>NC_137071.1:114780588-115260588 GCF_951640355.1 Cnephaeus nilssonii
AAAATAAAGATTTATTAAAAAAATAATTTTTACATCAGGTTACATACAGGGAAGAACTTTTTGGGAGACCTGTTAAACATGGAAGAGTAATGGAGAAGGACAGAGAAACCAAGGACATTATGTGTAAATTCTCTAAAAGTCTATTAATGATTTAAATAATTGTCTCTCTGATAATGGGATACAGGGATTTGTGGTCCAATAGGATTGATAGCTTTGGTAACTCTTACCTTTAATGATTATTTAGTCACTCAAGTAATTTTGGCATAAGATGGAGTATAAATAAATAAACTTTATTTTGGATGTTCTTGACTATAAATTGAAAAAAAAAAACACCCACCACAATACAAACTTTAACAGAAAAGATTTATTATCTCACATAACAAGAACTCTTAAGATATGGTTGTTCACTTCTGTGGCTTAAAGCCATCATTTTATTTCCTGCTCTTCCATTAACAGTATGTAGGATAGTTAGTTTCTCATAATATAAATATTGCTGCAACAGTTCTAGGCATCACATCCTTGCACAACAATGCAGAAAGGGACAGAAAAGATAATTAATTTGCTGACTATTTTGGTATAGATTAATTCTCAGGGTCCCTTTTTACTTTGTTGTGACCTTCCCAGAATTCACGAGAAGCACCTGGCAACTTTATCTTGCCAAGCCTTGAGACTGCTGGCTTTTCTGCTTAGGGAGTAAAACTGCCCCTTTTTCCTTTCCCCTTCCTTCCTCCCTTTCTTCCTTCTCTCCTTAGGGAGGCTACTAACCATTTGCTCTCAAGTGTCCTTGGTTGGGGAAGATAATGGCTTGTTATTTGCAAGATGTCTGCAAATTACTCACACTGTTTGGCCTTGTTTTAACTTTCCTGCCTCAGTTTCCCTATTCCCCCTGCCCTGGAATCCTGTAAAACCTCCAGAAAGACCTTCTTGACTGGAGAGGACCATAATTGATTCAGTTTGGTATGTTACATAATTTAAAAAATATATACTTATTATCTATGTCAGGGTGTAGGTAAGAACACATGCAAAAAATATTCCTTCCCCTCCATAAAGTTGATGTGTGTATTTTTGGTTTAGAGATATGAGCCTCAGAAAGTTCAACTTCTTCACATTGATGTGATATATACTGTATACATTTGGTTTAAAAGATGAGTTTTAGGAATACTAACGTATATTAAATATTCTTCTCTTTACCTTTTATCAGCTAGTGAGTTTGTTCAAATTATGATACTTTCCCCCTGACTTATAAGATTTTCACTCATATATATTTAAGTGAAGTTTTCCGGGGAACATATTTAGGCATTTCCAGGTTTTGTTCTGCAAATTGTACTCTAGTTAAACTCTGAATAACATATGATAGTATTTTTATATCTCGGGTTTGGACTCCTTTCACTTTAGAAATGCATTCCAAACAGGGCCATCCGTGTTGAATTCATAATGCAAAGTTATTTGGAAATCATGGCATGTTAGTTTGTTCACACCAAATAGGCTTGTTGGGAGGTCAGCCTTTCTTGGAAATTGCTCCCAGAGAAACCAATCATCATCAAGTTTTATTATATGTGCAAGGTGTAAAGTGATCCAAAATCTATAACAGCAACAAAAACATGATATCAGTCGATGGATGCAAAAGCTTATGTAATGTATAAATGTCTATCTGCATACAGTCTTGTACTGAGTACTTTGACTGGAATCTGGCACCAACATTTATATTTTGAAGCTGAATTGCATATAGGGGTGATTGCTACAACAAGCTAGTTAAATAGAAGCAGAAAATTGCCTCAGAGCATCTAATATAATGCAAATAGCCTGTGTCCTACATACATGACTATGGAACCATTTTCTAAGTGCTTTAGTAAAAATTTAGATAATCTAGACCAGCAGTTCTCAGTTCTACGTCCATATTAGGATTATCTAGGGAAGTGGTCGGCAAACTCATTAGTCAACAGAGCCAAATATCAACAGTACGACGATTGAAATTTCTTTTGAGAGCCAAATTTTTTAAACTTAAACTTCTTCTAACGCCACTTCTTCAAAATAGACTAGCCCAGGCTGTGGTATTTTGTGGAAGAGCCACACTCAAGGGGCCAAAGAGCCGCATGTGGCTCGCGAGCCACAATTTGCCAACCACGGACCTAGGGAGATTAAAAAAAAATACTGACACCCAGTCTTTACTCTCACAGATTCTGATTTAATTGGTCTAGAGTGGGGCCCAGGTATCAGTATTTTTAAGTCCTTCAGGTGATTCAAATGGGCAATCAAAGTTGAGAATTATTGGACTTGGCTTTATGCCTTGTAGGGTAGGCCAGTGTCTGACACATAGCAGTTCCATAAATATTTGTTTCACACAAAGTTACCATTGGTAGAGTTGGTAGAAAGCTGAACATTTAGAATTGTGTGGTTTTTTTTTCAGGAAATCAAATGGCAATGTTTGGTAAGTGTTTTGAGTATAGGCATACTTTATTTTACTGCACTTTGCCTCACAGGGGTTGTGTTTTTTTACAAATTGAAAGGAAGACCCTCCACCAGCAAAAAAATTAGATTTTATTTACTTCAATACTTGATTTTATTGGTTGGTCTGGAACCAAACCCACTAGATCTCTGAGGTATGCCTACAATCAGAGAGCTGTGGATAGTTACAAAGAATACACTTTCACAAAAACAGTCATTAGGGGGGGTTCTTAACTAATGGTCAATTATGCCTGTGTCTTGCCTAAGATACACAGGTGTCACAAACAAAAATACATAAGCCCTAACCTCAAGGTGTTTGTCAACTACAGACTCTATTAATTTACCATGTTCCCCTTACTGTGTGGCCTCCTTCCTGCTCTTAACTCCATTAAGAAATGTGGACAAAATACTGCATCAGGTGGGTCTGCCTTTTCCTTACATAAAAATATGAAGAGGAAGAAGGCGAAAATATGTTGAGTAAACAGCAAGACACCTCTGTGGAATTTTCAAGATAGTTTCCAAGTCTATTAGTGCAGTAATATCTCCGGGATATACTCTTGTCTGTAACTTCCTGCTTTGAGATTTACCTTACTCTTTTTTTTTTTTTTTTTTTGTGGATATCCTTTCTATGCTTTTATTTTTTATTTATTTATTTATTTATTTATTTATTTAATAAATATTTATTGTTCAGATTATCACAGGTGTTCCTCTCCCCCCCAGCTCCCCTCCACCTGATTCCCCACCCCACGCCCTTAACCCCCACTACTGTCTTCATCCATAGGTGTAAGATTTTTGTCCAATCTCTCTCTTCCTGCACCCCTCATACCCCCTTCCCCCTGATAATTGTCCATCCCCTCCCTTTCTATGTCCCTGATTCTATTATATTCACCAGTCCATTCTGTTCATCAGATTTTTTATTCACTTGATTTTTAGATTCACTTGTTGATAGGTATGTATTTGATGTCTTTTTGTTGTTCATAATTTTTACCTATACCTTTTTTTTCTTCTTCCTCTTCTTAAAGAATACCCTTCAGCATTTCATGTAATCCTGGCTTGGTGGTGATGAACTGCTTTAGCTTTTTCTTGTTTGTGAAGCTCTTCGTCTGACCTTCAATTCTGAATGATAGCTTTGCTGGGTAGAGTAATCTTGGTTGTAGGTTCTTGCTGTTCATCACCTTGAATATTTCTTGCCACTCCTGTCTGGCCTGCATAGTTTCTGTTGAGAAATCAGCTGACCGTCATATGGGTACTCCCTTGTAGGTAACTAACTGTTTTTCTCTTGCTGCTTTCAAGATTCTCTCTTTGTCTTTTGCCCTTGGCATTTTAATTATGATGTGTCTTGGTGTGGTCCTCTTTGGATTCCTCTTGTTTGGGGTTCTGTGCGCTTCCTGAACTTGTAAGTCTATTTCTTTCACCAGGTGGGAGAAGTTTTCTGTCATTATTTCTTCAAATAGGTTTTCAGTATCTTGCTCTCTCTCTTCTTCTGGCACCCCAAAAATTCGGATGTTGGTACGCTTGAAGCCGTCCCAGAGGCTCCTTACACTATCTTCACACTTTTGGATTCTTCTTTCTTTCCGCCTCTCTGGTTGGGTGTTTTTTGTTTCCTCATATTCCAGATCTTTGGTTTGACTCTTGGGGTACGGTGATCTACAGTTGAGTTTCTGTATATTCTTTATTTCAGACAGTGTATGCATAATTTCTGACGGTCCTTTTCCATTTTTTTGGTATTCTCATTAAGGTCCTTGAAGGTCTCTTCAAGTTTCTCAGCGGTTTTTAGAAGATTCTTGAGTAACCTTCTAAATGTGGTTCTGAACACTGTGTCGTCCAGTAGTTTACTTTCCTCCATCTCTTCTATTCGTGACATACTTCGGTGTCTCCACATTTTGGCTGCCTCCCTGTGTTGATGGAGTGGCTTTGTGTGGTCAGTGACCTATAGGGGCCGGTATCAGCTTCCCCAATCACCCTAGGTGGTCGCTCTTGGTACACCCCTTTGTGGGCTGAGTGGAAAGTCTTGGTGTAGTTAAAAGCCTTGATTGCTGTTGGTACACTGGGAGGAATTGACCTCCAGGCCAATTGGCTGTGAGGACCTGCTGTGTTTATAATGGAAGCACTGCTGTGCTGGAGACACGCTTGTGGTACAGGGCTTGTTTGAGTGGGGCTTTGGTGCTCACTGAGTCCGCCTCCTGAATGTACTTATGGATGTGAGGAGTTGAAATCTGTTGCCTCACACTGACCACTAGGTGCATTGGCTTCTGGATCTCCAATGGGGTGCAGTTCAGCTGCTGTCTGAGGCCACCCTGCAGGAGCTACAGTGAGAACTGCCGTCCTCTCCTCCCTGCTTGGAGCTTGGAGGCTTTGGAGCTGTCTGTACCGGGTTGCAAGTTTACTAGTTTAAACTGCAATAGAGAAGGCCATTCATATGCAAAGGCCGCTGCTAGGAGCTTGGGTGTGTTTGTAGGTTGTGAGGGGCAGAGTCTCAGGGCGTCACTAGGCTAGGCTAGGGCGTGCCAAACAGCAATGGCTGGCAGTGAGCCGCCTCCAACCGCGTCCCACAACCACGTCCCGCAACCGCGTCCCCGCTATCTCATGCGCCGGCGCAGCCAACAATTCTACCTCCACGCAGCTCTGCTAGTAAGCCAGTCTCACTCCAACCCAATGGCAGACAGCCCAGTCTCTCCCCAGAAACTGGATTTCAGAGAGATTGGGGGCTTGTCTCTCTTCGGATTGAAGAAAGCAACGCCTGCCTCCAGCTGGGCTCTGCCGCCAGCTCGTAACGCGTGTGTGCTCCCCTGTACCTCAGTTTTTCAGCGTTTGTGTCCTGATTGCGCCCGTCTCTTTCGGTCTAGTTGTAGAGGTTCCGCTCAGCCAGCTTTCCCGTGGTTCTGGGTGATAGACGTTCTGTATTTTAGCTGTAGTTTTGGAAATTGTTGTGGACGGCAGCAGCCCAGATGTTTATCTACACTGCCATCTTGGATCTCTGAGATTTACCTTACTCTTAATTGTATCTCAGAAACTTTTCCAAACAGAAAATTTTCTAACTAGTTTCATTCACTTACTCTTTGTCATAGTTCCCTGACTTTGGAGTCTTATCCCAAACCCATGGGTTATGACTCCAATTTAAATATGTAAATTTAAGAACCTTAATGCCAGTGCCCTTTCTTTTTAGTGTAGACTGACTCCAAATGCTGGCAAAGCTGGGACTTGATAATTACTTTGGCCTATAGTAAATCTAGTTGGGTAGTGAATCAGGTAACATTTAACTAATTGATTGTATTTTCTTTTTATTAATTCCATGTTTGCAATTGAGTTGAGTTATGTATGAAGCTGTAAAACCATTCTGCTGTTCTTGAAAATGGTGTTATGTTTTATCACACAGTGTCTTAAGCATACTAATGTTTAAGGAGATGACGGGAGGATTAAAATGAAGCTTTAAACATATATGCATATATACACAGCCCATGGACACAGACAGTAGTGTGGTGAAAGCCTCGGATGGGGCGGGGGCTGGGTGGAGAGGAGCAAAAGGGCATAAAATGGGGGACATTTGTAATACTGTGAAGAATAATTTTTTTTTTCAATTGAAACATTAAAAAATTCAGCTTTAGTTTATGGAAGAAATACCTTTCAACAATAGTTGATACAACATATGTGTAGTGAAAGTGACAGTCAACTGATCTATTAAGTGTGGAGACAGATGTCTTGTGTAAAAGATTTCTGTGTCATTGCTGGGAGACGTGCCTGTGCATTATTCATCTCTTCTCAGGCACTACATTCAAATCCTTTCCAAGTGTTCCTTTTGAAGCACTTTCTTGCTGAATCGCTCTCTGTGAATTTGTGCCTTACATTTAAGACCCAATTTGACTTTTCGCAGTCACAGTAGCAAAGTATGGTAGAAACAAGGGTCAAAGAACAGCTTATTCTGAAAATCCCAGCTTTATGTAGATACAGTTGGTATAAGAGGACTCAGTGAGTTAGTGGTTTGTAAAAATGAAAAGTTCTACAATGTTAGATGGGATTATATATGTATGCTTGGCATTTAAAACACCCTCTATTTTGCTGATTAGTAAGTTTTCTCTAATTACCCATCAAGAAAAAAGAAAACGATAGAAATAATTTTTAATTATCTTTTAGTAGCATCACCTGAGGAATTTAATCTAGTTAGCCTTTTTTTTTTTTTTTGAGGAGGGGCGGTGATGAGGGTACTCAGGAGATTGAATCAGTTTACATCTAAAAGAGGAAAAGGTCTTTTTATTAAAGGGTTGAACTAGTGTAGAAATGCCTATAATTAATGCAGGAAGTGGTATTCTAGAAATTACATTTTAATAGAATCCCCTTCCCACAAGTACATTCTAACAGTTGAAACTCATAGAGAGAACCCAACCTGTTTTACCTTTTCTGTGACAAAAGGGAACACTTGGTGGCAGTCCTCCTTAAGCACCAAATTTCCTTGATTTAGTTCTTTCTTGGGGGAAACAAAAGAGTTTCCCTCAAGCTTTTCTGGGGCTCCTGACAGATTCCTTTCTCTAAGCAGTAACTGAATTACTAAGACATTTCCTCCAGTGAGGAAACAGAAGTTGGGGGTATATAGCATTATGATTGCTTTTTCACTTAAGACTCTCTTTACTCAGGAAGGAATTGTTTCTTTGGGATTTTAAGACACACCTCCATTCTTTGCATTATCACTGATTTAATTGTTCTCTATCCCTTCTCTTTGCTCCCTTTCCTCAAGCATTTCTTTCAGGGAGTGTGGTTTGAATTAGGCTTGTCATATTGCCCTCTTCAATAGCATCTATCAGTCTCTTGACCATATAACACATCTTGACTCCAGATATTATTTTGGGATGTCAATAATCTTGGCCTTCACAAACTTCCTTCTTTATAATATCATTGCTAGCACAGACTATTTAGGCAAATCTGGTTCTGCGTAATTCTACAACTGTATAGCTGAGACATCTTTGTAGTAAAAGACACATAAACAGTAGAAAAACAACCAGGTTTAATAACTGTCTGTTTCTTGTATACACTGGAGAGACCCAGGAAAACCGAGTACCTCCTCGAAATGGGCCAAGCCAACACCTTAAAAATATCTCCAGCTAAAAACAAAAGATGTTCGAATGAGGGGCTGGCCAGTTATGGGAGGCTATCAGGAAAAAACACAGTAAACAAGGGTAAGGTTGTTATGTAGGTTTAGGTCCTTTCCTTCTCCATTGATGAGAGTTTCTAAGAGATTGAGTCATCCTCCTCTTTCTGGTACCCTGGTACCCTGGTATGGAGAGGGAGACCCCTTGCAAATGGAGATTTTCCTGATAAGTGTAAATGTGTCTTACAAAAAGGTAACTTCTCAGTTCTCAGAGCTTTTCCTATTTTGCTGTTTAACACAATAATAAACCTAAAATAATCTTTATATCAAATGGCATGTTTTGGGGTGATATATTCTTCCCTACATTGGTCAAGTCATTTCTTACCTTTTATACGCACACACATTCACACACACACATTCCTCTGCACATTCACACTATTTCTTACTCTTCACTGCCTTCCATGGAGTTTATTGCCCTACTAGCTTATTATTGGTGGAAGTGGGGTTCTTGAGATACTGCTAGATTAAGCATTTTCAGAGGCCTCCACAAGAAGATGAGATATGGTAGAAAGCTTTATTTTCATGGAATTACATCCCTGGGTTTCCAAAGTCCCATTTCCCTTTGCCATCATAGAAGAAGTATAGCTGGTGTGTTTCAGTAGAGCTAAAATCAAAG
The DNA here is from genome assembly GCF_951640355.1 of Cnephaeus nilssonii. Taxonomy (NCBI): domain Eukaryota; kingdom Metazoa; phylum Chordata; class Mammalia; order Chiroptera; family Vespertilionidae; genus Cnephaeus; species Cnephaeus nilssonii. The sequence goes on from NC_137071.1 coordinate 114,788,790, forward strand.
CCAGTGTCCAGAGTTTCCTTTCCATGTTGGAGCTGGGTCCAGTTCAGACTAGTTACAGTCCATTAATCCATTTTGTGTGGGGTCCATATGGCCCTGGGCCACATGGAAGAAAGCAGAAGAGTGTGCTCCAAGCAACAAGAGTCCCAAGGGTCCCAAAAGCACAAGAGAGTGAATTCCTTTATTTTGGGGGATTAAATACCCCAAATCTTCAGAGATTGCAGTGACCATGCCCATTCTGGCCAATGACTTCTGCTTCTAGGTGTGACTGACAGTAAGCACCTTCGCTAGTCCTCCCAACTTTACTGGGCATGCCTCTATCTTTTCTTTATTGGACCCCTGGGGAGTGGAAAGTTGTAGCTTCCTGGTGAAGTTGTCCAAATGACGAGCCTGTAACTGCTGGCTTTCCCCTTTGCTCCTTTCCTGTTATTAATAACTAGGTTGATTACAATGTTATCAAGATGATTATACCAAGTAGCTTTATTATGATGCTTTCTAGGAAAACCCATAAATTAAAAACAAAAATTTATAGGTAAAAATATAGTTTAATATGTTTTCTATAGTACTTGGACATGAGATCCAAGATTATATTCTTTATGACAAATTTCAGTCTATGTTACCTGAGCTTGTTGTGAGGTCTCATTATATTTATTCACCTAGGCCAGGGTTTTCACAAAGGCACTATTGACATTTGGGGTTGGGTAATCCTTGGTTGTAAGGGAGTGGTCCTGTGTGTTTTACACTTATTACATCATCATATTTTAAGGGTCTCTATGTAGAAGCAGAGTACAGAAGGGGTTCTGTTTCTTCTTCCCATTATTCTGATGTTTGACCCCATTTTCCTATATTTGTGAAGATCTTCAGTTGTTCCAATCAATATTTAGTAGTGTGTGTGTGTGTGTGTGTGTGTGTGTGTGTGTGTGTGTTATTTATTTAAAAAAATTCAACTGAGTAAATTTGAAAATCTAATTGGCTTTACTAAGTGATTAATGAATAAGGCAGCACTCCATTTGGCAACTAGAAGGGTGCTTGGAGGGGTTGTACAAAAGGAAAGTTTTTATAGGAAGAAGGGTGAGACAAGGGAGCTATTAAATAAAGAAAAGAAAGGGATTTTTTGGACCAGGACATCTAGGGTGGGAGGTGGTGGCAAGGGTTTTGATCATATAGATTGCCTTGTTCTATGGGGCAGCTAGAGGACCCACTGGACAGACTACCTTACAGGTCCTTCACCAGAAAATTCAAGACTGGTTCATCAAGATTACATTTCTAGGAGAGGCAGAACCTGCACTTAGATTAGGTATTAAATCTAGGTTTGGTATTACAGGCTTTTAGCACAAGTGATGCCATTTTGAGCCTGTGGTCTCGGTCTCTCTCTCTCTCTCTCTCTCTCTCTCTCTCTCTCTCTCTCTCTCTATATATATATATATATATATATATATATATATATATATATATATATATTCTATTTTTTAGGCTATTAAGGGGAAGGCCAAAGATTCCTCTTGAACCTTCTGGACCTTAAAAATAACTAGGTTAGAATAATCAATATCACTTGAGGCATTTTTGGGGTGGCAAACTCTGTTCCCCTTCAGGAGTATCCCTGGCTTCTCCCTGGTGCCTATAGCAGACCTCCCACCAAATGTGACGATGAAAAATGTCTCCAGACATTGTCAAATGTCTCCAGAGGGGGGTGAGTGGGGATAAAATCAACCCCAGTTGAGAACTACTATGTTAGAACGTTAGAATATCTGGGACTTAGCCTTATTAAAAAGATGCACTTTTCAATATAAACCATATATACAATTTTTCAATCATTGCCAGTTATACTATTTGTTTGTACCATCCTTATGACCCTCAATGTACTTCCTGTATTTGAAGAGTTAAAAATAGCCTCATCTATTTTCTTTGATTGTGACATGATGATCCAAGTAATTTATAATACCCTTGCCCAAGCCCCATTTTCAAGCATTTCCTCTTACAAAGCAATAATCTGTAATATACCATAAACAGTTCATCTGTGTCGTTTTCTGCATTGGTCTCTGATCTGTGTGTTATGCTGACTTGCCATTATTTTTAAAGCAGTGATGCTAAACTATTTGGGATAAATACTTTGATTGCTTGGTAACTTTGTTGGAAAGATTAAAGATACTTTATTTTAATATTTTGGGAGATTTCTTTTCTACTGAGAATTTTTAGCCAGCATTGCTTTTTAAGGTATCATGTTTTGATGATTTATTTGTTAAGTTTACCCTTTCAATGTTAACTGCTGCTATAAGCTTATGATGCACCATACATTTCCAAGACCTGTCAGCCCACTCGAATTTCGATCCCCCCCTCGTATTCACAGGAATTTTATATAGACAGATTTCCTATTTAAAGATAACTTTGATTTTGTATAAACCTCACTGTGCCATTTAAGTAATAAATATTGGTGCATGAACTGGTTTGACTTTCTGCTGAGAACTGCTAAAAGCCGTTTAATAGAAAACAATAGGGAATGTCAAATATTGAATCACGATCTCACAGAAGCAATTTTTCTTAGAAAGGCTTTCATCACACAGAAGTTTTATCCTTGATCAAATTTTCCCAGAAATTACGTCTGGTTAAAATCTATTATGATACTTTCCGCAGCTTGTTTACACTTATTTTTAGGAATAAAAGCATGCTTTTGGTATGTTGTTAGCTTTTATCTTATTTAACTTTTATCTATAGATAGATTTAGAGAAAAAGTGAGATTATGACTATTTTAGGTCAGGTATTCACTAGGCGATGTGGTATAATAGCCACATGCATGTTTAGTTGTATATGACTGATTGCTTTGAAGCAAATATGCTAGAATTCCCACAAATGAGCCACTTATATTCACTCTGTCTTCTTGACAGTCTGTATCATCTAACCCAGGCCAGCTGTCTCACAACAGAGACCATGTGAAAGGAATGTAGACTCAGCAGAGTTCAGTCACCACTATAGAAAATTTTCTAGAATAATATCAACTACTAGGTTTGTTTATTTTAGTACTTTTCAACCACAATATGCTCTCTGTGAGTTTTGACTATCTCTTAATTTTTACAACTCCTATAGATCTATTTAGAACAGTTGAGAAGGGGAAATACAAATGAAAACCAAACAACAACTCAGATTACACATTCTGGTTTGATGTAAATACAGTGTGGGTATGTGAAATGGGAAAAGCTTACCACCATTTTGGACTTTCCCTGATCTCCCTCAATCCTCCCCTCACTTCCTCTCTGTCTCCCTCCCTCCATGTCTTCCTTCCTTCCATTTCTTGATAGACATGGTTAGCTGGTGATGGTCTTCATTAGATATGTTACAAATACGTTTATTGCTAAAATAATAGTTTAATTAGGCTAAAAAAATAATAAGTCTGTTGACTGTGTTGGACCCTAAAGGAGGTGGGGCCAAGACACCTATAAGATGTAAGTTGTAATTAGATTGTATCTTATATGCCTTCATTGCAGACTTCTACCCTAAATCTATGCTTCACATATGGAAGTTACTTAATTTTATATTTTTTCTTTGATCTGAGTAACCTTATGTTAGAAGTAAAAAAGGATCCTGTATTCTTCTACCTTTAGTTTCTTCAGTGATCAAGATTGCTTCCTCTTCCCTGGTGGGGACGGAAAATGCTTTTGTAACATTACAGTGCAATATCTTAAATAGGCTTAACTCACACTCAAAGTATATTAAAACTTATCCCTTGTTCCATGGAAGTTTTTTTCCCCCTTAATAATTAAATATGTTGGTTAAATCATTTACTACTACAAATTAATTGAGGACTGACTATTTACCATATATGTCCTGTGCTAGGCACTGGGGATGCCAAAAGATGAGATGACATTCCTGCCCTCAGGAGTTAACAATCTAGTGGAAGGGGACACAAATAATATAGTCTGGTGAAACCAGAGCTATAATACAGATCTATAGAATATACCATGGCAAACAGCGGAAGATAATTTTGTTAAGGAGACAAAGAGAGTACACATTTGAGCTGGTCTTGAAAAGAGGATAGGAGTTTACCAGTTAAAGAAGTGAGTGTATGTTGGCAATGGGGGTGGGATCCTTTCTAAGCTGCTGGAAGAGCATGATCTATGGCATGAAAGTGCATGAGTTGTTTGACATGTGTGTCATATGTTCTACTGTAGCTGGAGCATAAGTTGCTTTTGGACAACTTAAAGTGTATACTACTAGAAAGATAGAACCTTGAATGCCAATTAATTAATTTGGACTTTATCCTGTGGGCAAAGAGAGCCACTAAAGTGTTTTAAACAGCATTCTGGCATGATATGGTTTCCTTTTTATAGACAGAAGTTTAGTAGCAGTATTGAGGATGAAATAGAGGGAGGGGATATGAGACATAAAGGAACCAGTTAGGAGTTAACTACAATTGTCCAGGTGAGAGATGTTGAGCGCCTGAATTAGGATATGGGCAGTGTAAAAAAAAGGAAGAAATATTTTGTAGGCATGATAGACAGAACTTAGCAACTAATTGTACATGGGGCATAAGGAGCAATAAAGAAGAATGACCCCAAGGCCTCAGCTACCACCTAAGGGAATACAGAAGGAGGAATAAGAGGAGGAGCAGGTTTGATTGGGAAGCGTTGTATTGGATGTGTTTGTTATAATATTTCTGTAGAACACTGAGCTTTCAGAACTGTGGAACTGGAGTTCAAGAGAGAATTCAGAGCTAGAGACATCAATTTGAGAATCATCATCATACATGGGATAGATAAAACCATGACCTGAGTGGAATCGCTCAGTGAGAGCATATAGAATGAGAAGAGAACAGGGAAGAGGACATAACTCAGGGTAAAGACAGGCTTTAAGAAGCTGTTAGAGAAAGAGAAGCAGGCAATGAGACCAAGAAGTTGGGCTAGAGATGTAGTATTTAGACTAGAGGAGAACCAGGATATAGTGCTGTTGAGAACTAGAAGAGGAGAATGAGAAGGAACGGTAGGAATGAGAAGAGAGAAGTTAAGATAGGGATAAAGATTGAGAGAAAATGGAAAGCCTGAGAGACTAAGAAAGAGATTGAATGTTAGAACAAGAGAATGAGCAAGAGAGAAAAAGAAATTGAAAAGGAGCATGAGATAGAGATATATAGAGTCAGAGATAGAATTTTGAGAGGGAATATGCAGTTGATCCTTGAACAACACAAAGTTGGACTGTGTGGATCCATTTAGACAGGGATTTTTTTTTTCAATAAAAACTTAATACTGTTGATGTACTTTTTCTTCCTTATGATTTTCCTATTGTTTTCTCTAGTTTATGTTATTGTAAGAATACAGTATACAATATATACAAAATAACTATGTTTTGGTAAAGCTTCTGGTCAACAGTAGAGTATTAGTAAAGTTTTTGAGGAGTCGAGTTACATGCAGATTTTCGACTGCTTGTGCTTGGTACCCCAAGCCCCTGTGTTGTTCAAGGCTCAACTGTAGTTGATAGAGCAGATTTTCAGAAGAGGCAGCACAGGGGAGATGGAGGTTAAAAGCATAGATGAGGGAAGATTCTTGGAAAATTAGGACATTTCTTCCTCTATGTAGAAAAGAAAGGAGTAAGACTAGATGCAAATACATTTTCAAGGTATACGTAAGGGAAGTCGGGAGTTCAGACCTGTTGACTTTTGATTTTCCCTAAGAATAAGAGAAAAAGTCATCCATGACCAAGATAGTGAGTTGGCACAGTAAAATAGGGCTGAGTAAAAGCATTAATGTAAAAATTTAAGGACCAACTGTTGTAAAAAAAATCATAGAACCAACAAGAAAATGTGGATTTTTTATGCCTCTCAACAGCCTGTAAGCGGGAAGAGAAAACAACAAAGGCGGGATGTATTTAGGTTGTGAATTGGCAGGTCAGTTGTGGTAACAGATCAGGGACATAAGGTAAGGGACCAGTGATCACTGATGAGGGACAGGTAGCCATGTAAGAGTAGTCAGAAAGAAGCTGATCGACCAAGAAATCATAGAATAGTGTGTGATTGGAAGTTTCATTGAGGTTGAGGAATAGATTTAGTGGGACTGAACAAGTATATTTTAAAGTCTAATTATAAGGTTAGAGTCTTGCACATTTTAACAGAGAATCAATTATGCCTCAACTAATTTTTATAACTTAAAAAGTTATGTTGAGTAAAACATGAAAAGAATCTTTAAACTCCCACGAAGCATGTGCCTGTGATTAGAGTTGTGAAAGCTTATAGGATTAAGATCAGAAAAATTGAAGCTGGAAATGAAATGCGTGCTTTCTCTCTCTCTCTCTCTGAGTGTGTGTGTGTGTGTGTGTGTACCCACACAAATATACATTGTCATACATATTAATATTTATATATGTAATATATTTTTTTCTTTCAGCCTATTTAAAACAAGATAAATTTAAAAAATTTCATCAGTCTATATTTAAGTGAAAAGGGAACCATTGGATGGAGAGGAGCTAATGGCAATTATTACAGGCTATGGTCAGATTCTTGGTAGCTGGGCTTACAATTCAGAGTTTAATATGTTGAATAAATGGTTAGAAATCAACCAGATTCAATTAGGGCACATTATGGAGTACCTGGGAGGCAAAAACCATGGGTGAGGATGGCCTGGCTTGCCAATCATAAACCCTTTAACTTTTTTCTTTATGCCTCACTAAACATGTGTTGCATTAAGTTAACATGTGAGTAGATTTTCCTTGTTAATAGGAAAAAACTGTCAATTGATTCTACCCTTCTCTCTATTTACCCTTAACTTTCTTTGTCCTATTCAATTGGTTACTAATTATGTTTGGTTCTACCTCAGAAATATCTTCTTGAATAGATCTTTATACCTCTATGTTAACATATTGACCTTATGTTTGCATAACATTTACATATGCTACCTGGTAAATTTTGCTCATCATTTGTGCCCATTTAAAGGTGATGCACTAAAAACAAAACAAAGAAATTAAAGGTAATACACTGGGTATAAAAGCTCTTTTTGAAAAGGGACAGTGTTCTATTTAGTTTTTCTCTCATAGTGTCCTGAATCAATATGGTTTCCATGATTAAGAAAGTAGGGAGCTAGTTGTAAAAATTTAACTTTGTCCTATGCCAGTGAACCCAATCTTGATCAAACCAAACTTGCATTCTCAGCTCCAAGGGAGCGTTTGTTCTCACTGTCTTTTCTGCTTAATTCCCCTCAATTGAAATGAAAATGGATGAAGAGTTTTAATTTGTCTTTTTTGCATTCAAATATAAAAAGTCATTGAATATTAGTTGAAAATGTATGAAGTGACAGTTTTGTTAATAAAGATAAATGAGATGGCTTGTTTTATTAATATTAATGTTGCACATAGTGTAGCTTTGCTAATTAAATATAGGGTTACATTTTGCAAATTTTGCAAACTAAGAATCTATGGCAATGATAGAGCCTAAGGCTAAATTAAAATTTTCAGGTGCATTTTAATGGTTGGTAAATTTTGAAAACTGGAGAATTGCTTGAATTTATTTGAAATATTTTGAGGAAACCTGGTTAAAGCTTTAATGATTTTCAGTATTTGTAGTGATGTCTCAATCATCATACTCACAATAATGAGGACTAATGCAAAACATACAGAAGGATTCTGCATTGAGAAGCAGAATCCTCCATGCTCTACTACAAGTCAATCCTGTCACTATGAACTCCATAGGGGAGGCACATGTCTGGCTGCAGTGAAATGCTTATAGTCTCAAATAAGAACTAGGGCCCAGATTTTCTGTGGGAAGTAAGGATTTAATGACTAATTAGAGGGAAATGAAAAACAGGAAAGAGGAAGGCCTTGGACATGTCTTCATTTCACTCATTCATTCGATCATTAAATATTTATGAGTACCTATTATGTGCCAGGTCTATGATATGTCCTATGAATAAGACAAAGCCCATGCCCTCATGGGTATTCATCACTTTACTTCACATATGTGATGCTCATCTACTCCTTTGGTATTGTTAATTGTTTGGAGAATTTGGCTGGGCCTTTCAAGTCCTAAGTTACTAAAGATGATTAAGATGTTGAGGTGGAGAGAAGTGAGGAGAGTTGTAGATGACCAAAATTGATGTGAAGAGTTTAGTTGTTCTCTCCTTACCTCTTTCCATCTTGACTGTCTGCATAACTTTCACAATGGATTAGCAAATGTGATTTGTTCTATAGGCAGCACATGATTCCATTTCAAGTTTTCATGATCATATTGGAAAGTGACAGGAATTAGAAGCCCAGTATTGACAGCACAGGGGTTAGGGGTGACATTTATTCCTTACCATTTTTTTCTCTTCTTATTTTTATGGTGCAAGTTGTGATTACAAATGTAACTGTATTCAGTGTTTAAATTGTATATTTTATCAGAATGAATATTAATGTATTAAGAGAGTAACACAATATAAAAATTGAGTCACTATCTTTGGATTTATTGGAAGGTTAGTTTTCCTAGCTTATACTTATAAATAACCCAGGAGCACTGTCAATGCTAATGAATTTGACCAAAAGTTATCATAGAATGATGGTTAGACCTTGTGTACATTTGGATTCAGTAGAACACCATTCTGTATACTTCAATAGGGATCATGATCTTGAGGAATTTAGTTACTTCTTGCTTTCTTAAATAAAAGGATTTGCATTGAGACCCAAAATCACTTAGTGTCAATGATACATTAAAATATCTATGAAAAATAAAAATCTATAAATTATCCAGATGTTTTTAAAACATTCAGCGTTTAATTTCATGGTCTAGGATAATTAAGCTCTAAATTGACTATTTTCCCCAATATCTGAAATTGATATATTTTAGTTAATGTAAAAGGATAAGATGTTAATGCCACATAGGCTCTTTTCCAATAAGACTTGTGGCTTCTTTCTAATTTTTTCTTTTTAAAAATTGTTATTGAAAAAAAATTGTTATTGATTTTTTTTGAGAGGGAGGAAGAGAGAGAGAAACATCAGTGTGAGAAATCATCAATTGGCTGCCTCCTGCACACCACCACCTACAGGGGATTGAGCCTGCATACCAGGCATGTGCCCTGACCAGGAATTGAACTGTCAACCTTTTTGTTTATTAATATATATATTTATTGATTTTTAGAGAGAGAGGAAAAGAGAGGGAGAGATAGACAGAAATATTGACGAGAGAACATCGATCTGCTGCCTCCTACATGCTCCCTATTGGGGATCAAGCCCACACCCTAGCATGTGCCCTGACTGGGAATCCAACTGGTGTCCTCTTGGTGCATGGGTCAACACTCAACCACTGAGCAACACTGGCCAGGGCTCTGATTTTTTTCTTTATGAGATTAATGATCATAGTATTAGAAAAATTCTTGTTTTTAACAATCTGGACTATATGCTTTTTTTTTTGTGTGTGTAGAGAATAGTTCATTTTTTTGACAGAATTTCTAATTTCAAATACCTCTATGTTAGCACATAGGTATTTTGTATGTTGGTGCTAGGTACTTTAAAGGAAAGTTACAAATGGTTGCAATTCTTTTACCTAGCAGCTAACATTAGTTTCCATGGCAGAAGACACATAAGTTATTGTCAGTCTTGACAGTACAGAAATAAGATCAGCTTTTCTCAAGAAAGTTTTCATTTACGTTAATAATATTAGAGTAAAACCCCAGCTGAGTCTATATCAGGAAATCTTTTATGCTCTGATATCATTACACATTCAAGAAAAACAACCTTTCCTTTAAACAAAATTAGAGGTAATCCTTTTGAAGCTGAGTAAAAAAGTATATTGGAAAACTGTGTATAGTAGAGATATACATTCTTGCTCTGTTGGGAACCCATTTATTTCTGGCTCTGAGACTAATCATATTATTAATAGTCATACACACTCTGGGCAACTTGAAAAACAGTTTATTCAGTTCCATAAGGACCCTCTGAGATATCTTCTCTTGCCTGAAAAAGCCTCAGTTTGATTCCATCTCTTTATGAGATTATTAAGTATGTTTCTACATATTTTTGTTTATGCATGTGTATGCATCCCATGATGATGTTTTATGGTTTATAGTCTTATATCTCATCTTTTCTCCTTGGTGTGGACCCTGTCAAGTATTACTGATTATTAACAGATGTTTTCTTGGTGAGCTAGTTTGGGGGCCTAGATCTTATTTCCAAAGGGCTCTTGAATGCCACTGGTGTGGTGACTCCAAAGCTCCACTGCTATTTCTTTTGGATAAGTTGGCTCATGGCTGTGTATGAGTACATACATCTATACTTAAGATGTACTTAAGATTAGTTATATTTCCAGATGACAGTTTCGATCCATGTTAGAATGACCTGAGGCCTTATGTTTCTATCTGTGCTAGGATGAGGAGACTAGAAATGTAGAAGAATCAGATTTAAGTGCAATTGCAGTTTAGGCATGACTGTTTATGCCAAGGGCAAGTGGCCATGTTGTACAGCAGTAGGGTTATACAGTGCTTTTTTTTTTCTTAAAGAAGTACAACTATCTTTATAAACAAAATATTATGTGAAACCCCAATATCTAAAATAATTAAGAAAATGGAGTTGCCCAGATTAGTGAGAGGGCTTTGTTATCCCACACCATGACCATTAATCTCTGTGATGCCCTAGAGCTCTGAGAAAGGAGATTGAAATCCACTGTGGTAATAATAAAAAGGTTTTTAAAAATCATTGATCATTGACTTTGGATTTTAAAAAATATTTTTACATTTCAAAATTGGAGAGTCAGCTATTTAGGAAAGTCATATCAATTCACTTAAAAATAATAATTTTACTGTGCAAACTAGAACCAGGAAGAATTAAAACTAGTCCATATTTATCACTTAATAAAATATTAAGTAACCATAAAAAATATATAACTTGAAAGGTAAATTCCACACCCTACACCATATCCACTACACTGACAGAATGGGGAGTAATATTTTTTTAAAATTTAATAAATCTTTATTGTTCAGATTATTACAATTGTTTCTCCTTTTCCTCCCCATAGCTCCCCTCCACCCGATACCCACCCCACCCTCTGCCCTTACCTCCCCCCCACTGTCCTCATCCATAGGTGTACGATTTTTGTCCAGTCTCTTCCCACACCCTCTACACCCCTTTCTACCTGAGAATTATCAGTCCACTCCCTTTCTATGCCCCTGATTCTATTATATTACCAGTTTATTCTGTTCCTCAGATTTTTAATTCACTTGATTTTTAGATTCACTTGTTGATAGATATGTATTTGTTGTTCATAATTTTTACCTTTACTTTTTTCTTCTTCTTCCTCTTCTTAAAGAATACCTTTCAGCATTTCGTATAATACTTGTTTGGTGGTGATGAACTCCTTTAGCTTTTTCTTATCTGTGAAGCTCTTTATCTGACCTTCAATTCTGAATGATAGCTCTTCTGTGTAGAGTAATCTTGGTTGTAGTTTCTTGCTATTCATCACTTTGAATATTTCTTGCCACTCCTGTCTGGCCTGCATAGTTTCTGTTGAGAAATCAGCTGACAGTTGTATGGGTGCACCCTTGTAGGTAGGTAACTGTTTTTCTCTTGCAGCGTTTAATATTCTCTCTTTGTCTTTTGCTCTTGGCATTTTAATTATGATGTGTCTTGGTGTGGTTCTCTTTGGATTCCTTTTGTTTAGGGTTCTGTGTGCTTCCTGGACTTGTAAGTCTATTTCTTTCACCAGGTTGGGGGGGGGCAGTTTTCAGTCATTATTTCTTCGAATAGGTTTTCAGTATCTTGCTCTCTCTCTTCTTCTGGCACCCCCATAATTCGGATGTTGGTACGCTTGAAGTTGTCCCAGAGGCTTCTTACACTATCTTCATATTTTTGGATTCTTTTTTCTTTTTTCTTTTTCAGTTGGGTGTTTTTTGCTTCTTTGTATTTCAAATCTTTGACTTGATTCCTGCGATGCTCTAGTCTGCTGTTGGATCTCTGTATATTATTTTTTATTTCAGCCAGTGTATGCTTAATTTCTAGTTGGTCCTTTTTCATATCCTCGAGGGTCTCACTAAATTTATCGGCCTTTTCTAGAAAATTCTTGAGAAACCTTATAACCGTGGTTTTGAACTCTATATCCAGTTGTTTGTTTTCCTCCATTTTCTTTTGTTTGTGATGTTTCTTTGTCTCTGCATTTTGGCTGCTTCCCTGAGTTGGTAGGGTAGCTTTGTGTGCTAGGTGTCCTTTATGGCCCAGTGGGTCGACCTCCCCAGTTACCTGAGGCGGACACTCTTGGTGCACCCTTTTGTGGACTGTGTTTACAGCCTTGTTGTAGTTATGTCTTGATTGTTGTTGGTATCACTCAGAGGAATTGACCTACAGGCCAGTTGGCTGTGAGGATCAGCTGTGTCTACGATCGGAGAACTTCTGTGCTGGAGACAGCCTTATGAGACAAGACTTGCAAAATTGCAAAAGCCTCTGTGCTCAGCTTAGATGGGGCGTAGTCTCAGGGCTGAGCAGACAGTATTGGCTTCCCGTCAGCCCTGCCCTATGAGGCCCCTGGGTCTCAGTTTCCCTCGGTAATCTCTGCAAGCACCTCTGAGAGAAAGCCGCCCTCAAGTTTCACCATTGCCAGACAGTCCAGTTTCTCCCCCAATGAATCTGGATTCCCAGATTCTCGCCCGGAACTGGAGTTCAGCGCAGTCGGGAGCTTCTGGTTCCCTACAGCTAGAGAAAGCCAGCGGCACACTCAGCAGTCAGTCCTCTCTGAGCGCACTTGCCCACGCGCCTCCAGACCTCTGCCTTTCGTGGCTCCCGTGAGTTTCTGCCTGACAGTCCAGATTCCCCCCGTAAGAGCCTGTTTCCCCAGGGGCTCGCCCGGAACTGGGGTTCAGTGCAGTCGGAACTGGGGTTCAGTGCAGTCGGGAGCTTCCAACTCCCTCCCACTAGGGAAAGCCAGCGGCAACCTCAGCAGTCAGTCCTCCCTGCACGCACTTGCGTGCGCGCCTCCAGACCCCTGCCCTCCACGGCTCCCCCGAGTCTCCGTGTGCCTTTCTCTCTACCTGACAGTCCAGACTCCCCCCGTATGAGCCTGGGTATACAGGGTCTTGCCCGGAACTGGGGTTCAGTGCAGTCGGAACTGGGGGTCAGTGCAGTCGGGAACTTCCTTCTCCCTCCCGCCAGAGAAAGCCAGCCAGGCACTCAGCCGCCCTTCCTCTCTGCTCACGTGTCTCTGTTCCTCAGTCCTTTGCAGCTCCTCTGATTCTCCATGAGCTTTTCTCTTTCCTTCTAGTTGTAGAATTTCCACTCAGCCAGTTTTCCTGTGGTTCTGGATGATGTCTGTTCTGTCTTTTAGTTGTAGTTTTGAAATTGTTGTGCGAGGCAGCAGTTTAGGTGCTTGCCTATGCCACCATCTTGGTTTCTCTCCGGAAGTAATATATTTTTAGCTTCTACTACCTGCCAGGCACCCTGCCATGTGCATTATATTCCCTAATTTAAATCTCACAACAACCTTAGAGATAGAGATTATTCCTCTTATACAAATAATGAAAATTTGACTCGGAGAGATAAAAAAATTTACCTAAATCCATACAGCTATGAGGTGGAGAATGTGGATTTCTTAACCCTAATCTAGCTGGTTTAAATGCCCATACCCTTTCCTAGTGTTATGCTACTGTCCCAAGAATATAACTAGGGGGTAGGCAAGGATATCATGAAAGGTAAACATGAAAGTTCTAAAAAATTTGCATAGAGATGCCTTTGATCACAATGCAGTATTTTTCATTTACTACTATGTTTGTATCTCTTCCTTTTATTTGCAATGCATTTAGTATTTTTTTCTTTCTACATCCCCCTTTTCTCTAATGATTCTCACCTCTCTTGAATGCATAGTTTTTCTTATGCCTGCTTTTTCTCATAGGTTCTCTCTGCACATTTGGTCCTTCTCTACTCACACCTCTGTCCCTTTAATTGGCTTCCTCTTCCTAGTCATCCTGAGCTTGTTTAATATGGATGTCTAGGCCCTAACTCTGCATGACCTTTCAGATTCCCATACCTTCACACCTCTAGGTTTAAATTCCTGATGGCATATGATTGGCTCAATCCAGGTCATAACTAGGCTCTCCTTCTTGCATTAGGTATTCAACCCTGGTCCAGTCAGCTGTAGTGGTGCGGGAGGTCACAGGTTCAAATATAGTCTCTTCAGCAGAGGTTATAGTTAGGGATCAAACTCGAAGACATGTCAAGTATACTTTCCTTTATATTGGACTTTGCTTCCAGATATACTCTCCTCACTTATACCTGAAATACTCTAGACTCAGAGGCAAGGAGAGACCCCTGTTGCTAGCAGGACTTTCTCCTATAAAAGAGGTCCAATTGTCCTACCTAGGCTTTGTGGTGGGAGACATGCTAGTTCAGTCCGACCTGGGCATCCCAGAATGTAGCAGAAGGCTCAGAAAACTTTAGGAAAATAAATGGAAAAAATGTTCTTGAGTATTTGCTTTTGCATGAAGTCAATCCTCATAAAATAATTTTTCAAATTAGAATGAACATGAAAAGCCTTTACCATGTGGCACAGTTGCTTTAGATCTGGATGAGAAACATGAGAGTGCCAGAAGTTGACTTACTTGTGCAAATACTAGGGAACATGTTTCCATGAATTAAGATGCTTTATTTCTAATGGATTCATCCATACTTGAAAGGGAAATACCTATCTTGATGCTGCTATTTAATACATTATAAAATCACCTCAAAGAATGTCCTCATACAAGTGCTGTCCTTTTATTCTCTCTCTCTCTCTCTCTCTCTCTCTCTCTCTCTCTCTCTCTCTCTCTCTGTGTGTGTGTGTGTGTGTGTGTGTGTGTGTGTGTGTGTGTGTGTTGGGGATGGAGAATTGTAATGTGAGTCTGGGTAGTGTTTGTCTTATATAGGCTAATGTGGTTATAGCAGACTTTAGCTCTAGGAGTTTGATTCAAGTACATGTTAAGAGTTGTGATATAATAAGGACTTGGTTAAGAGAATTCTAGGATGCATGAGTCTAGTCTTGATGTATCATGTTGTGAGTTTGCAACTCTTTAATTTTCTAAAAAGCTGAAAAAGGTTTCTTTGGTGCTCCTCAGCCATCTTTCATTCTGAACATTTAACTAAGGAAGTAAAGATGATAGTCATAATCAACAAGTCTTCAAACCTGGCAGCCAGTCACTTTCAGGTTTGTCAGTTTTTCCTGGAAATCCTTTGCTTCTTGATACCACCCATTGCCTTCCCCATAGTGTCAGCAGGTTCACTGGTAGAGTAAGGAGAGCTAGCCACTTTGTGGTTTCTTAGACTTTTCTACCTCAGGCTCTTCATATATGACGATTCCCCTAAACTTTGTTGATGATTACTTCAAGGAGGCCCTCCTCAGCCAGCCTAACTAAGGAAGACCTCCTAATTTCACCATTATTTCACTTTATAATATTTTCCTACATTTTACTTATTACACTCTGGAGTTATTATATGTAATTATTTTATGCTTTATTGTACATCTGCCCCATCAGACTGTAAGCTCTGAGAGGGCAGGTGTATCATACAGTGTGGAGCACATAAAAGGTGCTCAATAAATATTTGATGGATGGAAAAATGAAGATAGCCAAAGTACCCTATCATAATGGTTACAAAGGAGCCATAGAAACCATTTATTCATTTTGCAACACAGAGAACTGTACCAGCACACTGGCTATGTCTCTTGTGTTCACTTGGTTAGTATTAGTTTTATCCATGGAGAGAGGAATGAGGCATTTGGGTAAAGCCTACTACATGGAAAGTCCCCACACCTAGCTTTAAAAAATAGTATTTATCAAAATTTAATATACATATTATAAGTGTGAAGGATGATGCTTTTTCATAGCCATGTAGCCAATATGCAGATCAAGAAATTGAATAGCCCCAATACTCTGGAAGCACCCCTCATGCCTGCTTCTAGTCACTATCCCTTCAAGGTTAAGTGCCATCTTGTCCTCTAATAGCATATATTAGTTTTGCGCATTTTTACTTCATATAAATGGAGTCATAGTGTGCAGTCTTTCAAGATTATATTTGTGAGATTCATCCATCAGCCATATTGATGCATGTTCACACTTAATGTTTTTAAACAAGTGAAAATGTATTCTAACACACAGTGAGAGGCCAAGGTAATGGGAGAAGGAGGTTAGTCATATAGAGTAAAGATTGGAGATTTATGTGCTGAAGCGAGCCATCTTCTGTTGCATTCATTTTGCCTTCTTTGCTTCCTCTAGCCTTGCTTCCCAAATCTTAAACATGTAGTTTACAAATATGTGCCCTTGGGGAAAAATACTTACTGATCCACTGAAAATCCATCTCTGCTACTGCAAAAAAAGTATTTTGAGCCCATGCTCTCTGCCTGAAGTGTGTCAGCGGTATCACTTTTTATATCAGGGGCAACATTTAATTATTGATTCTTAAGGCAAATGTCCTCAAGGTGTTTATTAGACAATGTTTAGGGACATTGTGCTTTCCATCTCAATGTATGACTTTATGAGAGACCTGTGGGTGGAGGAGCCATGGAAAAACTGTCTTAAGTTTCTGGGCTTTGCACAGATACAGATAAGAATAGGATATTATAGGTGATTTAAAATTGGCAGTGGCAAACCTTTATTCAGTATGAAGAAATCTCTTCAAGTTATTAATCATGAGTTATATGTTTTTATGACTTTTCCTTAGAAAATCACTTTTTAAAAAGAAATGTGGCATCAAAAAATCTATGGAAGGTGTGGAGTAACTCTTTTGGAGTCCTATGTAATGAGGAAGCACTCCCTGACAGAGAAGCTTGCCAAGCACACACACATTACTAAAGAAGGCAGGGGAATCGTCGGCCATCTGTTCAGCCTGGTTCTTAAGCAAGTGTGCCTGGAGCCAGGGGGCTGGATGACAGGATCTTAGAAGTAAATGACCTTTCGTTTTTCATTTGATGATTATCAGGGTTCTTCAAGCCTAAAAAAATGCCTGGAAACTTAAGGAATGAAATAAGGTGTTCCTTTGGCTCATTCAGTGTGTCTGTCTCTCTCAGGCATTTTCAGACTTTATGCTGGAGACCACTTGGAGGCAAAAGACACCATTTATTTTACTGTTTCCACTCTTAGTACTGCACATTAAAAAAAATAAAGTATTGTACTGTTGCTTGGGTAAAGAGCTATTATTTACTGGGCCTCATTTTAAACTGTTTTTATTGCTTTTTAAAGGGGCCAAAATGACACTTTTAAAACCCACAATTTTGTGTGACCTGCATATTGAACCATGCCAGACACCACTTGAAAGATCTTTGTAGGCTACTATGGCTCCATGCACAATAATAATCAATACCACTTAGACAGCTTATTGAGTGCATATTAGGTGCCAGGGACTGGTAGGCACTTTACATATATTATCTCATTTAATTCTCTGAATGATCTGGAAAGGCACAGGTATCATTATCACTCCATTTGTAAATGAGGGAGGTATGTTTGGCCAAGTTAGAAACTAGCCCTTAGTCATATAACTACTTTTTTTTTTTCAAGCACTGAATTATGAATTCAGGTCTGTCTGACTCCAACCCCATATTTCTTTCTGTATTATTCTTTCCTAATATTCTGAGAATCCTGGCCTATTTAAAATAAGACTTTGAAACAAGCACAATTTCTGATTTGACTATATTTCTATGTTCAACTGATTGTTTCCTAGTCATTTTTGACATATTGCTAAATTTGGGTTTTAGAATTAAAGTCCTAGGTTTGGACCATGCCTTCTCCACTTATCACCTCTGTGACCTGTGACAAGTTACTTAACCTATCTGAACTTCAGATTCCTTTTCTATGAAGTAGATCAAATAATAGAGCCAACCTCATAGAGCTTTTTTAAGGATTAAAGGAGATTATGCAAATGAAAACACATATCAAAATAATAGAATACGTGGTAAGTGTTCAAGAAATATTAATAACTATGATCCTAGGAATGGTTTTTGAACTTATTGGATCTTGGCAGTCTCTTCCCTGCTCAGTATTAAACTTGATTGCCTCCCTCAGAAACGTTTCCTGTTTCCTCAGGCCCAGAAAATGTTTCCTACCGTCCAGAGATTAGGTTCAACAATTGAATGTAACATGTTGTAATACCAGAATGTATGCCTATTTACCTTTCTCTGTGGTTCTCATATATTCCAAACCAAATCCCAAAGATTGGGACACATGGCCTGAGAAAGAATTTTTTTTTTTTAGATTTGTAACCCAATTTATAAGATAAGATTTATGGAGATGTAAACATTAAATTGCATTTAGTTTTACATTTTTATGAAACACTTTTATGGGGAAGACTATAGGAATTCCATAAAGTTGAACTCTCTCCCACAGATCAGGCACATGTGCTACTGCACACCCTTATTTTGAATAAAAGCCTATCAGCAATCTCTTGAATATTCTTAAAAAGTACCAAGGTAAAAATTATTAATATTTGTTGCAATTTTAATAACTTCATTCCACAATTTTCTTTGATTTCTGTTGTCTTATTAATGCAATACTAAGTTTATAGAAACACATGCATTATCTAATTTTGGTGTTGGTAAAAGTGACACATATGCAGAGGGGGGAAAAGATAATTACCCCATTGTTTGATAGACATCATTTAGTAGTCATCCAGTTAATCTAAAATCCTCCATATAACCAATTACCATTGTAATGAGAACTTTAATTTTTAAACTTCCTATCTAATTCCTTTCAATCATTGTTGCAAAACATTTGAGAGCCAACAATGCAGAGAAGTCTGTGTTAGAAATGGTCGCATCCCAGGGAGTTAAAAACACAGATCGAAAATGTAGAATGATCTTTTCACTCTGAGCATTATATAATTTAGGCTTTGGAAAATGTTGTATTAAGTAGGAAACCAAGTGACTTTTTTTTATTGTCTAAAGTTTTAAATATGTCTTCTTTTTCCTCAATTGACCGCCCCCCCTCCCCCAGCCATTCCCACACTGGGCAAGCCCCCACTGCCCCAGTGCTTGTGTCCATTGGTTATGCTAATATGCATGCATACAAGTCTTTTGGTTGCTCTCTAACCCCCCCTCCCCTCCCATTTGTCTCTGGATCAATTCTTGTTCATCAAATTATGTTGATCATTATATCCCACATATGAGTGAGATCATGTGATATTTATCTTTCTCCGACTGGCTTATTTCACTTAGCATAATGCTCTTCAGTTCCATCCATGCAGTTACAAATGGTAAAACTTCCTTCTTTTTATAGCAGCATAGTATTCCATTGTGTAGATGTACCACAGTTTTTTAATCCACTCATCTGCTGATGGGCACTTAGGCTGTTTCCAAAACTTAGCTATTGTAAATTGTGCTGCTATGAATATAGGGGTGCATATATCCTTTCTGATTGGTGTTTTTGGTTTCTTGGGATATAGTCCTAGAAGTGGGATCACTGGGTCAAATGGGAGTTTCATTTTTAACTTTTTGAGGAAACTCCATACTGTCTTTCACAGTGGCTGCACCAGTCTGCATTCCCACCAGCAGTGCACGAGGGTTCCTTTTTCTCCACATCCTTGCCAGCACTTGTAATTTGTTGACTTGTTGATGATAGCCATTCTGACAGGTGTGAGATGGTACCGCATTGTCATTTTTATTTGCATCTCTTGGATGATTAGTGACTTTGAGCATGTTTTCATATGTCTCTGGGCCTTCTATATGTCCTCTTTTGAAAAGTGTCTATTTAGATTCTTTGTCCATTTTTTGATTGGATTGTTTATCTTTCTTTTGTTAAGTTGTATGAGTTCTCTGTAAATTTTGGAGATTAAACCCTTATCGGAAATATCATTGGCAAATATATTCTCCCATACAGTGGGCTTTCTTGTTGTTTTGCTGTTTAGTTTTTGCCCATTGAGTATGATGTTGGATATAGATTTGTCATATAAAGCTTTTATTATGTTGAGGTATGATCCCTCTATTCCCACTTTGCTGAGAGTTTTTAACAAGAAAGGGTGTTGGATTTTGTCAAATGCTTTTTCTGCATCAATTGATATGATTATGTGATTTTTGTCTCTCAGTTTTTTTTTATGTGATGTATCATATTTATTGATTTACGGATATTGTAACATCCTTGCATCCCACGGAATAAATCCCACTTGGTCATGGTGTATGGTCTTTATAATATATTGCTGAATCCGATTTGCTAGAATTTTGTTGAGGATTTTAGCATCTGTGTTCATCAAGTATATTGGACTATAGTTCTCTTTTTTTGTGTTGTCTTTATCTGGTTTTGGAATTAGGGTAATGCTGGCTTCATAGAAAGAGCTTGGAAGTGTGCCTTCCTCTTGAATTTTTTGGAATAGTCTGAGGAGGATAGGTTTTAGTTCTTCTTTGAATGCTTGGTAGAACTCCCCTGTAAAGCCGCCCGGACCAGGGCTTTTGTTTGCTGGAAGATTTTTGATCGCTCTTTCAATTTCTTTGGTAGTTATCAGCCTATTCAGCTTTTTTGATTCTTCTTGATTGAGTTTTGGGAGCTTGCATTTTTCTAAGAATATGTTCATTTCATCTAGGTTGTCCATTTTGTTGGAATAGAGTTGTTCATAGTATTTCTTCATAATTGTTTGTATTTCTGTGGGATCGGTTGCTACTTCCCCTCTTTCATTTCTGATTTTATTTGGGTCCTCTCTCTTTGCTTCTTGGTGAGCCTGTCTAGAGGTTTATCAATCTTGTTTATCCTTTCAAAGAACCAGCTCTTGGTTTCATTGATATTTTGTATTTTTTTTGGTCTCTATGTCATTTATTTCTGCTCTGATCTTTATTATTTCCTTCCTCTGCTTACTCTGGGCTGTTCTTATTGCTCTCTTTCTATTCCTTTAAGTGGCAGGGTTAGATAATTTATTACCATTTTTCTTGTTTTTTGAGGTAGGCCTGTAATGGTATGAACCTCCCTCTCAGGACTGCTTTCACTGTGCCCCATAGATTTTGGATTGTTGTGTTTTCATTGTCATTTGTTGCCATGATGCTTTTTATTTCTTCTTTGGTATCTTTGGTAACCCAATCATTGTTTAATTGCATGCTATTTAGCCTCCAGGTGTTTGATTTTTTATTATTTTTATTGTAGTTGATTTCTAGTTTTATGCCATTGTGATCTGAGAAGATGCTTGATATGATTTCTATCTTCTTGAATTGGAAGAAACTTTGTCTGTGTCCCAATATGTGGTCTATCTTTGAAAATGACCCATGTGCACTTGAGAAGAATGTTTGTTCTGTGACTTTGGGGTGGAATGTTATGAAGATGTCAATTAATTCTATCTGATATAGTGAGTCATTTAGGATAGATGTTTCTTTGCTGTAATTTTGTGTAGAGGATTTGTCCAGTGGTGTTAGTGGGGTATTAAAGTTCCCTACTATGACTGTATTGCTGTCAATCTCTCCCTTGATATCTTCCAGAAGTTTTTTTTTATGTATTTGGGTGCTCCTGTATTGGGTGCATATATGTTTACCAGAGTTATATCTTCGTGTTGAATTGCTCCCTTTGGTAATATGAAGTGGCTGTCCTTATATCTTGTTATGGCCTTCACCTTAAGGTCTAATTTGTCAGATATAAGTATTTCTACCCCAACTTTTTTTTTTTCATTTCCATTCACCTGAAAACCTTTTTCCATCCCTTCACCATCAGTCTGTGTGAGTCCTTTGTTCTGAGGTGGGTGTCTGTAGACAGCTGGTATATGGGTCATGTTTTCATATCCACTCAGCTACCCTATGTTTTGATTGGGGCATTTAATCCATTTACATTTAAACTTATATTTGATAGGTACTTGTTTGTCGCCATTTTTAGTCTTTATGCTTGTGTTCCTTCTTCCCTTCCTATTTCTTCTTTTTACAGCAGTCTCTTTAGCATTTCTTGCAATGCTGGTTTGGTGATAATAAACTCCCTTAGTCCTTTTTTGTCTGTGAAGCTCTTGATTTCACCCTGAATTTTGATTGATAGCCTTGCTGGGTATGGTATGCTTGTATTTAGACCTTTGCTTTGCATGACTTTGTATATTTCATTCCATTCCCTTCTGGCTTGATGTGTTTCTGTTGAGAAATCAGTCACTAGTTTGATGGGAGATCCTTTGTAGGTACATTTCTTTCTCTCTCTGGCAGCCTTTAAGATTCTTACTTTGTCATTGGTGTTTGCCAATTTAATTATAATGTGTCTTGGTGTCAGTGTTTTTGGGTTCATCTTGTTTGGAACTCTGTGAGCTTCTTGGACTTGTGTGAATTTTTTCTTCCCTATCTCAGTGAAGTTTTCTGTCATTATTTCTTCAAACAGGTTTACTATTCCTTGCTCAGTTTCCTCTCCTTCTGGCACCTGTATTATGTGGATGTTGTTTTGTTTCGTTTTGTCCCAAAGTTCCCTTAGGCTCTCCTTCTGTTTTTTTTTTTTTTTTTTTTTTTTTTTTAGGTTTTTTTTTTCTAGATGCTGCTCTGCTTGGGTATTTTTTCTACCTTGTCTTCTAGCTCACTGATGTGGTCCTCCACATCTTCTAGTCTACTGTTGATGCTTTCTATTGAGTTCTTATTGCAGCAATGTCATTTTTCATTTCTTCTTGGTTCTTCTTCATTTCCTTTTGGTTCTTACACATCTTGTTGAATTTGTCTTCCATCCTTTTCAGCAACCTTATGACCATTGCTCTGAATTCTTTCTCTGTCATATTGCTTGCCTCCATTTCATTTACTTCCTTTTCTGGTGATACCTCCTTTTCTTTTTATGTGGGCTGTTTCTTTGTCTCCCTATGATTGCTCCTCTCAGGGTTTCTGGTTAAGTAGTTCTCTCCCTTGCATCGACTTGCCCTAGGCAATATCTGACCTTTTCGTCTGCAGATTGCCTCACCAGCTGTGTTTAATTTGCCAGTTCTGGGTGGGTGCTGTTTGATTCAGCTGTTCCTTCTGTCTACTCTGTGAGAAGGCACAGGACCTGTCCGCATTTTCTGTGCCACTTTGTTTAACCCTGAGCAGACTTCCCAGGCACCTGTGGTCAGGGAGGCAGGAGTTCTGGCATTCGTGGGTTTTCAGCTGAGGTACCTGGTCCCTGGTATTTGTGGTTGTAAGGTCCTGGGAGGTATTCAGGGTCTCCCCAGTTGAAGGTAAGGCTGTGGTTCTGATCACAGCCAGTCTCCCCTTCACCATGGCACAGCCTCTGTGGCAGCGTCGGCCACTTTGGGAGAAATTTCATCTGCAGTATAGCCTGCCTGTTCGGGAGGGGGGTGGTCTGCCAGTCCCCAACAGTCCCTTGGAATATAGTTGTCCCTCACTAACAAATACAGACACTCCCCGCACGTCCATGCACTCTCCTTTCGTTCTCTCACTCACACACTATCTTGCATCCTGTCATCCCATCGCAGCCATCTTGGATCTCCAACCAAGCTACTTTTTAATGATAAAAAGTACTTTGCAACCATGTTCATAAAATAGCTACCCAAGGCCTATTTTTCTTCTGATCTTTGGGAAAAAATTGTACTCTCTGAAGGAATGTAGATAAAGAACATTGAAGGCAGTGGGCATTTGCAAGGTTCTTGTTTGGATTCTGCAGGTCTCTGTGTGACTTCTGCTATAATGGGCCGTTTCTGGTTCGCCTCTCCCATGCACTTCCCTCTTCTACCTGTCTTAAAAAGATTGCTCTGTTAGTTGAAGGTGATTCATTTCTACTAGTGGTGAAAGACATTTTTATCTACCACTCTGAGGAAGTATTAATCTGGTAGGCCTTCATAAATTTCATTGTGAAGGGACTTAATTTGTTTCCATTATCAGAACTTTAGAGCACATTCAGTTATCATAATCAAAAAGCACTTAACTGCATGTGTGCTATGCCAAGAGAATTTACAGAGACACATTTTCTGCCCTCTGAGTGTTCAAGTTTAGGAGTAAGTGCTAGCTTTTGTGGACCACTGTGCAGAAGGACAAGATGATGCATGACCTTGGCATACAAAATTGGGGTCAGGGTGTCAGGCAAAACCAGGGAACCTGAGTGTCAGGTAAAACCAGAGGACCTGTGTCACAGTTGAGAGTTTCAGAGGAGCTGGGAAAAATATGAGAAGTCAAGCCATGATAGGGACACAAATAGGAGCCTGACTAATTTTTGTATATTGGAGAACTGTGTCCAGAGGATCATGCACAGCAGGAGGGTCATGTACAGGCAGAAGTGGAATTCAACATACAAGCAAGTTGGTCAGGATTCATGTCAGGCAAGAAGAAACAGGCAATAGAGTTTTGACCCAGATTCAAAACAGATAGGCATGTCCACTTAATAACACAGCCATGGTGGGAATCTATATTCCTTCCCTTGCCCTGATGTTAAACAACCTTTCTGATGTATTTGGATTAGGAATACTGGTCTGTGCTGCTTCCTCAGGTGAGGCAAGCTGTTACAGATGCTGGGTATTGCAGTACAGATTGGGGTCCTGGAGTGGGCTCTTGTAATTTTACCTTTGAGACCACATTAATATGAATAAACATTCATTTGAAGGTCAAATGATATCTGGTGTCTCAGGGTTGCATTGTATCTGGACCTTTTCTTAGGATTCTCTTTTTCTTGGAAGTGAAATACATAATGTAGGCTGACTCCCATCAAATCCCATCAAAGCAGCTTTTAACATTTAGAACTGAGAAACCAATTGGCATCTGAATACTAGTAGATTTTTTTTTCAATCTCTTAGTCTGTAAGAGTGGTAGATATCCTAGAAAGGAATTTTAGATTGTGGTATATTCCAGGTGATCAGTGAATCTGTTCGTGATAAGTACCAACTTGGTCCCTGTTTTTAATTTTTTTTCAATGTTTATTTATTTTAAATTTTTCTTTAGGAAAAGTAGTTATCCCTTTAGCTGCAGGACTTCATCTTGGACCTCTAGCCATCATTTAGTTTGATGCACATTGGCCACTATACTGGTTTCAACTGGGAAACTGATACTATTTTTACTTAATGTAAACTGATTTGATAAATAGATACTTTATTCCTTTCTGGAAGAAAGGCAAAATAAGCCGATAGCTGAGTAAGGGGCAGGAGGTAAGGACTTTAAGGGATGCTTAACAAGCTGCTAATTACTCTTAATGGCATTATGCCACTGTTTATGCATTAAAGATGATCTTTTTAAAAATTATTTATTGATTTGAGAGAGAGAGAGAGAGAGAGAGAGAGAGAGAGAGAGAGATCAATTTGTTGTTCCACAAATTTATGCATTCATTGGTTGCTTCTTGCATGTGCCATGACTGGGGATTGAATCTGCAACCTTGGCGTACTGGAACAGAGCTAACTGGTCAGGGCAAGGATGATTTTAATGTTGGAGCACTGAGCCAGAGAGTATAATTTGGAACCCAGGGAGAAGGGTGAAGTGGTTGAGGAAACTGTTCTAAAGAACTCTGAGGCACTCAGTCAAATAAAAATTGGGGCAGGGGAGGGTTGGGGGTGGGGTGGGATAAGAGATCAACCGAAGGACTTGTATGCATGCATATAAGCACAACTAATAGACACAAGACACTGGAGGCAGGGAGGGCAAGTGCTGGGGGTAGGGGAGGCCGGGAGGAGGTCAATGGGGAAAAAATGGAGACATATGTACTATTTGTAATACCTTAAACAATAAAAACTAAGAAGGAAAAAATAATCCTCATAGCGATGTGGTACAACACAAACAGCAAGGCCTGTGGTGTGGAGAATATCTAGTCTAGTGCCAACTCTCTCACTTTTTGTGTGAATTCAGCAAAAATACTAAAACTCAGTCACCCACATTATCCCCATCAACAAAATAAAAATAGTGACTGCCCACCTTGATGCACTATGAAGAAAAGAAACAAAATCATGTCTGTAAAAACCTGATTGTTCTCAATAAATGTTAGAATCTTAATGCCCCCCACAAATAAAAATAAAAATAGATCAATAAATATTCTCTACTAATATATTGAAATAAATAGAGGAAACAATAAATGGAAAACAAAAACAAAATAGAAGCAAGTATCCAAGAATTGTGGGACAATGTCAAAGGATCTAAACCCTGGGTCGAGTATCTCTTCTTCCCATCTAACATAATTGAGGAAATTATATTGAGACATGGATACTTGGATAAAGACTGAATTACCAGCCTTCAGTAACCAACTAGCCAAATTAGGGTCAGTGGGATTTGAGAAGGTACTGTATGTGTGATTTTTAGGACATGCTCTAAATTGAAATGAAAAGCCTTTTTTCCCTTTTCTTTATACTTCTTACTGGCTGAATGGGGGTGTCCTACTGAAGACCTTAGCAACACCTTTATAAAAACCTGAGTCCTTGGCACCATGGATTTATCATCTCAATTCTGAACTAATTATGTATGGCCTATTATCTGAGATATAAATAAACATTTTTTTCTTCAGCAAAACAAACAAAAAAAATTCGGGTTTCACTTGAGTTTGACAAAAATAAATTCTCAGTGATTCCTGAAAAATTGAATAGTCTCTTGAGTTCCTAATAAAGGAAGAGGGAGAAATGGGAGAGAAAGGTGCCCACCACTTATGCATTTGGTGTTCATAATAACATTGAGTAGGTATTTATTATTTTATTATTATATAAAATATATTTTTATTGATTTCAGAGAGGAAGGAAGAAGGAGAGAGAGATAGAAACAGCAATAATGAGAGAGAATCACTGATTGGCTGCCTCCTGCATGCCCCACACTGGGGATCAAGCCTGCAACCTGGGCATGTGCTCTGACTGGGAATCCAACCGTGACCTCCTGGTTCATAGGTCGACTTTCAACCACTGAACCATGCCGGCTACATTATATTATTATTTTTGTTTTACGGTTGAATAAAGCAAGTCTCAAAGAGATTAAGTAGCTTGTTTAAGCATTGTGGTTAAGAATTAGGAATCTGGAGGAAGAGGGAGCTGAGTTTGAATTCTGGCTTCCCCTAATCTCTAGCAGTATGACCATGTGACAGATACTTAAGTGTTCTGTGTCTTGGCTTACCCATCTATAAAATAGCAATAATAATAGTACCTATAACCAAAAGAGTTTTGTGGATATTTAATGACATAATGTGTATAGATCACTTAACACCACTCCATACTCTAAGTAAGTGCTCAATAGAGATATCTGTAGTCAACATCATCATCATTACCACCACTACCATCCAAATGTGTCAGATACCAAAACCCTTGCTTTTACCACAACATTATAGGGCTTCCAAATGGTGGTAAGAAGAGCCAGGGAAAGTCAGTGTGCACAAGTAGAAGACAAGTGAATGAAAAAAGGCAGGGAAAATTTTTAAAAGGAAGAATTAAGGGAACTTTATACTAAGTGGTATGGTTGCTAGAAGGCCACCTGCTAGTAATTGTCTCAGTTGTTCTACCCTAGAACAACTTAAAAATATTTTTATTGATTTCAGAGAGGAAGGGAGAGGGAGAGAAATAGAAATATCAATGATGAGAGAGAATCACTGATTGGCTGCTTCCTGCAAGTCCTCCTACCAGGGGATTGAGCCTGCAACCTGGGCATGTGCCCTTGACAAGAATCGAACCTGGGACCCCTCCGCCCTCAGGCCAATGCTCTATCCACTGGCTGGGGAACAACTTTTTCTTTTAGAACCTCTAAGAGCTGTAGTTTGTAGTGGAAAAAAATTTGTGTGGTTGTGGGGGCAGAAAAATAATTCTCCTACCTTTCTAAATTATTCTGGCTGGACTAATAAATTAACATGATACAGATTAACAGGAGAAAATGACAAGATTCACTATTCTTGTGTAGCATTCCATAAGAACATGAGACCTGAGGACACATTGGGTCATTGAGGCTTATATGCCATTCTGGACTAAGGAGAGGGAGGCAGTGGTCTGGGACTTCAAAAGGAAAGCAGGCAACTCACAGGTAGATGAGAAAGAGCAAACATGTAGTAAACAAGTTCTTGTCTAGCCACCCAAAAACAATGGGACACAGAGGGGAATCTAACAAACAGACTTTGTTTGGACCCTCCCTGAAGCCCCAGTTAGTTCATGTGCTAAAGTGAATATGCTAAGGTTCCCTTCCTAAAGCAGGTGTTTCTATCTGAATTCCTTTAGGCAGGCAAAGGAGGAGAGTCAAAGGTTCTTTTTGAATCTTTTGTTTCTTGAAAATAACCAGCTTAAAATAATTAATATTCCCAAAAGGTATATTTGGTTGGGGGGTGGGGGACTCTGCTCCCCCTCATGATAAATCAATGAGATTGATAAATAGACCTTCATTAACCAATGTTTGTGAAAGCCACTATGTAAAATTCATATAATTGTTCTGGCCCCTAACTTAAAAACTAGTTCTAAGGCCATTCACCATGCAACAACAAAATAATAATGTTTATCTGTCTTAATGAATCAAATCATTTCCATCACCTGTGAGATACAAGGAATGATCATTAAGTGTTTAATCAATCAATAAATTAATTAAATCTATTGAATTTCCCAAACCATGGCTTTTCTGTGTGCCAAAAATTACTCAAATTTTAGAAAACCTGAGTTAAAGTATTATGTTGGGTCACTTTGCATGAACATTGATGCCACTTTTTATGGATATTCAATACAACAGTGCCCAGTAAATTACCCAACTATATCTAGCCCCTGGAAGAAGAAGGACTCTAACATGTCTAGATGTATAGGAAAGCTAACTTTTTTTAAGCCAGATGGAGCTAAATTAGCCTCATGAATTCATCTTCCCTGTGATTGTTGGTTTGACCTTCATCCTAATACACAAATGAGAATAAATAAGATCCTTTTTACTTGTTCCTCTAGTAATTGATCACCATTTGTACTAATTCATTCTCAGTCTCTACCGCATTCTCCAAGGGGAACCAGCCAGATGCCTTCCATCTGAGAAATCCCTGGTTTGAAGCTTGAGTTACTTTCATGAGTATTGAAGTTCAACTTACAAAACTATTGGACAATAGCTGATGAAGATTTAACTCTTTTAGGCCAGGTGGGACTTTAAAGTTCTGGGTAGAGATTTCCCACATTCTGAGATTTGAACTTTTGACCTGGTGGGCAGCTGACCTTAACCAAAGCAGAATTCTCTTTATTTACTAGGTGGTAGGAGCTCCTTAATATAAATATGAGGGTTATCTATAAATGCATGTTTAGACCAATGCATCAATAAATCTGTCATCTTAGAGAAAGGAGCATGCATGAAAATGTGATCCCATGAAATTTTAAAAAGAGCCTATGAGGAAAGAAATCCTTTGTGTTAAGCACAGCAGTCTAGGATTTAGTAATAGTGAAATAAGATTATTGTTCCTTTACATAATGCCATTTTGAAGAAATGCCAGTAGTAAGTTAACCAAAATGGACTGAATTAATAAATAAAATAATTATTCCTATGTGTTCTGCTGTTTGAAAGTTTACTTCCTGCCGATCTCTGCTAAGTTATTCTGGCTGGACTAATAAATTAACATGATACAGATTAACAAGAACATGTTATTTTATTAGCCAAGTCTTACCTCCTCTAGCACTCCTTAACCCCCTGATGTTGCTTTGTTTTTCTCCATAGCACCCATTGCATTCTGACATACTTTATATTTTACTTGTTTATTTATTTATTGTGTGTCTGCTTTACTTACTTTAGAATGAGAGCTCCATTGGGGCAAGGACTTTTGTTTTATTGCATTTCCAGTACTAACCACAATGACTGGTACATAATGGGTGCTCAATATATGTTTATCTAATGAAAGGTTGAATGACCATAAGCAAATGAATATAAATTCACCCTGACTTAAAAGTTGAATTTAAAATTATATTTTTTGAAAAATAATTTTCACTAAGTGTGATCAAAACAAACATTTTAATAGTATAGTATACATATTTTAATTTTATTTTCCTACAATTATAAAAATATAAAATACTATCACTAAGGGCACTAGTATTTAGGTTAACACTTGATGGTATCTAAGGTAATTAATTTTTTTAAGTAATTATTCCACATTTGCTAGTGTTTTCATATCATTAATCAAGATGATGAAACTTGCCATTGATAGCACTACAATTTATGAGTATTTCACTCTTTGACTTCAGGTTTTATTTCTGTTTTCAGAAGTTGTGTAACATTTTTAAAAATTGAGGATTAAAATGGTGATAAATTGAACAAGTGAATTTAGTGAATGTCTACTATTATTACTTTATAAATATTCAAACTGCCTCTGTAAGTATATTTTTAAAGTTTTAGTTGTGGCATGGTAAAAAGAGTCAGATTATTTATTTATTTCAACAATACATTAAAAGTATCATAAACCATGATTTACTTTTATTCAACATAGTATTGGAAGACCTAGATAGAGCAATTAGACAAAAAAAGAAATAGGCATTCAAATTGGAAAGGACGAAGTAAAAGTCACTATTTGCACATGTATATGTTGTGGTTAAGTCAGAATACAGTAGTTATTTTTATCAGGCTAAGCTTTCATATATTTTTTTAAAAGAATAGCTAACTGATTTTTAGAGGGAGAGGAAGAGAGAAAGAGAAACATTGATCAGCTGCCTCCTGCATGCCCCCCATTGGGGATGACGCCTGCAACTTGGGCATGTGCCCTTGACCAAGAATCTTACTGGCAACATCCCGGTGCATGGGATCGACCCCCAACCAACTGAAGCACACCTGCCAGGGCACTTTTTTATTTTTTATTGTTAATGCTATTACAGATGTCCCTCATCCTCCCCTTTGGCCACCTCCACCAAGCCCCCTCCTTCTCCTCCCCTGACCTTCACCACACTGGTGTCTGTGTCCATGGGTTATGCATATACACTGAGTGGCCAGATTATTATGATCTCTGAATGCATAGTAATCTGGCCACTCAGTGTATATCCTATATAATAAAAGGCTAATATGCAAATTGTCCCCTCGACCAGTATTTGACCAGCAGGCAGGCCGGCCAACCGCCCATATCCCCTCCCCCTGGCCAGGCTGGCTGGACCCCACCCATGCATGAATTCATGCACCGGGCCTCTAACACACACACACACACACACACACACACACACACACACATATATATATATATATATATATATATATATATATATATATATACACATACATATATCTATATCTATCTATCTATATATATATATCTACATATATATATGTATGTATGTAATATATATATAAATATTATAATATATATACACACTGAGTGGCCAGATTATTATTTACAGATTATTATGCGTTCAGAGATCATAATAATCTGGCCACTCAGTGTATGTTCTTTGGCCAATCCCTTCACCTTCTTTTATCCATTCCCTCCAACCCTCTTCCCTCTGAGATCTGTCAGTCTGTTCAGTGTTTCCATGTCTCTAGATCTATTTTGTTAGTTTATTTTGTTCATTAGATTCCACATATTAGTGAGATCATATGATATTTGTCTTTTTCAAGAGAGTCAGACTGTTTATTTAAAGGCTTGGGTTGATAAGACAATAAGAAAAAGTTCGCTTGGCTTTGCCACTTACCAGCTACATGGCTTTGGCAAAGCAGTGAATATTTTCAAGCTTCAATTTCCTTATATATAAATTTGGGATTATAATTTTTGCCTTTTCTATTCATAGGGTTATTGAGATATATGAGAAATTCTCTATGAAATGTTCTATTCAACTATAAGTAGTTATGTGATGCTGGTAAATAATTTCATTTGTCAAATGATTTTGCCTTTAGAGGTAGAGGTATTTGCTGTTGTTTTTTAAATGTGCAATATTCTCATGTGATTCTTTCTTTAGAATGAAATACACTTGAATTAAGGAGTATGTTAGTGTTAGAGGAAATACAGGGACAAATAAGGTGTTTGTAGACCAGGCATGCTTTGCTAAGAAAGTGGTAATCAGTGTCAGCTTCTTCAGAGAGGGATAAAGCAATGTGAAAGCTAAAAAGCCATTGGATTTGTCTTTTGGGAGGTCATTGGCTTTATTACTGTGGCACTGGAAACTAGATTTCAGACTGTCAACGAAAATGTGGAAATAGACAAGTGAATGTAAAGCACTTTGTTATGTGGTTTGATGGTGTAAGAAATCTGGGACTTGCTGATAAGCTGGGGACAACCTTGACACTGGATAATTAAGATGGGGAGAAGGAGACTTCTATGTCACCATGAAGGATGGTCTGGGGAGAGGTCAAGTCACTTCTGTCTAAAATACTTGTGTGTGTGTTTGTGGACAACTGAAAGGCAGGGTGAAGAAGGATTATTTAAGCCTAGAAGGAAGCCATGGTCAGAAGCCTAACAAACTGTATCCTCAGTCAAAACAGAAGGCAATAGGTTATTAGCCAAGAAGCTATGAAATCTGAGGGGAAATATTGGTTTACAGCTGGTAGCATCATATACAAAATCTACAACAGTATGTGTGATAAGCATGTGAACCTAGTGTGTTTTGCCTGTATATGGCCACTTTGCAATTGCTGAACCAGGGTAGCTAGGCAGAAGGGATGAAGAGAAGACCAGTATTGATCATAGAGCATTTTTTCTAATGACTAAGAGCTAGTGTACATGATAGCAATTAACTTTGAAATGTATCTCAGGTTTCCTGTTGAATATGCAGCATAGATGGATCTTCCTTAAATTTAACTTCAGTAGAACAGAATACCTGAAATACTCTTCTAATACCCTCATGTAGGACTTTGGGTATGCTTAGGCTGCCATGACAAAATTCCATAGATGGGGTGACTTAAACAAGAGATGTTTATTTTCTCATTGTTCTAGAAATCCAAGATCAAGGTTCAGGCCAATTCAGTTTCTGGTAAGAACTCTCTTCCTGGCTTGTAGATGGTTGGTTGCATTCTTATTGTGTCCTCACTTGGCCTCTTCTTTGTACCTATACCTGTGGAGAGAGGGCTAGCTTTCTGGTGTCTCTTCTTTTTTAATATATATGTTTTTTATTAATTTTAGAGAGAGAGAAAGGGAGAGGGAGAGAGAGAGACAGAAACATCGATAGGCTGTCTCCTGCACACCCCCCACTGGGGATTGAGCCTGCAACCTGAGCATGTGCCCCAACCTGGAATCAAACCAACGACCTCTTGGTTCATGGGTCAATGCTCAACCACTGAGCCACACTGGTTGGGCTGGACACCAGTCCCATCTGATCAGAACCCCACCCTTATGACCTTATTACCTTAATTACTTCCTTAAAGGCCCCATCTTGAAATGCAGCTGAACTGTGGGGTTATAGCTTCAACAGAAAAGTTTCTCGGGGACAGAAACATTCAATTAATAAGAAACCCCAACAGCATCACCAGGATAATGTTTATAATAAGTAACTCTTATTGAGCACTTTTTTGGGATATACCAGGTACTGTGAGAGGTACTTTAAGTGAATTATCTCATTGCATTAGTCAACTGTTTTGGTGACTTATGACAATAAATATTTATTTGGCATTCACATCACAGTCCCAGCAGGATCAATAAGAGGAGCTCTTTTCCATGTAATTATTTGAGACCCAGGCTCTTTCCATTATGGCTTTGGTCTCCTCTAAGTCCTAGGACTCTTCTTATTTAATTAGTGGATATTTAAAGAGAGTGAGGATTGCAGAAGAAGTTTTTATGGGCCTTGCATGAAAGTGGCACATGGCTACTTTTCATTATCAAGAACTTAATCGCATAGCTATACCTAACAGCTGAGAAGTGCAGGTTCCCTGTATGTCCAGGAAGAAGAGAACAAGGGAATACAGGTATTGGTGGGCTTCAGCAGTTTCTAGCACTCTCATTTAATCTTCTCGGTAACCCAATGAGGTAGCTTCCATCATTGTCCCTATTTTACCAGTGCAGAAAGGGTAATTGCTTTGCTCAAAGTAACAAAACCAGTGCTTAGGATGTGAACTCAGTCTGGCTTCAGAGGTTTGTTTTTAACCACTGTGCTGTATTTTCTGAGCTAGGAATGAGAATGGTGCAAGTGTTTGAAGTACCCCTCAAAGATGTTTTCGCAAAGCAGTATGTTTGGCTAAGTAAAGGTCACTTTGTTTAGTTTTCATCTGTTTTGTTGCTAAAGGAAGAAAGGAATAAGAAAGGAAAGAAGGGAGGAAAGTAAGGAAGGAGGGAGGAAGGACAAAGAATAATTTTTTGTGGAGGTGCTGGATGCTGTTTGTTATCTATCTATATATAAAAAGCCAGTGTCTGTGATGACCGTGAGGACCAAATGACCCGTCACCATGAGTTGCATTGAGCACCTCTTGGTCCCTCCCCCCTGGCCCGTGAGCGGGGCGGGGTGGGGCGGGACTGGGGACTGGCGATGGGCTGAACAGCTGACCTCTTGTCCCTTCTCCCGGCCTGCAGGCTCTGATGGATCAGCGATGGTGAACGGGGGAATTGGGGTGGGTGGCAGGAGGACTGGGCTGGATGTCAGGCTGTTGGGATCACCAGCTCATCCCCGGCTGCTTGGGGGCTCAGGCCTGTGGGAAAGCAGGCACCGGCGACTTCACCTCCATGTGCGTGCGCCGGGCCAGCTGCTGATGGAACGTGCTGCCTGCTTGGGGCTTCTCATGCTGGGGTGGGTAGGTCGCAGGCACGCCCCACAGATTTCATCAGCACCTCAAGCCCCAGCAGCAGTGGCCCCGAGAACGGGCACCGTGTTCCATCAGTGGCCTGCTCAGCGCACACGCATGGAGGTGAAGTCATGGTGCCTGCTTTCCTGCAGGCCTGAGCCCCTGAGCAGCCAGGGATGAGCTGGTGATCCCAACGGCCTGACAGCCTGGTGGCAGAGGCGGCTTTTGGCCTGGGGACTGCCGAATGGGCAGAAGATGGCCCTGATTGCAGGAGGCTAGGCCCTAGGGACCCTACCTGCACGATTTCGTGTGCCGGGCCTCTAGTATTCAATATTATTTGTACTTGTTAATATAGCTTATTCGCCATTAGTGTTTTTCCCCCCTCATTGGCATAAATTATAGCAATGCATGGATGTGCTTAGGGTATGACTGTGATATAAAAGTATATGGAGTCTTTTGTCCTTTCCTGCATAACTACCTCTTCACAAAGGAGAGTGTAGTGTCCAGGGAGGCCATGCATACTCCTCTCAGAATTTGAATCTGTTTGTACATATTGAGCACAAGCTGGAAGGTCAAGGACTAGGATACTGCTTCCCATTGAGCTAGGGGGTTCCTGAAGTGATTCGGGACAGGAGGGATAGGAGACAATCTTCCCTTTTATCTAAGCAAATGCACTGCTGAACATAAATTACAATAGGCTGGCACTCGTTTTTTGGGTCTTGGCTTCCTTTCTATTGTACCACATTAAAGAGGTGCATTGGTCCCAGCCTGCTTGGCTCAGTGGTTGAGCATTGACCTATGAACCAAGAGGTCATGGTTTGATTCCCTGTCAGGGCACATGCCAGGATTGCAGGCTCGATCCCCAGTGGGGGCATGCAGGAGGCAGCTGATAAATGATTCTCCCACATCATTGATGTTTCTATCTCTCTCTCCCTTCCTCTCTGAAATCAATAAACAATATTTTTAAAAGGGGGCATATTGGTTGGTTTGTAATATTCAATAAACATCTTTTTTTCCTATTTTTATATCATAGTTGAGAGTTCATTTTCTTTTGATAGCTAGTACAGTACTATCCTAATTCTAACTATGTTGTACTAACAAACTACAGAATATGAAAGTCTAAGCTTCTAAAAGTTATTTTTCTACCATTCAGATGGTATGTTTCTTAAAATGCCAACATATCCCAAAGACAATTTAATTCAGCCTTCTTAAAGCACAAGAAGGAAGTATTTTGTTAGCAAAGCTGTTCTCTTACCATATTAAGCGAAATTTCTTCAATACTATAATAGACCTGGTAGCTTTTGAAGGTGGAGAGAGATAAACTATTTAGACAGAGTGTGAAAGAGCTTAAATGTTTCCTTCCTATATTAAGGAGAGTAGCACCCTGGGATGGTTTCATCTTAAAATAAATTTGTGTTCTGTGGTTTTTGGTAAAGGGATAGGGAAGTGCATTGGACTGACATATGTTTGTTATTAAAAACCAAGTCAATATTGTTGCCTGTGCATATATATGTATTCAAATGAGAGTTCATAGACAATGATATATGTCATTAGGCTTTCATCTGGTGCTGTTGATAATAACAATAATATAGATTAGGCCTGTCTTACCAACTCTGAAACACTAAAATCTGAGAAAACATTGAAATCAGACTTGTAGAACTGAATTAGAGATATGTGGGTATTTAAATACCCCATCCAACCCATTTCCACATACACCATCTGTTATTTCCAGATGTACTGTTTCCTAGAGGCGGTATTAATGGGCATGGTATTATAACAACAAAAAATCAGCATTCCTAGTTCTGGGACTTAATTCCCAGAAATGCAAGTTTTCATTGGCTACACTTCAGGGAATT
The DNA here is from genome assembly GCF_951640355.1 of Cnephaeus nilssonii. Classification (NCBI taxonomy): domain Eukaryota; kingdom Metazoa; phylum Chordata; class Mammalia; order Chiroptera; family Vespertilionidae; genus Cnephaeus; species Cnephaeus nilssonii. The sequence continues at coordinate 114,825,015 of NC_137071.1, forward strand.
AGACTCCTCTGTGGCTAGGGATATGCCCATTACAACCATGGTAACGGAAATAGACCAATTCAGAGTTTATAAGGCATCAGGGAGCCTTCAAGTTGGGAACAGTACAAAGTTTCTCTTATGTGTCTGTAACTCGAGGTAAGTTAAGCAACACTATTAATGCTCCCCCATTGGTGATTAGATATGCCTAGCTCATTGTAGATAAGGAGTTAGAGGTAGCTCTTCTATGTTAAGTTTGATAAGGGAAGTTATAAAACGCTCCAAAGGCTCTAGAGTATATGCTTAAAGCCTCGTATATAGTCCAGCACCTTAATCTGGTGCTGTCTGTAAAGCAATGGGCTGTCACCTCCCTCAAGACCACTGCCTGCCTCATTAATACCACTGGAACAAATGATCACTTCACAGCCCAGAAATCTTCTATAGCAGTTGTGGTGATTGATGTAACAAGGCTAAAAAATAATGATGAAATGCATGTTCCAGAAGACAGATTCAAATGGCAGGAGCTTCAAAGGCAATTAAATGTGACATAGAAGGAGTCTTCCTGGAATAAAGTATTTTCAAATAAATGGTAAGATAAGTGTGATAATCTCCTAGACTCACATTACACATAAATTAGCTTGCTATGAATAATTATTTCTGAAGACTTAGTGTACATTGAAGTAAAAGTTTAGAAATAGCCAGTTTGAACCATATAGATAATTTTTTGGGCGTTTTAAGATGGGGTAAAAAAAAAACAATGCTTTGGAACTCTCATATACGCTCATGATAGGGTTTGTTTATTTGTAGCCATAGTATTTGAATGTCATCTTTTGATATGCTTTAACATTTCTTGTTGCTTGGAAAGTAAAGAATTGTGACTACAGATGTCAAGTTTAACTGCCTTCTTCCAAAGTGAGTCAAATGATTCTTATGATGTATTGATTCTATACCACTAAGTTACTAAGTGTGCTGTGGGAGGAACCTGCCCACTCAAGAGAATACAGCTGTACATTAGACAGGCACATCAAGGTCTCTGTGAAGGGGAAATTTAAGACATGTGGAAGTATCTGGAACAGCTGGGCAATGTGAAAGCACTCTGGCATCTAAAGCCTTGGAAAGGTAAACCTCAAACTGTCTTTCAGATCTGTAGGTGTTACTCCCTTGTTTTCTTGAAATCTGAACACTGGACAGATTAAGAGAAGTACTGGGTCAGATGTTGCAAAAGATAGGTTATTTTTATAGGGATTTTTTTATTAAAAAGTTAATTCTAAGACTGGATTTCCATGGAGAGTTTTAAGAATAACTTCTAAATAGTAATTTTTAATAAAAATCATGTTGTTTAAAGTTATTTCCTTACTAATCTATTAGCCAAGCCTGATGAGGGCATTTGTTAATTTCTTGTCAGGATCAAAGGCGCACATTTATTTAAGGTTGTGTGTAAGTTGATCTCACTCAGAATTATCTGGATATGAATCAATGCAATTCAGCAATCATTCACTTTAATAATCACTGACATTTATTTGTAACAATATCTTAACTTGCCTTTTCAGTGATATGATCCAATGATTCAGAAATTTGTTTCTACTTGTAGAGGCCATCATTCACACTGATCTTTACCCTGAGGTGATTGAAGTGTCCTTATGAAATAAAAATTAAAGATTATTGTGACCCAGTTCTTTAAAATAAGTAGCACTTTCATTCCAGGACACTGGTTAACATGTAAAACACAGACAGAAATCTTCACTAACTGTCCAAAGAGACTGAGAAGCTGTTTCCACTCTAAGATGTCTGCAATTCACTAGGTTAGATAAAGAGACACATAGGTGAATTAATGACTTATTTTTTTAATTGGGCTTTAAAAATTGCCTCATCCTCTTAAACATTTTGAGTTTGGACTTGGGAAATTCTGCCCTTTACTTACCCGGCTTATTAATTGTTTAGAAATACTGAACACCTACTTACTTATCATAGATGGCAGAAAACACATATGACTAATATGACAACTGCTTGAAATAGAAAAAGAGATAAAATGACTTTGTATTTTTGTGACACATTTATGGACTGGTAATAAAGATCCTTCCTTAAGCTCATTCTGTCATCACAGCACCCAAATGATTTGTGTAATTATTATTTTATCTATCTTTTTAAACAATGACAAAGCAAAGAGATGAACCTAATGACCCAGCATTCATTTTATTGTAATCATCCTTCAACTACATGCATACTCATAGTCATTTTTTTAAAAAAAAATCTTGATTTTTTAAGTCAGATCAAAAAGCATATCAATAAATTCTCACATTTTTGTGACAACTGATAAACAGTAGTTGGAGTGTATTTTTTTTAAAATATATTTTATTGATTTTTTACAGAGAGGAAGAGAGAGGGATAGAGAGTTAGAAACATCAATCAGCTGCCTCCTGCACACCCCCTAGTGGGGATGCGCCCGCAACCAAGGTACATGCCCTTGACCGGAATCGAACCTGGGACCCTTGAGTCCGCAGGCCGACGCTCTATCCACTGAGCCAAACCGGTTTCGGCTGGAGTGTATTTTTTATAACTGTGATTTTACATAAAATTGAGAATTGTTTGCTTATATGGGGGTAATTAAATTAAAACACATAGATAAGCCTTTTAACTGAATACTTGAAACCATGCAATTCCAAATTAGTCATGTAATATTTTAAGGAAATATACTTCCATGCATTGAGTGCCTGCTCTGGGCCAAATACTGTAATATATATAAACATATTTAACAGTAACGTCACAAGAATATTGTGCCATAATTATTTTTTAAAATATATTTTTGTTGATTTCAGAGAGGAAGGAAGAGGGAGAGAGAGATTGAAACATCAATGATGAGAAACATTGATCGGCTGCCTCCTGCATGCCCCCCACTAGGGACTGAGCCAACAACCCAGGCCTGTGCCCCGACCAGGAATTGAAACGTGACCTCCTGGTTCATAGACTGATTCCCAACCACTAAGCCACGCCAGCCGGGCATGCTGTAATTATTTTTATTCCTCTTCATATGGAGGAAGAAACCCAACCTCAGAAATGTTAAACAGCTTCTTCAACGTCACACCAACTACGTAGTGGAAGAGCCAATATTCAAATATACATCTGCCTGGTTCTAATTACTACATTACATAGATTTAAATACATGTGAAGGATATGTTTGATAATAACAGCTAAATAGAAATACATTGGAATAAATCTGTGTAACACTGCTCATCAAGGTAAAAGTATGCTTTAGTTTGTTAAATTGCTTTATCCAAGACACTGGGATAAATTAAATGCCCAAGTGACATCAGAATTTACAGAATTGTATTTATTATATACTAGAGGCCCAATGCACAAAATTTGTGCATGGGTAGGGTCTCTAGGTCTGGCTGGCAATCAGGGCCGATCTGTGGGGTGACTGGCGGGGCGATTGGGGGGCGGGGGCCCTGGCACCTGCCTTGGCTAGCCTGGCACTGCCTGCTCAGGTGGGGTGATCGGGGGCCAGTGCTGGCCTGCTTGCCAGCCGACCCCACCCCTGGATCACTCCACCACCCCTGGTTGCCTCCCGCTGTGGGGCAACCAGTGGGGAAATTGCCCCCCCCCCATCCCCCCGCTAGCACCTGCCTTGGCTGGCCTGGGGCCTGTGGGCTGGGGGTAGCTCCTGCATTGAGCATCTGCCCCCTGGTAGTCAGTGCACATCACAGCAACTGGTCATTCCACCGGTCGTTCCACTGTTCGGTCGATTTGCATATTAGACTTTTATTATATAGGATGAATGCTATTTTATAAATTATAGCATTGATTGATATCTAGGAACAGCCTACATTATTTATTGGACAAAATAGGTTAAGTAAAGCTATTTGCATCCATACATTCATAAAAGTATGGTTTTTAAAGCTGGAATATTTGTTTTCTACAACCTTGTATATAAGCCAGCCACCACAACTGAAAAATAATATTGCTCCAGATTTGAACTGTTGCTCAGTGTGAGGATTTAAAGATATCCTGGTGCAAATTACTCTTAAATTAAATATATTCAGCTGTATAATATACATTTGGCTTTAGGTTATAATATAATCAATTATTTCACTGTGATTTAATATTGACATGTTTCTGCTGGAGCAAAAGGCCAATTACTATGGAAAGCAGTTGTATCATTCTACATGTGTAGAAACCTTGCAATATAATTGCATTCTTGTTATTTTTTTCTACTAATCATTTATGAATGTTTAAGGCTTTTTATTTTTTTTCCACTTTCAATCCAAATGACACTTATTTGCAGAATTACAGAAAAAAAATAAGTTAAACCTAGAAATGACTGTATTATTTATTAGAAATAGTAACTATTCCAGAAAGTGCAGCAAAATAAGTTCCCAATTTTTCACCAATGAGTCAGTGTTAAGCACTTATGATAACCCTTTAAGTCCTTATGACCTTGTAGTTCTATAACTTCTTGGAGCCCATAGCTTTCTTGTCTACAAAATGGGATAATAACTATTTCTCTGGGGTGCTATGATTATTACATAATACAATGTATATAAAGAATAATGAACAGCACCTGGCAATGAGTAGCTATCAAATTATTATTGAATTCAGCATTTTTGAAATATGATTTAGGAACATGATATAATCTGATGCAGAAATTGATTTTAAAATAAGTGAAATCTCAATTATCATGCAGCTGTTTATCAGATATCTTTGATAGCTTCCCCAGTATTGATCAAAATGATATAGACCTCTCGAGAGCATATCTCCTTTGTCACATCTTACCCTCCTGTGTTTCACTAGTTTCTTTTCAAAGAAGAGCATTTTGACATGACTGTTTGACATGACTATTTTTAAAATATATTTTTATTGATTTCAGAGAGGAAGGGAGAGGAAAAGAGAGATAGAAACATCAGTGATGAGAGAGAATCATTGATTGGCTGCCTCCTGCACGCCCCACCCTGGTGATTGAGCTGGCAACTCGGGCAGTGTCCTGACTGGGAATCGAACCATGACCTCCTGGTGCATAGGTCGACACTGAGGAACACTGCCCGGGTGACATGACTATTTTGATGGAGGCATATTGGCATAACCTTATTTAAAGAATTATATCAAATATAAAATCACTTTCTTTTTTTCCAAGGATTATATATTATATCAGATATTTCTGAACCTAGTTCTATCTCTAACTACCATCCAGACTGCATGGTTCCTTTTATTCCTGCTTTAGTCATATTTGAATGGTTTGGTTTTTCTTTTTCATTAAAATGTGTTTCTTTAATATTTATAAAAAGCAGAACTGTTTTAAAAACGCATACAGTGAAGTTAACCTTCAAGCGAGGTGTGATTTTGTTCTCCAAAACCATCATTATAAAAGAGTATTACCTCATAATTTACATATGCCACTGTGGAAAATTTTAGAAGAATTATTCTCCTACTTTATCTCCAGTGTCTTACAGGGTTAGCAAAATCAAGAAACCTACCCCAAACAAGTAACCACTTAAAAATATTTTCTACTGAAAAACAACGAATTTCATGATTGTAATGCTAAATTTGTATTTTACTAGAGATCAAATAAGTATGACCATTATCACTTTAAGAGATCAGATCATTTGAAATGGTGACCATTTAGCAAACAAAAATGAATTATGACTGATATTCTTTTGTGGGAAAAATATGTGTGATAAGCATGTGTGACTCTAGTTTGCTATCATGAGTATGCTAAATGGTGCCTAATCCCTACCTCATCTTTTACCCCATTACTGAGCTACTTGTGATCCCATGCTCTTCTGGTACGTAGATCAGAGAGAGATGGGGTGAGTCCTGAAGATAGGATGAAGGGTGATTGCTTCACATACTGCTGGATTTAAAATAATCAGAATATCTAATCATTTTGTTGTCTAAACGTTTTCACATTATCAAAATATCAGGTAGCCTCTTCCTTTTATTTCTGTATTATTTTCTCTTCTCTCTTCCAAAATATCAAGTGGTAGGTAGTTGTGCTACAGGTCAGGGTTTTGTGTTTGTATGTTGGGGGGTGTAGGTAGTGTGGAGAATGGTATAAACAATTAGTGTAAGAAGTTGAGCATCATTTTATTTCTTTTTTTTTCATTTTTATTCCTTGTTTTATGTCACAAAAGAAGTAATTCTAAAATTATATATTAAAGGAACTGAGATACTGCTAAATAATAAAGAATATTAAAAACTAGAGGCCCGATGCATGAAATTCGTGCATGGGTAGGGCTCCTAGGCCTGGCCGGTGATCAGGGCCGACCTGTGGGGTGACCGGCAGGGTGATCGGGGGCCCCCTGCTGGCACCCGCCTTGGCCAGCCTGGTGCCGCTTGCTTGCTGGCCCTGCCTCCTACCACCACCGCCTACTCGCCAGCCGGCCCCACCCCCCACCATGGCTGCCAGTTGCCTCCCTCTGCAGGGTGACCGGCAGGGCTCTTGGGGGGCCCCCATTGGCACCCTCCTTGGCTGGCCTGGGGCCTGTGGGCTGGGGCAGCTCCTGCATTAAGCATCTGCCCTCTGGTGATCAGTGCATGTCATAGCGACCAGTTGTTCCACCGGTTGTTCTGCCATTCGGTCAATTTGCATATTAGCTTTTATTATATAAGATGTGCTTTCAAACAAAATTAACTCCTATTCAAAGCTAATTTCCTGGAAAATGCAGTGGAGAGGCTAGAACATCTGCAAAATCGACAATTTACTCATGCTATTATGGGAAACATATGATAGATTTGGAGAGGTATTTGTGTAAAAAAGAAACAGGCCCTATTTTTACAAGCAACCTGACTGTAGTTATATAGCAACAGACAAAGATTTAAGTGAGTAGAATGATTGTGGAAAACACCAATGTGGAACAAGCTAGTGATATACTTTATATGGTCATGTTGGTCATGGCTTATCCCATTCAACAGTAGTGTTCAGATAGAATTGCAGCCCTGCCCTGGCTGGTGTGGCTCAGTTGGTTGGGCATTGTCCTGTGCACTAAAAGGCTGCCAGTTCAATTCTGGTCAGGGCATATTCCTGGGTTGCAGGGCTCGATCCCAGGTAGGTGGTGTGTAGAATGCAGCCTATTGATATTTTGCTTTCACATTGGTGTTTCTCTCTCTCCCCCTCTCCCTTCTCTCTATAAAAATCAATAAAAATCTTAAAAAAATAAGATATAATTAATTATACATTTGTTGAACATCAATGAACAATGTGTTTTTATAATGTAATGGATGCAGATATTTTAATTACTCCCTTTAGATGGCTTTTAGTCTAGAGGGGACCATATAACATGCTGACATAGAACTGATTGTAAAGAACAGTTTAAAATATTTCTTAGCCCAGCTGGAGAGGCTCAGTTTATTGAGCATTGTCCTGTGCACTGAAAGGTTGCCAGTTTGATTCCTGGTCAGGGCACACACCTGGGTTGTGGGTTTTATCCCTGGTTGGGGCCCGCACAGAAGGCAACTGGTCAATGTTTCTCTCTCTCCCTTCCTCTCTTTAAGCATGTCCTGGGGTGAGGATTAAAATTAAAAATAAAATAAAAATTTCCTTATACAGATCTTTAAATATTGTTAGTGCATAGGACTGATATAGTCTAGGTTAATCCAGAAAAAGTCTCTGAGCCAAGTGAACCAGAAAGGTTTTTTTAAAAAAATATTTTATTAATTTTTTACAGAGAGGAAGGGAGAGGGATAGAGAGTTAGAAACATCGATCAGCTGCCTCCTGCACACCCCCTACTAGGGATGTGCCCACAACCAAGGTACATGCCCTTGACAGGAATTGAACCTTAGACCTTTCAGTCCAAAGGCCGATGCTCTATCCACTGAGCCAAACTGGTTAAGGTCCAGAAAGTGTTTTATTATTAAGTCTTATTTTTGAATCAGAGGTATTTTAAAGACTGCTCAAGGAATCCTGCAAGTTATATTATTTTCTAAACCTAGAGAGGAAGAGTGTTGTCATAAGAAAAAGTTCCTGAAGAAAGATTGATGGAGGCTTTGGTTAGTTTTAGTACATGCTGATTTTATGGTAGCAATATGTCATCAACTGGTGCTATAAAGATATTGCACACTACTCACACAATTAGATGCTAACAACCATTCACTGCCATTTTGATCATCTTCCTTTTTTTCTAGGACCGTGATCGGCAAACTGGGGCTCGCGAGCCACATGCGGCTGTTTGGCCCCTTGAGTGTGGCTCTTTCACAAAATACCACGGCCTGGGCGAGTCTATTTTGAAGAAGTGGCATTAGAAGAAGTTTATGTTTAAAAAATTTGACTCTCAAAAGAAATTTCAGTCGTTGTACTGTTGATATTTGGCTCTGTTGACTAATGAGTTTGCCGACCACTGTTCTAGGATATTTGTAGCTTATAAAATGAATAACCTGATTAAATTTAGTCCCTTGAATCACAAGGAATTCTCAATTATTTCCTTTTTAATTCTGGGAGAACTTAAGCCATCTGTTGCCTTGAAGCAGGGAGATTCTGTAATCAGGCACAGCAGTAAGAAGGTATTTGTCTAGGGATGCTATTAATTAACACACTTGGAAAGCATTCTGAATTTCTTACCTTAAAGTCAAAGCACTCCTAACAAGTAGAGTGGACATTTAGATGAGAAAAACCTATCTTGGGTCAGATGCTCTTTCTGTTCTGCTTTGGATAGTATAGAAGAACGTGTGAATAGAAGGTGTTAGATCCATTACCATGCAATTTTTAAAAAGCAGTAAATAACAAGAATTGTTTATTGTGAAATCCCAAATAAGCATGCATTTAGAAAACCCCAATATTTCTAAACCAGTATTATGGTATTGTTTACAAAATTCTTTTTCACTTAAAAGTAACTCTCCTGGTGTTCCTTCTCATTTACTCTTAAATTTTAATTGAAAAATTTGAGCAACAAATTTTGAGAGAATTAGAAAATATTTTTGTTTCTTTCAAAATCAACTTTATTTAGGTATTATTACCATATAATAAAATGCACCCATTTTAAGTACATACATTGATGAGTTTTGACTAATATGTATCCATAGAATCACTCACCGCTACTCAAGACTTAAGGTGTTCTTCCCATCACCCCTTAAGACAGATTCTCTTTTTCCCCTTCCCAGTCTCAGAGAATCACTGATCTGCTTTCTGTCACTACAGGTTAAACTGGTCTTTCTAGAATTTCATATTAGTTGAATCATATAGTATTTACTCTTTTGTGTATGACTTCTTTCACTTAGAATGATGGCTTTTTTTTCTATCTTTATTAAGGTATAATTGACAAAAATTATATAGTCTTAAGATGTGCAACATGATGTTTTGGTACTTGCATATATTGTGAAATAATCCCTATAATCATGCTATTTAACATGTTCATCACCTCACATAGTTACCATTTTCTATCTTTTTAATTTTGTGGTGAGAACATTTAAAATCTACCCTCTAAGCAAATTTCAAGTATACAATGCATTATTGTTAACTATATTGATATTTCTATACATTAGATCTCTAGAATTTACTCATCTTGCATAATTGAAACTTTGTACCTTATTCCCCCCAACACTGATGACCTCCATTCTGTTCTCTGGTTCTATGAGTTCGACTACAGTACTTTAGATTCTACTTAAAAGTGAGATTATGTGCTATTTGTCTTTTAATGTCTGGCTTATTTCATTTTGCTGAAGATCCTCCCGGTTCATTCATGTTGTTGCAAATGGCAGGCTTTTTTAATCCATTCATCCATTAACAAACATTCCATATCTTGGTATAGTGTGAATGATGGTGCAGTGAACATAGGATTGTAGATAACTTTTTGAGATTCTGATTTTTTTCCTTTGGATATATACCCAGAAGTGGAATTGCTGAATCATTAGGTAGTTCTATTTTTAATAATTTGAGCAACTTCCACACTTTATTCCATATTGGTTGTACCAATTTACATTCCCAACAGTGTACAAGGGTTCCCTTTTCTGAACATCCTCTTCAATACTTGTTATCTCTTAACAAGTGTGAGGTGATATCACAATATAGTTTTGGTTTGCATTTCCCTCATGGTTAGTGATATTGAGCAACTTTCATATACCTTTGGGATATTTGTATGTCTTATTTTTAGAAATGTTTATATTCAGGTCCTTTCTCCACTTTTTAGTTGGATATTCTTTTCTCTATTGAGGTTTGTGAGTTCCTTATGCATGTAATATAGTAAACCCTTATCAGATAGATGTTGGAAAAAAAAAAGTTTCCCATTCCATAGGTTGCCTTTTCATTTTGTTCAGTTTCTGTTTTCAAGTGCTTCAAGTAAGTAGAGAATGTCCAATTAGGACTTTGGCATCAAGCAGTCCGGTGTTTGAATTCAAGCTCTTCCATTTGCTACTACCTTTTTACTTTTGGCAATTTGCTTAACCACTCTAAATCATTGCTTTTTCAATTCACAGTTAATGAGAGTACTTTATGGATATGATTATTGCTAGATTTGAATGAGATAATGTATGTAAAATGCTTTTACAACAGTGGCTGCCTTGTAGAAGTTTCTCACAAATGTTAGTCCCTTTCTTCTTCTGTTCCAGCCCCTCCCTCCTAAGAATTAGCTTTATTCTCCAATAGAGTTCTACAAAACCTGTCCTTCCCAAGTCCAAACTATCCTATATAGGAATCTCCTAAAAATACCTTCGGGGTCATGCTTTATCCTGCCAACCAGTCTCCAATGTGCCCCTATTATATTCTGGGTAAAATTCGAATTTCTAAGCTCCTCCATAATCTGACTGCATGTCTCCCTTCCAAGCTACATGAAAATTTCACTCAGGCTCAATTAGTAGACACCAGTGTTTCTCCAATAGGTTGGAGGGCTTGTTGCTGAAGGGTAGGGAGATTTGATATTATGGGGGAGGCTAGTGGTGTGATGGTGAAGGTGCTGGTACAATTTCAGACAATGTAGGGCAGGATCCAGGGGGAAAAAAACCCTACGTTTCTCTTTATTATTCCATCTCCCGTCCCCCATGAAAATTTCCTTTCATGTAATATGCCTACATTCTCTTAGCCAGGAATTTTTTAAAATTTATTTAAAAATATGTTTTTATTATTTTTTTATTTTTTAGCAGATTTTTATTTTTATGTTTGTGTGTGTGTGTGTATTTTCTTTTTTTAAATTTCTTTATTGATTAATGTGTTACATATGTGTCCTTATTCTCCCATTACACCTCCCCCCCACCCCCCGCTCATGCCCTCATCCCCCTGGTGTCTGTGTCCATTGGTTAGGCTCATATGCATGCATACAAGTCCTTTGGTTGATCTCTCCCCCTTACCCCCACCGTCCCCTACCTTCCCTCTGAGGTTTGATGGTCTGATAGATGTTTCTCTGTCTCTGGATCTGTTTTTGTTCATCACTTTATGTTGTTCATTATATTCCATAAATGAGTGAGATCATGTGATATTTATCTTTCTCTGACTGGCTTATTTCACTTAGCATAATGCTTTCTAGTTCCATCCATGCTGTTGCAAATGGTAAGAATTCCTTCTTTTTTATTGCAGCATAGGATTCCATTGTGTAGATACATAACAGTTTTTTAAAAAATATATTTTATTGATTTTTTACAGAGAGGAAGAGAGAGGGATAGAGAGTTAGAAACATCGAAGAGAGAGAAACATCGATCAGCTGCCTCTTGCACACCCCCTACTGGGGATGTGCCCGCAACCAAGGTACATGCCCTTGAAGGGAATTGAACCTGTGACCCTTGAGTCCGCAGGCCGATGCTCTATCCACTGAGCCAAACCGGTTTCAGCTATACCACAGTTTTTTTAATCCACTCATGTGCTGATGGGCACTTAGGCTGTTTCCAAATCTTAGCTATGGTAAATTGTGCTGCTATGAATATAGGGGTGCATATATCCTTTCTGATTGGTGTTTCTAGTTTCTTGGGATATATTCCTAGAAGTGGGATCACTGGGTCAAATGGGAGTTCCATTTTTAGTTTTTTGAGGAAACTCCATATTGTCTTTCACAGTGGCTGCACCAGTCTGCATTCCCACCAGTAGCGAATGAGGGTTCCTTTTTCTCTGCAACCTCGCCAGCACTTGTCATTTGTTGATTTGTTGATGATTGCCATTCTGACAGGTGTGAGATGGTACCGCATTGTCATTTTTATTTGCATCTCTTGGATGATTAGTGACTTTGAGCATGTTTTCATATGCCTCTTGGCCTTCCTTCTGTCTTCTTTTGAAAAGTATCTATTTAGGTCCATTGCCCATTTTTTTATTGGGTTGTTTACCTTCATTTTGTTAAGTTGTATGAGTTCCCTGTAAACGTTGGAGATTAAGCCGTTATCGGTGATAACGTTGGCAAATATGTTTTCCCATGTAGTGGGCTTTCTTGTTGCTTTGTTGATGGTTTCTTTTGCTGTGCAGAAGCTTTTTATTTTGATGTAGTCCCATTTGTTTATTTTCTCTTTAGTTTCCATTGCCCTAAGAGCAGTATCAGTGAAGAAATTGCTTCAGCATACGTCTGATATTTTGCTGCCTGTGGATTCCTCTAGTATTTTTATGGTTTCCCGTCTTATGTTTAAGTCCTTTATCCATTTTGAGTTTATTTTTGTGTATGGTGTAAGTTGGTGGTCTAGTTTCATTTTTTTGCATGTATCTGTCCAATTTTCCCAACACTATTTATTGAAGAGACTGTCTTGACTCCATTGTATGTTTATGCCTCCTTTGTTGAATATTAATTGAGCATAGTGTCTTGGGTCAATTTCTGGGTACTCTATTCTATTCCATTTATCCTTATGTCTGTTCCTGTGCCAGTACCAGGCTGTTTTGAGAACAGTGGCTTTGTAATACAGCTTGAAATCTGGTATTGAGATCCCACCTACTTAGTTCTTCTTTCTCAGGATTGCTGTAGCTATTCATGGTCTTTTTTTTATTCCAGATGAATTTTTGGAAAGTTTGTACTAGGTCTGCAAAATATCCCGTTGGTATTTTAATGAGGAGTAAATTGAATCTATTGATTGCTTTGGGTAGTATGGACATTCTAATGATGTTGATTCTACCGATCCATGAACATAGTATGTTCTTCCATCTGTTTATAGCTTCCTCTATCTCTTTTTTCAATGTCCTGTAGTTTTCCGATAACAGGTCTTTTACGTCCTTAGTTAAGTTTATTCCTAGGTATCTTAATTTTTTTGATGCAATGGTAAATTGGATTGTTTCTTTCATTTATCTTTCTGTGAGTTTATTATTGGTGTATAAAAAGGCCATAGATTTCTGGGTGTTAATTTTGTATCCTGCTACATTGCCAAATTCATTTATTAGGTCTAGTAGTTTTTTGATGGAGTCTTTGGGGTTTTCTATGTACAGTATCATGTCATCTGCGAATAAGGACAGTATTACGTTTTCTTTTCCAATTTGGATGCCTTTTATTTCTTCTTCTTGTCTGATCGCTATGGCTAGTACTTCTAGTACTATGTTGAACAGGAGTGGTGAGAGTGGACATCCCTGTCTTGTTCCTGTTCTTAGGGGAAATGGTTTTAGTTTTTGCCCATTGAGTATGATGTTGGCTGTGGGTTTGTTGTATATGGCTTTTATTATGTTGATGTATGATCTTTCTATTACCACCTTGCTGAGAATTTTTATCAGGAAAGGGTGTTGTATTTTGTCAAATGCTTTTTCTGCATCAATTGATATGACTATGTGATTTTTATCTCTCAACTTGTTTATGTGATATATCACATTTATTGATTTGCAGATATTGTACCATCATTGCATCCCCGGGATAAATCCTACTTGGTCATTGTGTATGATCTTTCTGATGTACTGCTGGATCTGATTTGCTAGAATTTTGTTGAGGATTTGGCATCTATGTTCATGAGGGATATCGGCCTGCAATTCTCTTTTATTGTGTTGTCTTTATCTGGTTTTAGTATTAGGGTGATGCTGGCTTCAGAGAATGAGCTTGGAAGTGTTTCTTCTGCTTGAATTTTTTGAAATAGTCTGAGGAGGATAGGTTTTAGTTCTTCCTTGAATGTTTGGTAAAACTACCCTGTGAAGCCATCTGGCCCCGGGCTTTTGTTTCCCGGAAGCTTTTTGATGACTGCTTCAATTTCTTCCATAGTTATTGGCCTATTGAGATGTTTAGAATCTTCCTGATTGAGTTTTGGAAGGTTGTATTTTTCTGGGAATATGTCCATTTCCTCCAGGTTGTCTAGTTTGTTAGAATAGAGTTGTTCATAGTATTTTTAAACAATCGTTTGTATTTCTGTGTGGTCTGTTATTATTTCACCTCTTTCATTTCTGATTTTGTTTATTTGGGTCCTCTCTCTTTGCTTCTTGGTGAGCCTGGCTAGAGGTTCATCAATCTTGTTTATCCTTTCAAAGAGCCAGCTGTTGGTTTCAGTGATCTTTTGTATTGTTTTGTCCGTCTCTATGTCATTTATTTCTGCTCTGATCTTTATTATTTCCTTCCTTCTGCTCACTCTGGGCTTTTATTGTTGCTCTATTTCTAATTCTTTGACTTGTAGAGTTAGATGATTTATTACCATTTTTTCTTGTTTTTTTTTTTTTAGGTAGGCCTGTAAAGCTATAAACTTCCCTCTCAGGACTGCTTTCCTTGTGTCCCATAGATTTTGGATTGTTGTGTTTTTATTGTCATTAGTTTCCAGGATGTTTTAAATTTCTTTTTTTATCTCTTTGGTAACCCAATCACTGTTTAATAGCATGCTATTCAGCTTACAAGTGTTTGAAATTTTTGGGCTGTTTTTACTGTAGTTTATTTCTAATATGCCATTGTGGTCTGAGAAAATGCTTGATATGATTTCAGTCTTCTTCAATTTGGGGAGGCTTTGCTTGTGACCCAATATTTGGTCTATTTTTGAAAATGTCCCATGTACACTTGAGAAGAATGTATATTCCATGGCTTTGGGGTGAAATGTTCTGAAGATGTCAATTAAGTCCATCTGATCTAGTGAGTCATTTCGGATTGCTGTTTCTTTGCTGATATTTTTGTCTAGAGGATTTATTCAGTGATGTCAGTGTTGTATTAAAGTTCCCTATTATGATTACATTGTTGTTGATCTCTCCATTGATATCTTCCAGGAGTTTTTTTTTTAAATGTATTTGGGTGCTCCTGCATTGGGTGCATATATCTTTATCAGGGTTATATCCTCTTGTTGTATCAATCCCTTTAGTATTATGAAATCGCCTTCCATATCTCTTGTTATGGCCTTCACTTTGAGATCTATTTTGTCAGATATAAGTATTGCTACCCCAGCTTTTTTTTCATTTCCATTTTCCTGAAAGATGTTTTTCCATCCCTTCACTTTCAGTCTGTGTGAGTCCCTTTTCTGAGGTGGGTCTCTTGTAGACAGCATATATATGGGTTGTGTTTCTTTATCCATTCAGCCACTCGATGTCTTTTGATTGGAACTTTTAGTCCTTTTGCATTTAAAGTTATTATTGAAAGGTAATTGTTTGTAGCCATTTTTGTTTTTCGTGCCTGTGTTCTTCTTACCTTTTTATTTCTTCTTTTTACACAAGTTCCTTTAGCATTTCTTGCATTGCTGTTAGGCAGGAATTTTTTAAAAATATGTTTTTAAAATTGATTTGAGAGAGAGAGAGGGAGACAAAGGGAGAGGGAGAGAGAGAAACATCATGAGAGAGATACCTAGATCGTCTGCCTCCTGTACGCCCCACCTACTGGGGATTGAACTGAAACCCAGGCTTGTGCCCTGAACAGGAATCAAACCAATGGCCTCTCCATGGATGGGACAATGCTTAGCCAACTGAGCCACACCAGCCAGGGCTTAGCCAATAAATTTTTAAATGAATAATTACTGAGCACCAATTGTATGTAAGATATAAAGCTAGGAATGAAGACTATAGTGACTTTCTTCTTAATCAATCCATCACAAATAGGAGAAGATAGGGATGAAAACAAATAATTAAAAATTATAATATGATGTGATACTGTCCTCCTAGGTGTATTTACATGTGTTTGAGCATATGTGTGTATGTTTGTATTCTGTAGAAATAGAGGGAAATGTGACAAATCTCTGTAGGCAATCATTCTTTATTAAGATGGCATTTGATTGTGAATTAGGTATGTGAAATTTCAAGATGAATAAGAGCACTGAGTAATGATTAGAAAAGGGCAGACATTTGAGAAGGAGAGAATAGGAGATGCAGAGGGATAAAGGTGAGTTTGTGTTCAGGGAATCACACGATGTCTAATGAGGCTTCAGCATAGGAATAGAGTGGGGATGGAGTGGGGAATACTGAGAAATGTGGCTCTGAATGTATATTTAAGCCAGTCTGTGGATTATATTATGACATTTTTAATTTATCGAACACTTACTATGTGCTGTGTAAAGTGTGGCATATGCACTACTTTTTTCAAAGATTTCTGTCAACCATATGAAGACTAAACAATATTATCTCCATGAAACTGCTCAAGGTCACCAATAGGAAATGACAGAGCCAAGACCCAAACCTAAGTCTATATGATTGCAGAGTCCATGAACATGTATGAATTGAGGTAGTAACCTTAGCGAGGTGGCCGTAGAGCAGCGGGAGTAGACCGATGCATACTCTGAGCTAGAAAAATAGTGTTAATGTGGCTTCATCAGTGATTGGGTGTTGAGGGATGAAGTAGACTGAGGAATGGAGGAGGACTCTAAGATTTCTAACTGAAGAGATACGGTTTGAGGTATATGGTATATTCATTAGCAGAGTTGGGGATTTTAAGAGGGAAAAGAGAGAGAGAGAGAGAGTGTGTGTGTGTGTGTGTGTGTGTGTGTGTGTGGGCGGGGGCATTAATGATTTTGAATTTGGATCTTTCATAAGCTTCAAGATCGTCCAGTGGACTGAAGGTAGTCACTAGACAGTTATTAAATTCAGGTTGAGAGGTTTGTACTGGACATACAGATCTGGAACCATTAGCATAGTGGCAATAATAGGAGATTTAATAATAGATAAAATTACTCAGGGATAATGTGTAAAGCTAAAAGAGTAGAGCACCAAAGATGGAATGCTCCTTTCTTTGAAATTTTTTTAAAACATTTCCTTGCTAAATAGAATAAGTTTCCTAGTGTTATGTAGAGTTTTCTATTTAAAAAAAAACTTTTCTGATACCTATGGGATTATTAGCTACTTGAGGACAGATAACTGCTCTGATTTCCTACAAGCTAACCAACATTTAGCAGAGGGCCTTAGGCATAGTGGAATTCATTATATTGGATTGTCCTGGAGCATGGGATGGTGTTAAGGATGGGACTATGAGAAACCATTAATGAGGGACTTTGGACTGTTGGCTAGTAGCCAGGATGACCACTGTGCATCTGGAGCAGTGGAGGGGAGGAGAAGATGTGTACTGCTTCAGTCTTCCGAAAGGTTGGGCTATTTCCCTCATTTAAAGGCAGAAATGCAGTCATGTTCCAAAGTATAAACTATGTGTTTTATTAAGTAAATATTCTGAGGTATGGAGTTTGATAGAATTTAGAAGTCTTTCAATTTGAGCTCTCACATTCTGAAGAAAACTTCTGATTGTAGTAAATAACAACTGAATTTTTTTCTTTGTCTTCAAATTTAGGAATAACATTTTAACTATGCATCACAATGCAACTGTTTAAATTAACTAGTCACTGATTATTCTGAGATTTGAGAAGATACAGGGCACCAAATAAAAGCCGAGTATTGTTGTTTCATTGTTGCTAAAAGACAAAATCGATAACTTGATTACTCCAAATTAGTATATCCAGCCATGCAAATCTTTAACCTCAGATTAACTAACTGTAGGACCGTGACCCAACCTACATCAGTAACATTTAGAAATGGAGAATTAACTGATGTAGAGCCGATTTGTAAAGTGCAGAGGTGCACTGATGCCCAAACCAATTTTCTTATTATCATTCTGTCTAAAGTAGCTGCAGAATTAAGGCAAGCAAAATTTTAACTCATTAGCATTTCTGTGACCCTTCCCTCTTATATTTCTACTACCTGTTATATAACACAGCTCTTAAATGTAATCTTCCTATCCTGAGTGGTATTTTGCATCATAATAAAGGTTGTTTCCTGTGTTAATATTCCAAATAGTTTTACAAATTGCCATTTCACATATCCCTAAATATTCATTAAAGCATCCAAAATTTAACACTTAGGTATTGAGTAATTGCTCTGTGTCAGTTAGTATAGCAGTATACTAAGCATTGGAGCTGCTGTGATGAGCAAAGAACTGTCAAGGATCCTGTCTATACACTCTATAATAGGAGAGACATATAACATACAAACAAAGACATAAGTAAACTTGGTAATTTCAGATAGTGATTAGTGCCATGTAGACATTAAACAGGGTAATGAGATAGAGTGATTAGGTGGCAATGGTAGTGAGTGCTGGAAACATTAAGATTGTCATAGGAGAAGGCTTCACTGAGGATGTGACACTTGAGCTA
This sequence comes from Cnephaeus nilssonii, assembly GCF_951640355.1. Classification (NCBI taxonomy): domain Eukaryota; kingdom Metazoa; phylum Chordata; class Mammalia; order Chiroptera; family Vespertilionidae; genus Cnephaeus; species Cnephaeus nilssonii. Next base: position 114,843,382 of record NC_137071.1, read on the forward strand.
AAACCTGAGTGATGGGAAGGACTCGGTCAGGCAAAGATATGGGAGAAGAGGGTCCCAGACAGAAAGAACAGCAGGTGCAAAGACTAAGTTGGGAATGAGTTGGCAGGTCTTAAGACTGTAAAGGCCAGTGTGGATGGAGTGGAATGACTGGGATGGGGTGAGTATATAGAATACAGTCAGAGCAGCAGGCAGAGTCTGGATCACTTAAGGCCTCATGGGTCATGACACCCAACTTGGATTTGATTCCAAGGACAGTGAGAAGTCCTTGTTGGGTTTGCCACTCTGAAATGTGTCTTAGTTTCTCTTGTTTCCTTGCTTCCTGCTTCTTCCCAGAGTGAATGGTGCCAGGTTCTCACTGTCCCAGAGAACCGATTAGATCTCTGGGGGTTTAGAACCATCCATTCTGTGCTGTCACTACCCTCCCCATTTCCCCTCTCCTTGAGTGGCTCTGAGTGGGAATTCCTCATTGTTTTCAATAGAGGGGCACACCCAGGATTTGGGAATCAGATCAGAAAGGACACCCCCTGGAGTGAAAGGCACCATGAAACTTTTCTGATACCTATGGGATTATCAGCTACTGGAGGACAGATAACTACTCTGATTTTCTACAAGCTAACCAACATTTTTTAGTAGAGGGCAATTTTTGCAGCAGCACCCCTAGAACAACTGTGTGAAGGTGCAGCTGCTAAGGTGGAGGTGTGCCTAACTGCCAGACAGGGAGATATCCCCAGGAAGGCATCCAACTCAGAGGGAATTCATGGGAGTCCCTGGCAGTATCATTAATTTCAACATGTGCCTCATGAGGCGATGTCAGGATGATGGAAGCTTTTGATGTCTGATAAGGAATTTTGAAAAAAGTGATTTAGAGATCTGTGATTTCTCCATGTGTCCAAGGGACCGAGACTCTGTGTGGTGGCTTCCAGTCCTTACACAGACAGCCTCTGTAGTGCAGTGTGGACAATGTTTTATGTTCCGCCAGAGTGGGGGTAATATTGCCTACAAATTTTCTAGTTCCCCTTTCTCAGGTTCTATGTGCATCAAACTGCCTCCTTCTTGGGAAAAATAATCTCTTCTATTTGTACTTTGCTCACAAGTAATGTCACATTGCAATCTAATTTAGTCATCAAACCAGCCCTACAAGGTAGGCTTTATTCTATGTCAAAAAATTATGAAACTAAGGTCCATAGAAAATGCCTCCAGGAAAATATCAATCTTTAAATAAAATGTGGGGAAATGAATGAATGTGGTAAATATCTTGGAAATAGAGCCAACAGGATTTTCTTATGGATTAGATGTGGAAGATGAATAGTATAGCTTCTTTGTTATTGCTATACAGAGAGAAATTGAATTAGTTAAGGTTAGTCTATAGTTGTTGCTAGAAAGCAGCTATTAATTCTTCTAACACATTGTTTTGTTTGGGTTTCTGACAACTAAAATAAAAACTTTTAGAAAAATGCTTTTTTTTCTTCTTTCTTTCTAGTTACTTCATCCTTGGAGTAGTTCTAGATTAAGTAATCTAATTGTGAATATTCTGTTTATTGATATTAAATATTCTGTTTAATAATGTAAAATGCTCTTTTTAATTTTTTTCATTTTTCATTTTTTATTGATTAAGGTATTACATGTGTACATATCTTCCCATTGCCCCCCCACCCAACTCCCATACATGCCCTCACCCCCCAGTGTCTTGCGTCCATTGGTTATGCTTACATGCATGCATACAAGTCCTTCGGTTGATCTCTTATCTCCCCAACCCTTCCCCAACCTTCCTGCTGTAATTTGAAAGTCTGTTTGATGCTTTACTGCCTCTGTATCTATCTTTTTGTTCATCAGTTCATAATGTTCTTTATTATCTATAAATGAGTGAGATCATGTGGTATTTTTATTTCATTGACTGGCTTATTTCACTTAGCATAATGCTCTCCATTTCCATCCAGGCTGCTGCAAATGGTAAGAATTCCTTCTTTTTTATAGCAGCATAGTATTCCATTCTGTAGATGTACCATAGTTTTCTGATCCAGTCATCTGCTGATGGGCACCTAGGCTGTTTCCAAATCTTAGCTATTGTAAATTGTGCTGCTATGAACATAGGAGTGCATATATCCTTTCTGATTGGTGTTTCTAGTTTCTTAGGATATATTCCTAGGAGTGGGATTACTGGGTCAAATGGGAGTTCCATTTTTAGTTTTTTGAGGAAACTCCATACTGTTCTCCACAGTGGCTGCACCAGTCTGCATTCCCACCAGCAGTGCACGAGGGTGCCTTTTTTTCCGCATCCTCGCCAACACTTGTTGTTTGTTGATTTGTAGATGATAGCCATTCTGACAGGTGTGAGATGGTACCGCATTGTTGTTTTGATTTGCATCTCTCGGATAATTAGTGACATTGAGCATGTTTTCATGTGTCTCTTGGCCTTCCTTCTGTCTTCTTTTGAAAAGATTCTATTTAGGTCCGTTGCCCATTTTTTCATTGGGTCATTTATCTTCCTTGTATTGAGTTGTATGAGTTCCCTGTAAATATTGGAGATTAAACCTTTATCAGTGATAACATTTGCAAATATGCTCTCCCATACAGTGGGCTTTCTTGTTGTTTTGTTGATGGTTTCTTTTGCTGTGCAAAAGCTTTTTATTTTGATGTAGTCCCATTTGTTTATTTTCTCTTTATTTTCCATTGCCCTAGGAGTGGTATCAGTGAAGAAATTGCATTGGCATATGTCTGAGATTTCTCTGCCTGTGGATTCCTCTAGTATTTTTATGGTTTCCCGCCTATATTTAAGTCCTTTATCCAAAAATGCTCTTTTAATATTAGCAAATTGGGTGTTTGCTTTAATGGGTCAGGAGAAGTGGCTGGGGGTGGAGGGAGTTGGACCTTTGAAATGGGAGAAAATGCTCTTACTAATGCAGAGTAGACACCAGTGATACAATGATATATGGGGTTCAAGGAAGTCTGGAATTTTGTGAAGGACATTTGACAATATCTTAAATGGGAGGATGGAGTTAAAGTATATCTTGGTTTCCCTAGGCTTTTGTAATTAGTGATGTATTATATATAAATCACTTCCCTATCACAGAGTTGTTGGTATTAAGGAAACGTTTTGGAAGTAACTGGGAAAGATAAGTTGAACTCAGAATTATAGATCCCCTATTGTGCCAGTGACTGTGTCAAGATTTTTCTGAATGTTATCCAATCCACTTGCCACAAAAAACGTGGAAGTATTAAGCCTTTTAACAGATAAAAAGAATGCCACTGACCTTTAAAGAGGTTAAATAACTTGTTCAGGGGACAACACTATTAAGTGGCTGATTTAAGATTCAAACCCAGGTAACTAGACAGTGTAACTTCTCTTTGCACTAGAGCCCTTGCAGTGACATGAATGAACTACCTTGATTAAAATTGCTGATTTATTTGTATTTTCAAATATGCATCAAAACCAAGCTTCTGGCTATAATTAAGTCTTAATTTTACATTGAGCAAGCAAGATTGACCTCCTTCATTCTGGAAATCAGATGAATGAGCTATGGAAAGATGCTTTATGAAACCACTTTACAAGGTAATTTTGCTTTCAGGATTAAGAGAGCAATCCCCCCTAATATCATGGTTTTGGGCTATTTGATTGGCTTCTTTTTGGGATTGTCAAAATCTTTAAAAGGTTGTATTAAAAACAGAGCCCCTAAAGTGTGGAAAATCACACTATAGGCCAAAGAGAACTTTAAACACTAGTGAGCATGGGAATCAAGGCACCTGATTATATATTAAGGTACCATTAAGACCTGCAGTGTTAGCCAAAACCGGTTTGGCTCTGTGGATAGAGCATCGGTCTGTGGACTGAAAGGTCCCAGGTTCGATTCAGGTCAAGGGCATGTACATTGGTTGTGGGCACATCCCCGGTAGGGGGCGTGCAGGAAGCAGCTGGTCGATGTTTCTCTCTCATCGATGTTTCTAGCTTTCTATCCCTCTCCCTTCCTCTCTGTAAAAAAATCAATAAAATATATTAAAAAAAAAAAGACCTGCAGTGTTAGCTCCCAATGGGGACAAAATGGGACCAGAATTGTTTATAGCCTTCATGATGAATTTATAGTATTGAAACCAAATTAAAATATGGTGCCATTTTAAAATCTCTGTGTTAAAAAAGAAAACTACTAGAGCTTGGAGAATTTAGGAAAAGCCAATAAGAACTGAAAAGGGAAATCTTTTTCATTGGGTTAGAAAAAATATAAGAGTATATAAATTCAACACGCACACCTACCTTTTGTATTGTAGTTGTAAAATTTTTTTATTACAAAGGAAAACATAATGGCAATGTCAAGTTGACTACCTCATTGAGAGTAATTTATTGAGAGTCAAAATGTGAGGTTTAAAAATTACTTCCAATTAAAATTATTTTCATCATGGGCATTTTAGTTTGTTTCTTATATTTCAGAATTTTCCTCACTAATTTGGCTTAAGTTTCCATCTCCAGGACTTAATCTTGCAAGATCACCTCTCACCCTTTAACCTTGGTGATTGGGTATTGAGATGGGACATTATGAACTTGATCTAACAACTTAATAAGATGTAATAAGACCTGAAATAGGGGCAATGCCCTCTCAACTAAGAAGATCTAGATAGGAACAGAATCTTTTCAAGGTTATGTCTATCTAAATTCCCTTTAAGACTTCTTTTAAAGCATTAAATGTCTTTTCCTGTTTTAAACTAGAATGTGATCAGTTGGAATATTGGCGAGGAACAGGTCATTAGTGAAAACTCCAAGGAAGACAATTGGCTTTGGGTTTGATTTTCCTTTTTTTTTTTTCCCGTTAGCTTAGCACCAGATGGTGCCCTAGTGAGTTCTGTATAAATAATACAATCATAGGGTTGAGTGATTCTCTACAGTAACAGACTCAAGCAGAAAATAGCACTTGTCTTTCCACACAAGCCCATGTAGATTCTCTTATTGTGGAATTCTTCTTATGCAGCTCTAACCCGTAAATTGTTGTTATGCTTGGTGTTTCCCCCCATTTCTTTATTGGGCAAGCAAGCAGTCAAATAGTCACTGTGACCCAGAGGGAAGGGCTACTGATTTGAGAATCTTTAACTGATACATACATCCATTGCAGAGAGGAAGAAAGGCAAAGAAGCAAAAATCTCTATAGTACCTCTATTGTTCCTTAAAGGAAGGGAAGCAAGGCCCCAACACTCCCCTGACAGTTGGTGCACATTAGGGGGTGAGGGAACTGGCTTTGCTTACAAAAGCCCTGTGGCAACCCCTTACAGGATTTCAAGGTCCAGCTCAACTGTCAACTCCTGTCCATGATGCTCAGTGATCTTTCTTCTTTCTCAGGGTTCACATGACAATTACAGTTTGTACCTCAAGATCTAGCTCTTTTATTATGTACTAGAGGCCCAGTGCACAAAATTCGTGTATGGGGGGGTGGCCCTCAGCCCAGCCTGCGCCCTCTCACAGTCCGGGACCCCCTTACCACCTGTCTGCTGGCTCCTTACCCCTCGGCTCGCTACTCCTTAGCGCTGCCACAGAGGCGGGAGAGGCTCCCGCCACTGCTGCTGCGAGCCCGGTTTCTGGCTGAGTGGTGCTCCCCCTGTGGGAGCGCACTGACCACCAGGGGGCAGCTCCTGCATTGAGCGTCTGCCCCCTGGTGGTCAGTGCACATCATAGCGACCGGTCATTCTGGTCGTTTCACCTTAACGGTTGCTTAGACTTTTATTATATAGATTGTTTGGTATTATACTTTTTCTGTGCTTCTCCCTACAGAATTTTAAGTGGATTATATTTTCTTACAACCTGAATTACTTAACACAAAATTAGACATTTTGTAACAGTTATTGACTTGATAACACACATGTGGATCATGGCTCCCATACATCAGAGCACAGTTTTAATGGTCACTCTCCCATTCAATGAACAGAGTTCATGCATGGTGACTCAAAGGATTTTAGTTCCTTAACAGTGATAAAGAAAAAAAATGCAAGCTTCCCCTGCTCTTCCCTTTCTCTTTACTGTCTTGAAGATTTTAAAAATATTTTTAAATTGATTTTAGAGGGAGAGGAAGGGCGAGATAGAGCGATAAAAACATCCATGAGAGAGAAACATCAGTTGGCTGCCTCCTACATGCCCCCTAATGGGGATTGAGCCCACAACCCGGGCATGTGCCCTGACCGGGAATCAAACCAGTGACCTCTTGCTTCATGGGCCAATGTTCAACCACTGAGCAACACCGGCCAGGGCTGTCCTGAAGATTTGACCCATATAGTAGCAAACCACAGAAAGAGTGATAGAGCATATTGAGGGGAAGCAAGCAGAATCACTGTGAACCTTTCTTATTTTTAAAGCTGCCTGTATTTTTACTTTTGAATCACAAATAGCTATGCAATATGTCCAGTCTTCACATAGACCTGCAATAAAATTGACCTACTCAAGTGTCTTTCTGAGCAAGCTTGAGCACCATTTCCAAGTGATTGTTACTTTCTATGTAATAGATGTTTGGGGTGATCTCAAAAAGGTCACTAGGCTATTCAGATCAGGCTATTTAAATCAGCCATTTATTAATTACATGTAGATGACTCATTTCACATATTTTCCTAAATATTTTATGGTCTGCAGCAGGGTTCTCCAAGTGTGTCCTGTGGAATATTAGTCTTCCATGACATATGAATATATGCTTCTTGAAAAAAAAATGGGCTGTTTGGCTGTTTGGTTGTTTGGAGAAAGGTTACATACTTTATTTGCCTCTTGGGGCATCACATACCATATTAATGACTCCAAGGAGTCCTGCATCAAAAAGATCTGTTTTATTTGTTTAACTTGGCATTTAGCAAACATATCTGACCTTAGGAAGAGAAATAATATTTAGTGAATATTGTGTGCCAGGTGTACATTAGCTTATTGAATTTGCACAATAAGACTCTAAATTAGTATCATTATCTATAGTTAAAGATGGACAACTTTGGTTCTACTTTACTTTTTATAAATATATTTTTATTGATTTCAGAGAGGAAGGGAGAGGGAGAGAGAAATAGAAACACCAATGATGAGAGAAAATCATTGATCGGCTGCCTCCTGCATGCCCCACATTGGAGATTGAGCCCTTAACCCAGGCATGTGTCCTTCACTGGAATTGAACCTGGGACCCTTCAGTCCTCAGGCCGACGCTTTATCTACTGAGCAAAACCAGCTAGGACTGGTTCTACTTTATTAAAGGATTTGCTTCAGCCCTGTCAGTGTGGCTCAGTGGTTGAGCATTGACCTATAAGCCAGGGAGTCACGGTTTCCAGTTAGGGCATATGCCCCAGTTGCGGGCTTGGTCCTCAGTGTGGGGCATGCAGGAGGCAGTCAAATCAATGATTCTCTCTCATCATTGATGTTTCTGTCTCTCTCTCCCTTCCTCTCTGAAATAAATTAAAAATATATTTTTTAAAAATAGAAGGATTTATGTCATAAAATGACAGAGTCTTGCATAGAGTTCTCATGTTGACTCTGCCACCAATTAGCTATGTAGTACCATTTTGGACAAATAAGTCAATCTTGTCTTAATTTCCTTATCTAAGTGTCACATTAAAGTAATAATGGTGTGAGGATGATAGGAGTTGAATATATATTAACATGTTTTTGGTAAAAAAAAAAGTGTTACATAAGTAGCATTTGTACTTTACGAAAATAGGAGGAGAAGGAAGAGGGGGTAACAAATGACTAGTCTCAGTAAACATGTTCACTCATAATGTATAATTCTAAGTGCTAGACTTTTAACAGCAGAAACAGACTAAAATAAAAATAGTTGTAGCTGTCCTGAGTGCTCACCAGAACATGTACATTTTCATTTGTAAGTACTATGTATTTTGGGTATAGTCAGACCCTCAGACTCATGGATTAATCACATTGGGTAGTACATTATTAAGGTACCCATTGATACTGTTGTGAAGTGTTAAGACTAGAAATATATTATGACTAGATACTGGAGCTTTGATCCTTAACTGTAACTTTTCTTGCTTCCATGGCTTAAAGCCAAAAACTGAGCTTCTTTCAATTTATTTTTATACCATTCATTAAGTAGGCATTACATAAACCATTTGTGGCTCTGCCTCACTCCACCAATTCCATCATACGGTACCTGATTTTTTGGACTCCATTGTCTCAACTTGTCAAATTCATCATATGAAGCAAACCCATTTCTACTTGGCCCCTTGCAAGCTTAAGTTTGAATGATTTTTGATATAGATATATTCCCCCCCCCCTAATTTTTGAAAGTCTTTATAAGATTGTTTTACCTGTAAATTCTACAAATAATTGCATAACACATTATATCCCGTAGTTTCAGTTTTCTCTAAATTTATTCTACAGACCGACCTGAATGTGGTGATGGGTTTATGACAAAGGGGAACTGGATTGCTAATTAGATGTCTACCTTGCCAAATTGGAAACTGATTTCCTTGTTACCTAAGTTGAACTGAATCCCGTTTTCAATCTAGAAGTAATTACCAAGGCAGTGCACAACTGAACGGAGGCAGACTGCATTTTGCATTCTGCATCCCTGAACTATCATTAGCTGATATCATAAATATTGATATATAGTATAATTCTCCACCAAGTTTATTAAAAGAATAATTTAGAAGTCCATAGTGGTTTTATCATCCAGGGTTCTACCATTCTCAGTAGTGTGATGAGTGTTTTCGTGGTTTTCCTAGATTTTGTATTTATGAGTTGTTTATGGCTCTGACATTATTTTATGCCAGAATGCATTAACCTTTAAAAAGTTTCTGATATGGTTAGGCACTATTGTCACTTCTGGTTTCTAGACACATAGAATACATCCTAAAATAAGAGCAAATGGAACCGATAGCATTCAGATTCACTGGAAACTGCTTTCTTTGGCCACTTGGTCTCTGAGGTGTATTGCTGGGTATTTTGGAGAGGGCAGAACTGCCTTTGATGTGATGACATTTCAGTTCCTTTGTTAGAGCCACAAATTACAAGCTTTATTCTCTGATAACTGAGTTTTGAAAGGTGTGCATTCATATCTTTATCATAAAGAATAGAATAGAAATAATGCCACTATTTAAAAGCAAGGTTTCAGTATATAAAAAAGGGTAATTGTCGTGTAATCTGTGCATAGCTTAAATACTCTGACAAAAGCATTTCTCTAAAGGCAACTCCATAGGTAGGTTAATGCTACTGGGTTCTGCCCAGTAGAGCTTATGGGATTGAATGGGATGGGTAATAACAAACAGATATAAAAACAAAAACCTCTTCCAGTCCTTTCTGAACCCTTTGGTCTTTATGCAGCTCAAAAGATAAAGCAAGTATCAGAAGTAGTTTTTAACACTTATTAAATACTGACCTTTCTGTTGCTAAGCAGGGGAAGGACTGAGGCTGAAGTTAGGTCTATTTTAATATTGGTTCTGGCCTGAAATCAATGTTTATGTCCTTGAAATAATTTTCTGGTGGTTGTTGATTCATTATTTTCTTTATATATTAAATAGAAATAAATAGTCCTTGGGTGTCCTTTAAGTTCTGGATGGGTTAATTAGCCATTTCTAAACCAATATAGTACAGTATTTTATAAGGATAAATTAATTTAGAGTCTTGCATTGAAATGTAATTAAAATGTAGTTGCAATTAGTTTTTAGTCCCTAATCAGCAATTGCTGTTACTCTGTACATGATTGGATGGTAAATTTCATTAGCTTATTTTCCTGGGCAAAATATAGTGTCTAATCACAGTCTCTGATCCACAAAGCTGCAGAACAAACCCTTGGCTTCAGTTTGCTAAGCAAAAGTTGTCCATGTCCTGTTTTAAAGATATAGGGATAAAGATGCTCCTCTTTGCTTTGATATTATGTATTTCATTTCCCTCATGTTCTCTTTATACTTGACAGTTTCTGCCTTATGGAATTGAGAAGAAATAAGGCTATTTTTTGTTGCAGTTTAAGCCACTGTTCAGTTATTTTGTTCTTCCTACATAAATTGCAATCAATCCATCACTTAGTCTGCCACTGCTATTTAAAAGTAAATTTCAACATTGAAGCTTATCCATTCAGTCGTGTAGTCTGTCACTCAACAAATATTTATGTATAACTACACTGTTCAAAGTCTTGTGCTGAATACACCCTATAATGATATTTTTGTGAACATAGCAAGGCAATTTATTAAGTTTAAGTTTGAAGTTAGTTAAATTAAAATTTTAATGTGATTTTTAGTAGAATGAAGCCAAATTGGTGACAATATTTATCAGTAAGTATGGTGCATTTTCACAACTTTAATACTTAGTAACTAATTTTATAAAATGCAACATATTTGTCGAATGAGTGACATTTTTGGAAATTTAAATTGTTTGGTAGCCCTTTAAGAAAACACTCACAGACTTTTCTGTAATAGTCTGTGCAATCATGTGATTCACATTACTAAGCTTTTTTTCCTGGGAAGGCACATTACCTCAAGATGAAAATAAATGCTGTACTATGTTTGTGTCGCAGACCTCAATTTTAACACATTTAGTAAATCAAATTGAACGAATTAAAAATCAGTGGGGCTTTTGGGTTGTGAGAAGGTTATTTAGCATTTTTGGTAACAGTTCTTTGCACCTTAGGTGAGATTTAAAAAATGCTTAGTGTTGCTTCACAACATTGCTTGATTTTTGTAGAAATAGGGTTTTGTAATTGTTTCTGCACGCACACACACACACACACACACACACACACACACCAGTTGAAATTTAAAAAAAGAAGGTTGTATCTAGTCAAAACTAGTAGACACAACATAGTTAATGAATCTCTTTGTCTAATTAAAATTATACCTTCCTAATTGCTAAGGGGATAGGCCAGCAAAATACTCTGGAGTGGGAGCTACTTTACATTATACTGAAAAGGATTAAAAAATGAGCAGAAAATGCCCTGTTATCTAAACTTATTCTCAGGCATCAGGTCACAACTACCATTCAGTAGCAGAAATCCAGTAGGTAGGTCCAGGTGGGTAGCCAGCTGCCTAACATGAGGGTAGGGAGGTGGTGGTTGGTGAGCATGGAGGTTGGACAGCCCTGGGGTACAGGGCTGCACTGTTCTATGGTGGCTGAGCACACAGAACAAGGTGCCACTCTGACTAGCTTCTCTGTGTCTTATCAGGCTCTTGTGTTCACACTGCCATTTCTAACATCTTTTCACCAAAGATTTAATAGTCATTGTGCCAAAATTTTACATGCATATAGTTGAAAAGGGCAGTGCTTGTGCTGTTGAAGGGAACTGTTTTTCCCATCACTTTACTATATGGTAGTCCCCAGAGAAGTTTCCCTCACTAGAAACTCTGCTCCTGATGTCATAGGGAATTAAGGCTATTTATTAGGTCTAGTTAATCAAGTATCATAGACTCCCAGGGTAGGAGGAAACCTTATGATCATTTAGGCTAACATTCATCTGATGTTTGGATTTCTTCTGTTTTTAAAAAGTGTCACTCTTACAAAGAACTCATTCATTGCTTCCTGAGACAGCTCTTATTCAGTGATTCCTCTGGGGTGTTCTCTTTTACACCAGTCCCAAAGAGGAACTCTATAAAAAGAAGTGTTCCATGGTCAAATACATTTAAGAAGTAAGAGTTACCACTTAGGCTTAGAATATTCCTACAGAAAATAGACTTGTTTAAATTAACCTGGAATTTCCCTCAAGTGAAAATATCTCTTTCTCCTACATGTTTTAATATTTTATTCCACAGAAAATGCTTCTGTATATGTGTTTTTCAGACAATACTTATTTGTTAAAGCAACCTAAAATTGAATTGCCTTTCTGGACTCATATCAAGCTGACCTTTGACTCCTTGAGTCTTATTCTCTAGTACAACTTGCTGTCTAGCCACATCTACTTCATGTTTTGCTGTGCTTGGTTTTTTGGACTCAAGTATTAGTCTTCCCCCTCCCCTCCTTTACATTGGATCTTGTTGGATCCAGCCCACATCTCCAGCTCTGTCATCATTTCTGAGATCTGTGTGATTCACTGATGTCATGAGCATGCCATCTCTTTCATTATTAAATTGGTGGATTAAGAATGATGAACAGGACCGGATAAGGTTAGTATTGTTGTGGCCTAGGACAGGCTGTTTCCAGGTGTTACACAATGCATATTGATTCATATGAACTAAAATTACCTGAGAAGTAGCAAAAGCACAAAGAGCTCTCTGACTCTCCTCTGTCTCCCCAAAGCAGGAAATAAATCTCCATGATAGGTGCCTTCCCCACTCCTGAAGAACTGAGAGACAACCTCATCCCAAGAGTTATAAAATCCAGACTCAAAAAAGTGTGTATAAACATATTTGTAATGCCTTTACTAATTTACTACCCAAGCCCAGACTTTGTGTAGTTTCCTCAGTAATGAATACCCAAACCTGCTTAGATTCCTTTCTAATGAGCACTGACTTTCTTTGTCCTGTCAATTTCTCACAAATTTTCAGTTTCTTTGTCTAAAAAGTATAAAAGAAGTGTCAAGTCCAATCACTTCCTTGAGCCTCATTTTATAATCTGAGCATCACATTGTGATTTTCCCATGTGCATGTATTAAATTGTGTGTTTTTTGTGTGTCCTATTAATCTAGTCTTGTGTCAATGTTATTATTTTAAAGCTAGTCCAGCCAGAAGAACTAAAGAAGGGTACAATGGGGGAATTATCTCCTGCTCCCCAAAAGCATCATGCCATAAATCATCAATCACCCTTTGGTTCCAATTGCTGATCTCCCTAATTAGTAACAAATATTTCAGAAGACAGTTTCCAATAGCCCAGGCCTCTAGTTTTTGTGGTTTGCAAACCTTTTCCTGTAAAAGGCAAATCATCTTTTGCTATTTTTAGCTCCCCAGTTTTTTTCCAAAGCAAAACTGGTAATAATTTGTTTTCTAAATATAGTGGCTCATCAACTGTTCATAAAACTGATGCCACCTCTTTAGAAGAAGTATGTTGAGTAAAATCCTGCCTCCTGTTTTGCAGAAAATGTTTTTTGGATGCTTTATAACACTGGTGGTGCCTTTTTGTGCCTAAAAATTTTAATTTGTGTGGTTTCTGTATATTTGTATTGCAGTTTTCTATCTGAAGAAATAGTTTCTTGAAATTGTATATATTAATTAGTGTCATTTAAAAAATAATAGATACTTTTGAATGCGTGGGAGATGAGACTTTCAAATGCAGCATTTAAATATAATTGTTGTTTAAACATTTCACTTAAAAGATGTGTATTAATTCATTTTTTATAACTTCAGGTTTGGGATGGTCTATTGTTAATTAATCTGCACAAAATGGAAAAAAACAATCCAATGTATTTCCCAAACTTGCCCCCAACATCCAATTTTTAACATAGTTTATTTATATTTATGCAAGTATATTTGCAAAGGTTTAGCCTAAACTATTTATTTCCATGAAATTGAATCCTGGAGAAGAATTTTTGCTTTGTTTGCAAATAACTAGGATCATATTATTGAGATTTTAAATTATTTTTCAATATCAGAGCATCATTAAAGTTTCATTGCTGAGGTCAACTTAGAAAGGAATGTGTCAGAACCAGTAGAGAGCTTAAGTTCTGAGACTGAAAAGACAGGAGTTCATAATTGATGCCATGTCATTTTTCTGGCTGAGGTACCTTGAATGAGTTGTTTAATGTGTCTAAGCCTGAGTTCCTCATTTGTAAAATGGAGATGAGGATGATGATGGATGCCTACATCATAGGATTGCTTTAAAGAGTACATGAGGAGTATTCAAATAAAGCACTTAGCACATTGCCTCACATTGAGAATCAGATGAGTGATTATCAATCTCTTGTTTCATCAATAATGAAAAACCTTAAAATGCCCAGAAAAGTGGGAATGTTATAAGTCAAACTTTTGTTTTCACAGAGCTCTGGCAAATGACATGGTTGTATTTCTCAAAAGTCTTCAATTTTCATGATGACTGAATTTCCATTATCTGACTTAGGGTGATACAACATTGCAGCATATTTGGAATTCAGACTGTTCCAGACAACCTATTTCATACAACTACCAATAGTACCCCAAACATAGCTCAATCATAGCACTTACCACAGTGTACTCAGATGTATATTCTAAATAGGATAATAGGGTCTACTGCCCTTGCATGGCCCTGACATGGACCCAACAGTCTGGGAAAAACAAAACAAAACAAAACAGCAGTCCCTTTCCATTGGGCATCTGACTATTCTGAATTTGTCAGAGTGGAAAAGGGCTTCTTTAAGATATATACTTGAGTTTAGGACATGGTTCTGGATATTTTGTTTCCCCATCAAAGCCACCTAATTTTATTCACATTTTATCTGGGTATTTTTCATTTCTTAGGAATAGCTTAAGTTACAAAAATACAGAAGGTTGTACCGTGGCTCAGAGTATAAAATGTTTTTGGATGGACATATGCCCATATTTAATATTGAAAGGACAATGGAGTTCAATGGTCATCAATGCTGTAAGAACCCAGGTGAGGAGACAGCCAGTAGCCCAAGTACACTGGAGTGACAGCCTCAAAGAGCAAGTCCAATAGATGGTGTCAGGCACCCAGCAGGGCCCAAGGGATGCTTGTGCAATTAATTTTCTGCACAAGGATGCCATACTGAGGGGACATGAATTTGGGCTGAAATATAGCCTGCACTTTACTCACTGTTGGCCCTTTGTAGTTATTCTGCCTAGAGATGGCACCTTGTGGTAATTCTTCCAACCAGAGGAGGTATCTTGTTCTAGTTTGCACAAAGGTGCTTGAAAAAGAGTACAGACCTGGTAATCAGTCTGCACTCAGCCTTTGATTCTATTCCCTTCTGACTGTATCTTAAAGGGATAAAACCCTTTTACAGAGAACTTGTCCTCTTATAGGGGCTCTGAAGACAAACTGGTCCCTCTCAGAACGATGCTCTTGGTTCCTGCGATATTGTGATTTATAAGAAAAATATATATTTGGTCATCCAGGGTTCCTAGCTCAGGGCTTTCAAAACCTTTGGAACTTCCTAAATGCTAAGAGTGGTGAAGGTGTCTTTATTATGTTAATAAGGTGGATTTTGGGTAGCACCTAAGGATGGGGAGCTGGTTGCCAGTCCAGCCAACCACAGGATTAGAGGGTTGGAACTTTCAGTATCTTCCCCCCTGAACAGTTGAATCAATCTCCAATGATTTAATCAATCATGACTATCTAATTAAGCCTCCATAAAACCTCAAAAGGACAGGGTTCAAAGAGCTCCCAAGTTGAGTGACAAGCCTGGAGAGGGCATGGAAGCTCTGTGCTCTTAATCCATGTATTATTCTATATATCTCTTCCATCTGGCTGTTCCTGAATTATAATTTTTTTTGGTAATAAACCAGTGATCTAATAAGTCATATGTTTCGCTGAGTTCTATGAACCACTGTAAAAATTAATTGAACCCAAGGAGGAGGCCATGGGTATATCTTATTTATAGCCAGTCAGTCAGAAGTACAGGTCACAACTTAGATTTATGACTTGTTTCTGAAGTCCAAGGAGGGCGTGTGTAACTCCAGTCTATAGTCAGTAGGTCAGAAGCACAGGTAATAATATACCTGTAAGGTTGACACAGTGGGTAGTGCAATAATTAGTTTCTGTAATCTGATTTGCTGCTCTCAAATTTCAAGCTATTTAAAATGTAGTGGTGTGGGGCATGTCTCCTCTGCAGCTCAAATCCAAGTGGGTAACATTACAGCATGGGAGTCACTTCCTCTAAACCCCAGAGGCAGCCATCATATACAAGATGGTTCTCTGAATTACAGAATTTGCACAAATGTAAGAATCATTTTCAGACAATGCAGACCAGAGGTGGTTTTCACCTAGGATAAATATGGTAGGCACAATGACAATTTTAAAATAGCAAACAGATTCATTTCTTTGTCTCAAAACCATTTCTTTCTTTCCACTCTTGTACCAAATTTCTTTGAAATTTAATAAAATTCACAGCATATATGACAATTTAAAATGTTACAGAGAACCAAAATGATGATGTATATGCCTCAAGGGAGAGGGCAGTCTTATGGTACTGAGCCCTCAACCTGTGGATTATGATGCTATGTCTGGGGAGGAGATAGGGTTGGAATTGAATTGAATTATAGGACACCAAACTGGAATCTGAGTATTGCTGATTAGTGTGGGATACCGAGTCTCAGAAAACCAAAAGAGTTATGCAATTTTTCTAGAAATGATACAAGGATCACCTTAATGATGTAATGGAAAGAACTGAGAATTTGTAGACAGAAAGCCAAAGATTTTAATCCTAATTTCAACATTTACTAGCTTTGTGTCTTGGTTACATTAATGAAAGATGTGAGATATACATTATCATTTTGGTTCTCTATAACATTTAAAATAGTCATATATGCTATGAATTTTATTAAATTTCAATGAAATTTGGTATACAAGTGGAAAGAAAGAAATGGTTTTGAGACAAAGAAATGAATGTGTTTGCTATTTTTAAAGCAAAATTGCCATCGTATCTACAATATTTATCCTAGGTAAAAATCACCCTTGGTCTGCTTTGATAATAATTCTTACAATTGTGTAAATTCTGGAATTCAGAGAACCATCTTATATATAATGGCTGCCTCTGGGGTTTAGAGGAAGTCACTCCCGTGCTGTAATGTGGCCCACTGGGATTTGAGCTGCAGAAGGGACATATCCCACGCCACTATATTTTGAATAGCTCAAAATTGGAGAGCAGCAAACCAGATCACAGAAACTGGTCTTTGCATTACCCACTGTTCCAACCTTATAGGTGTATTTCACAAATTGATTGGTGCCCTACAAAAATCCTATTCTACTAAGTTTTATTTTTTTAATTTCTCAAGGAAGAGCCCATTGCACATACATACATTTATCAACAATAATATTTCCATATCTATAAGTGACACATTCAAGGCGTAGACTCAGTGAGCACCAAAGCCCCACTGAAGCAAGTTCTGCCCCATAAGGGTGTCTCCTGCACAGTAGCTCTTCCATTGTAGACACAGCTGGTCCTCACAGCCTGTTGATCTGGAGGTCAATTCCGCCCAGTGATACCAACAGCAATCAAGGCTCAACTACAGCAAGACTGTGCACACAGCCCACAAAAGGGTGCACCAATAGTGTCCACCTCAGTTGATTGGTGAAGCTGAGCCACTGGTCCTTATAGGACACCTATTACACAAGGCCACTCTATCAACTCAAGGAGACTTAGCAGCTACCCAGTACATAGAAACAAACACAGGGAAGCAGTCAAAATGTGGAGACAAAGAAACATGTCACAAGTGAAAGAAATGGAAGAAATCAAACTACTGGATATAGAGTTCAAAACCACAGTTATAAGGTTACTCACGAATCTTCTAGAAACCTCTAAGGAACTTAGTGAAACCTTCAAGGATCTTAGTGAGAATGCACACACACACACAAAAAAAATGAAAAGGACCAGTCAGAAATTAAGCATATACTGACTGAAATAAACAATAATATACAGAGATTCAACAGTAGACTAGAGGATCCCAAGAATCAAGTCAAAGATTTGAAATACGAGGAAGCAAAAAACACCCAACCAGAAAAGAAAAAAGAAAAAAGAATCCAAAAATATGAAGATAGTGTAAGGAGCCTCTGGGAAAACTTCAAGTGTACCAACATCTGAATTATGGGGGTGCCAGAAGAAGAGAGAGAGCAAGATATTGAAAACCAATTTGAAGAAATAATGACAGAAAACTTTCCCTACCTGGTGAAAGAAATAGAGTTACAAGTCCAGGAAGCGCAGGGAACCCCAAACAAGAGGAATCCAAAGAGGACCACACCAAGACACATCATAATTAAAATGCCAAGGGCAAAAGTTAAAGAGGGAATCTTAAAAGCAGCAAGAAAAAACAAAACAGTTAGTTACCTACAAGGGAGTACCCATACGACTGTCAGTTGATTTCTCAACAGAAACTATGCAGGCCAGAAAGGAGTGGCAAGAAATATTCAAAGTGATGAATAGCAAGAACCTACAACCAAGAATACTCTACCCAGCAAAGCTATTATTTAGAATTGAAGGTCAGATAAAGAACTTCACAGACAAGAGGAAGCTAAAGGAGTTCATCACCACCAAACCAGTATTATATGAAATGCTGAAGGGTATTCTTTAAGAAGAGGAGGAAGAAGAAAATAGTAAAGATAAAAAAATTATGAAAAACAAAGTGACAACAAATACATATCTATCAACAAGTGAATCTAAAAATCAAATTAATAAAAAATCTGATGAACAGAATAGACTGGTGAATGTAGTAGAATCAGGGGCATAGAAATGGAGCAGACTGACATTTCTTACGGGGAAAGGGGTGAGTCATTTAGGATTGCTATTTCTTTGGTGATTTTTTCTAGAGGATTTATCTAGTGTTGTCAGCTGTATGCTCTACTATGATTGTATTGCTGTCGATCTCTCCCTCGATGTTTTCCAGAAGTTTTATTTGTGTGTGCGTGCGTGTGTGTGTGTGTGTGTGTGTGTGTGTGTGTGTATCTGGGTGCTCCTGCATTGGGTGCATATATGTTTACCGGAGTTATATCCTCTTATTGTATCAATCCCTTTAGAATTATGAAGTGGCCTTCCTTGTCTCTTGTTATGGCCTTCACTTTGAGGTCTATTTTGTCAGATATAAGTATTACTACCCCAGCTTTTATTATCATTTCCATTTACCTAAAAGATATTTTTCCATCCCTTCTGTTTCAGTTTGTGTGAGTCCCTTGTTCTGAGGTGGGTCTCTTGTAGACAGCATATATATGGGTCATGTTTTCTTATCCATTCAGTCATTTGATGTCTTTTGATTGGAGCATTTAGTCCATTTACATTTAATGTTATTATTGATAGGTACTTGTTTGTAGCCATTTATATTCTTTATTCCTGTGTTCCTTCTTCCCTTTCTATTTCTTCTTTTTACAACAGTTCCCTTTAGCATTTCTTGCATTGCTGGTTTGGTAGTGATAAACTCCCTTAGCCTTTTTTTGTCTGTGAGGCTCCTGATTTTCCCTTCAATTTTGATTGACAGCCTTGCTAGGTAGAATATTCTTGGATTCAGTCCCTTTCTTTGCATCACTTTGTATACTTCATTCCATTCCCTTCTGGCCTGATGTGTTTTTGTTGAGAAATCATTTAATAATCTGTTGGGAGATCCTTTGTAGGTAACTCTCCATCTCTCTCTTTCAGCCTTTAACCTTTTGCACTCGGATGTCGAGTGTGACTCGACACGGTTAGCATCGGTAGCAGCTCGAGAAAAAAGCAAGCGAGTGCAAAGGGTTAAGTTTCTGTCTTTGTTGTTAACGTTTGTCATTTTAATTATGATGTCTCTTGGTGTGGGTCTTTTTGAGTTTATCTAGTTTGGGACTCTCTGTGCTTGTGTGACTTTTCTTTCCCATCTCAGGGATGTTTACTGTCATTATTTCTTCAAATAGATTCTCTAATCCTTGCTGCTCTTCTTGTCCTTCTGGCACCCCTATTATATGTATGTTCCTTTATTTCATGTTGTCCCAAAGCTCCCTTAGGCTCTCCTCTTGCTTTTTAATTTTTTTCTCCAATTACTGTTCAAATTGGGCTTTTTACTCTACCTTATCTTCTAAATCAGTAATTAGGTCCTCCTCTTCTCCTTGGGTACTGTTGAAACCTTCCATCATGTTTTTGATTGTAGCTATATCATATTTGATTTCCTCCTGATTCTTGCATATGTTGTTGATTTTCTCGTCCATCCAGTTTATGAACTGTATGTCCATTACTCTGAATTATTTTTCTGACATATAGCATGCCTCCATTTCATTTATCCGCTTTCTCGGTGATTCCTTTCCTTTGGCAATTGTTTCGTTGTCTCCTCATTTTTGCTATCACCAGATGGTCCCAGTGCTGAGTTTCGGGGGCCTGAGCTGTGTGCGTCAGGAGCATCATTCAATCCAAGTGCCATGAAGAGCTCTGGCATTGAGATGCGTGGCTGCTTGGGGTTGGCGGAAGCTGCGTGTGCCGAGAATCAGAGTCCCCATGTGTGCGTGTGCTGAGAATCAGAGTCCCCTTGTGTGTGTGCAGAGAATCAGAGTCACTGGTGCTCAGTGCGGCTTCATGCATGCTGAGAATCAGAGTCCCCATGTGCACGCACTGAGAATCAGAGTTCCTGTGCGCATACACTGAGAATTAGAGTCACTGGTGCTGGGTGAGGCCTCATGTGTGTGCCAAGAATCAGAGTCCCTGCATGTGTGTGCTGAGAATATGAGTCACTGGCGCTTGGTGGAGCCTCACACGTGTGCCAAGAATTAGAGTCCCGGCCCACGCACGCCAAGAATCTGCGTCATGGGCCTGCTAGGGGACCGGGTTGCATGGCCACTCACTATCAGTGGCAGGCCTGCCTGTGCGCTGAGGGTCTCACAGGTCCTATGCTACTGCAGCACACCACCAGGAGGGGGATGAGCTCTGTGACTCACAGGAATCTGCAGCCGGGATGACTGGAGTCTTGGTGTCCATGGGTTTGCAACTGTGTTATCAGGTCTTTGTCCAGAGTGACTGTAGGGTCCCAGTTTGCGTCTGAGGCCAGTATGGGTGGTGGTGAGTTTGGGTTTCCCTTTACAGCAGTTATGCCCTTCAAGATGGCGTGTTTTATGTGCCTGCGCCGGCTGTCCAGGAATCTGTCCTTATTATTCTTACTAGCTCCATGAATATCGTGATAAGCCCTCCAGAAAATGATTTCCTTTTATGTAAATATTTTAGTAAATAACATTGAATCAGAGAATATTGTGTGTATTGTTTGCTACTCAGTTTTATAATTTGATCTGTGATTGACATATTTAATTCTTTTTCATATCTGTTCTTTGTTATTTTCCTGTGAGACCCCATATTAATTTGTGGTTTACAAATTTGTACTTCTGTGGAGCAGTGTATTGCATATTGGGCCATAGGATTAAGCTTTATCCAGGAACTGTTTTTCTAGAATTTGCATTCCTGAAAATCACATCTGCTGTTGGATTTTGCTTTCCTGGAGAGTATTGTCTTTATTACGACCTTTATAATGTGTCTTGGGTATTTTTTATATTGTTGCTTCAATGTTAAATTAGTTCCACAACTTTTTTGGTCCTATGAAGTCTAAAGAGCTTTAATTACAAAGCAATATTGGTAAAAATAATAATATCATAATGTAAAATATACTTAATCAAGTTTAATATGATCTTTCCCCTTCCTTTTCTTGATTGAATAGCTTCCTTTTGCTGGGCTCCTTAAATTGAAAAGCTAGTTAAGCAGGGAATCATATTTGTTTGGTAGATTGGTTGTGTTGTCATAATCTAGTGAGTTATGATTTGATATGTGCTTTGATTAAAGAAATTTATATACAAAGGCAAGGCATGATTTCAACAGTTGGTAGGGCTTATTTAAATTTTTTTCTATTTTAATGCCTGTATCTTTCTATTCAAAAGATTCCATTGACAGATACTGGTATAAATCTATCCCGAGCCAAAATTT
This sequence comes from Cnephaeus nilssonii, assembly GCF_951640355.1. NCBI lineage: Eukaryota > Metazoa > Chordata > Mammalia > Chiroptera > Vespertilionidae > Cnephaeus > Cnephaeus nilssonii. The sequence continues at coordinate 114,864,816 of NC_137071.1, forward strand.
TTTTTTAACCATCCATTGTCCTAATGACCACAAAATCATCCATTTCTTCTCTTAGAAACACTATTCATGGCTTCACATTAGATGCAAAGGAAGTACTTTCTCTTTTATATGATCTCATTGTAGATTATGGGTTCCCTAGCTGATAAATTTGGATCTTGTGAACTTATAATGTGAATGAACAGTTGGCTAGTCTTCCTGATCCCTAAAAGGCCTTCTTGGTATTCTGTCTACCTGGGGGTAGGTTTCTGGCTACCTGCCCTATACTCTCCTATGGGTCAGTTTTCCTGACACCCTGGTGTTATTTGCCTACCTGTTCTCCTGTTAGTTGACTATACTACAATTTGAAGTTTCCAAACTTACTGAGCTCTCAAGCATTTCTTTCTTTCTTTCTTTCTTTCTTTCTTTCTTTCTTTCTTTCTTTCTTTCTTTCTTTCTTTCTTTCAGTCTGGCACTAGCTGAGGCTTTTGTATTGTAGTGGGGGAGTAGAGGAAGCAGAGATAGAAAGAAAAGTAGAAAAGCAGAATGAATGGGTGACAGTAATGGGTTTCCTCTCCATCACATGAACTTCACACACACACACACACACACACACACACACACACACACACACCTCTTGATTTCCTCTCTGACACCTTCTATAATGAATCATCTTACATGAATATAGGAAGTCAGTATCTTATTGCTCTCCAAAAGTAGTTTCTCAAAAGGCCATGGGCACCAACTGACTGTGGTGTTCCATGAATGGCCCTCCATGTGCTCTTCCAAGGCAGAAACACCAAAGGAAGGATAGTTCAACTTCCTTTCTTCCTCATCTATTACCATCTTCAGACTCCTCCTATTTAGTTTGATATCCCATACAATGTGCCAAATATTTTTATTCTCTTAAAAGGATTTAAATAGATCTAATTACCCTCTAAGAGGTGTGCATGACATAAATTTAAATTATTTGCTTCTAATAAAAAATGTTGATTATCATTTATTAGTTAACTCAGCAATCAATTATGAGTACCTACTGTGTGCCACGCCATAGAATACTCAGAAAGATGTTTATCATGCCCTCAGGTGATGGTATATTCTCATATACTAATTTAAATGCTGCAGCCCCCCTGCTTTTTAATTTTAGGTAGTTTTTTTGAGTTTTGTTACCAGCCATGTATAAGGATGGGTAGTTACATGGTACTAATCAGTAATTTTAGACCCAACAATATTAAAATGATCTGATTGCAGGTAACTGCAGGACAATTTTGACAAAATAGGATCTTATAAAATAATTAATTTTTCCACCCAATTTGGTAAAACCATAATGGAGGTATCCCAAACAGTGAGGATGACCTTGAAAATTTATAAACCTTCTCTGGAGATCTTCATAAGAGATCAATACCTCACTAAAATGTTATAGACAATCAAAAACTTGGATCAGTTCCTTTAAAACTCTACGATCTCATGGTTAGAATATGTGCTAATCATAGGATATCACAGATTCTAGGACAAACCTCTATTCAGCTCTGGATCCATTTTTGACATCTCATTTAGGAAAGCGAACTACAGTAAGCAGTCTTTGGGCTATTTTGGAATACAGTGAGTCCTCTTTACATCACTGTTGATGGGGAAGGAACTGTGTTATGTTAAGATTTTAGGTATTTTTGAAGCTATAGTTTGACTTAGGTTTTTATCATTTTCTGTTCTAATGAGCTCTGCTTTTACATTGACTTTAGATAAAGTGGATTTGATATTAGGAAATACTTGTGTGGTGTTGGCTTTATACCTATTTTACCCAAGAGGTCAATTTTTCCTTTTTTCACTATAATCCCCTAATTTTCCTGACCTCTTTTCTGTTTTATAAAATAAACTTAAAAAGTTAATAGATTATTTTTAGAACTACTTTAGGTTTAGAGAAAAATGAAGCAGGTAGTACAAAGATTGGCCATATCCCCTCTGCCTAGAATTTCCCCTATTATTAATGTCTTGCATTATTATGGTACATTTGTTAAAATTAATGAACTAATATTGATTCATTATTATTTTTAGCCTTTACTTTTGTATTTTATTTTTAAGTTTATTGAAATAATACATGTACATCATTTAAGAGGTCACGTAGTATTGCAAGGTTGGTGTCAAAAATACCACTATATGCTCTCTCCCCCTCACTCCCTCACCGCAGGCAGCCTCTTTTAAATCTTTCAGCAGTTATTTACTTTCATATTTATTATGCTGCTATTTATTGACATTTCAGTTTTTATAGTTTATTTAGATTTCCTTAGTTTCTATCTGATGACCTTTTTCCCATTCTAGAATCCTATCCAGGTTACCACATTACACTTAGTTGTCATGTTTCCCCAGGCCCCTCTTGGCTGTAACTGTTTCTCAGACTCTGTTTTTGACTTTGGCAATTGTGAGGAGTTTAAGTCTGCTATTTTGTAGAATGGCCCCTTTGGAATGTATCTAATGTTTTCCTTATGATTACACTGGGGTTATGGTTTTTGGAAAAAGACCACAGAGGTGAATAAAATGCTATTTTCTTCACAAAATATCAAGGGTACATATTATAAACATGATTTATCATTGTTGATATTGGCCTTGGATCACCGAGATAGTGTTTGTTAGGTTTCTCCACTGTCAAGTACTCCTTTCCCCCTTTCTATACTGTACTCTTTGGAAGGAAGTCATTATGTGCACACACATTAATGAGTAGGAGCTAGACTCCACTTCTTTAAAGGCAGAATATCTACATAAATCATTTGGAATATTGCATAGGAGATTCATATCTTTTTCCCATTCATTTATTTAGTCAATCATTCATTTGTATCAGTATGGACTTGTGGATATTTGTTTTATATTTTGGGTTGTAATCCGACACTGATTTATTTTGTGGCTCATATTGTTCCAGCTTTGGCCATTAGGAGATATTTCACTTGGTTCCTATGTCTGACCTACCTCCATCAATGTAGGTTGTTGTTTTTTAAGCGTTTACATGTGTTTTTTTAAATATATTTTATTGATTTTTTTACAGAGAGGAAGAGAGAGGGATAGAGAGTTAGAAACATTGATGAGAGAGAAACATCGATCAGCTGCCTCTTGCACACCCCCTACTGGGGATGTGCCCGCAACCAAGGTACATGCCCTTGACCGGAATCGAACCTGGGACCCTTGAGTCCGCAGGCCGACGCTCTATCCACTGAGCCAAACCGGTTTCGGCTACATGTTTGTTTGTTTTTTTGTAAAAATGGGATGCTTCTGCTTTTCATTCCGTTTCATTTTGTATATTTACTTCTTTGCTTGTAATCCCAGTGATCTTCATAGAAGCTGCTAGAAGGTCACAGATGACCAGCAAAAGCTGATGATTGGTTTAGAAAAGTAGTGACCTCACACCTTTACTAGTCTCTTATCTGTGACTTCAGATTGTAGGTAACAAGAATTCTTCTTACGTTTAATATTGCTTTGCCCAAAATTTTAACTGTTTTCTTTATTAGAAAATTGGTGTGATGATGACTTTCATAGACGTACAAAGCCTTCTGTGGATGTTAGATTCATTGAATCAACCTGCATCTTTAGAAGAAAGTAGCTGAAATGTGTGAAAATATTTCTGCTTCCCCATATTCATTTCAACATAATTTACAATAACTAAGACATAGAAACAACCTAAGTGTCCATTGATGGGTGAGTGGATAAAGAAATTGTGGCATATGCACACAATGGAATATTAGTTGGCCATAAAAAGAATGAAATCTTGCCATTTCTTGCAATATGGATGGGTCTTGAGGTTATCATACTAAGTGAAATAAGTTAGATAAAGGAAGAAAAATACTGTTTGACCTCTTTTATATATGGAATCGAAAAATAAAACAACACCAAAATAAAACAGAAACAAAACCCAAGGTCATAGAAACAGAGAACAGATTGATGGCTTCAAGAGGCAGGGGGTGGGGTGGGAGTCACAGAAATGGGTGAACATTCTTTTTTAGTTTAAAAAGTAATAAATGGTATGCATAATTCATTTTTAAAAGATGAAACTACCTTATCTGTTTGTGTCCAGATATCATAGGCAGTATTTATAATTAATGAGTTAGAAGAGATTGGTTTTCTATATAAATCTAGAGGCCTGGTGCATGAAATTCATGTACTTATGGCGGCGGGCGGGGGGGATCCCCTCAGCCCAGCCTGTGCCCTCTTGAAGTCCGGGAGCCCTTGGGGGATGTCTGACTGGTGGCTTAGGCTGTCAGTCGGACATCCTTAGCACTGCCACGGAGGCGGGAGAGACTCCCGCCACCACTGCTGCACTCACCAGCCGTGAGCCTGGCTTCTGGCTGATCCACGCTCCCCCTGTGGGAGTGCACTGACCACAAGGGGCAGCTCTTGCATTGAGCATCTGCCCCCTGGTGGTCAGTGCACATCATAGCGACCTGTTGTTCTGCCATTCGGTCGATTTGCATATTAGCCCTTTATTATATAGGATATTAAAATTATGATTTATCATTTATTGAACAGTTATAGCCTAATAGTAGTGTAATGGAAAATAATGAACATTGAATATGATAAGTAGAATAAAGCCTTATCAGTTTATATACACTCTCTATGTATACAGATTTTGTTACTTACATGTAAGTGACATTAGAGGTACTCATGATACTAAAATTTTCTCTCGAAAGGTCTGTCAGCATTTTCATTATAAACCTGCTTTTCAAGGGCATATAACATCTCTAAAATTTCATTTGGGATTTAAACTTACCAAACACAATTGCACACTGTGAAAATTTCTTTTGAAAATTTAATCAGAATCATTGTTTTTGTCCTAGTGCTTTGACTTGTGTGATAGCTACTTCCTTGCTTCCTGTGTCTTGATAAATGGTTTCTCTCTCATCTGAGAATGATGACTGTTGAATAAGAACATGGCCTTAAATTCTCTGAGTTTGATGGGTGGTATGTAATATCATAACTCTTTGATTCTACGGTGGACAACTTCCAGAAGAGAATAGGTTTCCTAAATGACAGTGTTTCCTCTCTTTTTTTGTAATGGTCTATTTATGTAGTCCCTATGGGTTACGCTATACTTCTCTGTTGATGTACCAGCAATAACCAGTTAGAAATTATAAATATGAAAAAAAGACTTTATGGGTAATATTTAACAATAAAAAATTCAAATTCTAAGAACAATTTAAATAAAAAAACCATAAGGCCTGCATTTAAAAAAAAAAAACTATCAATTTTTCTGGAGAAACAAAGTAAAATTTGAATAAATGAAGAGATATACCATATTTTTGGCTAGGATACCTGAATATTTAGAATATATAACTTTTTCCAGCTTAATTGATTTATAGGTTTATTGGTATAGGAAATTCAAAATTAATTTATAGGTTCCATGTAAATTTAATAATATTTCTGTTTACTTTTAATATAATGGTTCTGAAATTCATTTTGGAAGAATAAGCAGAATTTAATAATTGAAAATATTTTAAAAACATCAACAAGAGATATTAAAATGCGCCAGAGTGATAATAATTACTAGTATGGTCAAGGTTTTAAGAATGGAGAGGTGAATAAAATGAACTAGATGATGGCCTTGAAATAATATTACTTTAAAAAATATATTTTTATTGATTTGAGGGAGGAAAGGAGAAGGAGGGAGAGATAGAAACATCAATGGTGAGAGAGAATCATTGATTGGCTGCCTCCTACATGCCCCACACTGGGGATTGAGTCGGCAACCCCGCATATGCCCTGACCGGGAATAGAACCATGACCTCTTGGTTCATAGGCCGGCGCTCAACCACTGAACCACCGTGCTTGGGCTTACTTTTTATTATAAAAGAAACATATAAAACAATGGAGATAGAATCATTTGATAAATACTTCTTGGAAAATTGGCTGTTTGGAAGGTGAGGGAATTTACCATAAATTCTCAGGTTAGAGCCACACTTCACACCATATGCCTAAATAAATTTTTGAAACATTTAAGAGTTAAATCTTCAAAAAGTTTAAAAATAGAAGCAAATATAATTCACTATTTAACTGATTTTATGATGCAAAGAAATCATAGAAGAAAAGGATTTAAATCTATAACAACCAATATTTTTTCTTAAAAACATCATTAGAATAAAATGGCAAATTATAAACATGGAAAATATATATATATAAAGTGAAAGCCTAATGTCTGTAATATATATCTTTTATAAATTAATAAGAAAAGGATGAACACCCCTATAGGAAAATGGCAAAGATATGACTAGGAAATGAAAAGGAATGTAAATGGACAATAAACATTTGGAAAATACAAATGCAAATTGAAAGCAGGGTTTGTTGTTATTGATCATATTCACAGAGATTATAAATAAATTCTTGTGAAGATGCTGTGATAAAGACATGCTTATAGACTTCTATAGGAGTATAAATTAGTTGAATCTTTCTGGAATACAAATGGCAATACATGTATGTACAAAGAATCAGGATGTGTACAGATATATGCAAGGCCAATAATTTTTATTAGTAGTAGTAATAATAAAAGACTGAAAAATCTAAATGACAGCAAGATGGAAACATTATGGTACATCTATTATGATAGAATAATGTACAGGTAATTACAACTATATTGCATAAACAATTACAGTTGTCATTTGAGTAGGTAACTTTTTTCTTCCCCTGTACATTTCATCCCTGAGACTGATCAACTTAAAAGATTGGCATTGGGATCAATGAAACTTTACAGAATTTCCAAAACTCTAGACAGTTAACTGTTCACTGGTTTGTGGTGGATCTTTTGGCCTGGATCAGGATAGCTCTTTTGCTCTTTTATAGGTATCAGATTATACTTGCGAGCTGCTTAGTTACCTAACCCTGAAAAGACCTCCAAAAGGTTGTCCCAGTAATGAACTCAGCTTCTGTTCACAAGTAGGCACATCAAAAGGTTGACTATTTACTTTTCTAAAACTTTTTACTGCTGGTTCAGGACTATCTACTGGTTGTTCACCCATATTTCAATTGTTCCTTTGCTCTCTCCCTAATATGATGGTAGAGGTACCATATAGGTCTCTCAAACAATCCTGCCATTAAAAATGACTGTGCTTTGGGTTAAGACATTTAACCAATCATGAAAGAGAATTACAAACTTGAGATCTGGGGTCAGAGAGACCCCAGCTCTGCTACTATTTAGTAACTTTGGGTAAATGACTTAACCTCTCTGAGCTTTAGTTGTTATGGTTTAAGAGACAAAAAATATATAAAACACTTAGTTCATTGCCTGGGATATAGTAGACAATTAAAATGGTCCCTGTTGTTACTACTATTATGTATTAGGGGATGCAGGAGACCAATGAATTTTTAATGAAAATACTGATGCTTTTACAAAAATATACTTCATTATTAGTAGTAATAGCTGATCCTACCAGGACAGAATATCAGGTGAGCTGTCAGTCTAAGTACTGAAGATATAAAGGAAGGAAGTAGCTCTCAGGAAATGCTCCTTAAGCAAGTGGCACTTAAAGATCATGCTTCATCACCTTCCCATCCCCAGGACAGTTCCCAGTAGGTTGTAATGCTCAGTCATGATTTGTTGAATAGATGGCTGGCTGGCTGAGGTGTGACACATCAAAGCCCCTGGTAGCTAGAGTAATGTGAAGGAATCTAGTGCCCCTGTGTCTGGAGAAGAGAGGATATAAGTATGGGGGAAAAGAAGGTACAGGTGAGACAAAGGGCGATGGAAGGATATGAAAAGATACCTCCCAACTTTTTTTAGCTACAATCTTCCTATACTCTATGATGTTTTCACAGTCAACTAAAACCAACTGGGAACATATAGGAAGAAAGGAGAACTACTATTGTCTCACTGATGGACCTGAGAATCCTCTCCTTGACTTCCACCCTCCTAATGAAAATTGGTAAGTAGATGACAAGGCAGAGGCTACTCTAGTAGTCCATGGGGATCCAGAATCTAGGCTAACAGAGCAACAGGGCTATGGCCACAGTGGCCTATTAACTGAGACTTAAGTAGGGACACATGATCTGATGAAAGATCCCTCCCCTTAATATGTGAATGAATTCATGGTGACAGTCTGACAAGATACATATACTATATCTCCTTTAATGAATTGCAATCACTGGAAATAAAATTCTGTGAAATTAGAGCTGTTACAAAAAGTTAGAAGCATATGGTTGCTATGGTTTTTGGCATCTTTTAAAATACAAGGATTTGGGTGGGTTTGGAAAACTTTGATAATCTCTTAAATCTCTCTCTCTCTCTCTCTCTCTCTCACACACACACACACACACACACACACACACACACACACACACACATACACACACTTATTGTAGGAGGTCCTGCCAGGAGGATTTTAGGCTACTAGTTTTTTCCATAGTCCAGACCAGGGTACAAAAGTCCAGGTAGGGCACATTGAACCTCAGAGGTAGTAGAGGAGTGGGGACCAATACAGGTGGAGTTAAATAGACTTGACTGATAAAGGTAAAAAAAAATACAATCTTGATAGACCCCAGGAATTCAGGAATTAAAAATAGGTCTAGAAGGGAGGATTTGGCTTTTACGGGATTGGAGTATGGTAATTCTTTATGCTTTGTAAATAAACCAAGAAGTAGATGCATTTATTCAGTGGGAAACTGAATCTTTGTGGAAATACCCTAAGAGATGTTGGGCTTTATGGGAGAGGAAAATGCACATATTCAGTTGGCTTGTAAAGAGAACAGTATGAGGAAGGTTTCAAAGACTAATATGGTACCCACCACCATTCATTCAGTCAATAAATATTTTGGTGTGCTTACCACATACCAGATTGTGTTCTAGGAACCAGGGATACAATAAACAAGATTGACCAAGTTCCTGCTTTTATGCAACTTGCATTTTAATCGGAACACAAACAATAAGTTAACAAATGTACATGTATTAGTTAGGAATACATGTTATAAAGAAAAATAAACCAAGACAAGGCGATAAAGGATGGTGTAGTGCAGCTAGAGTGTTATTTTAGCTATGATGGTCATGGATCTTCTCTCTGAGGAGGTGACACTTGATCAGAGACATGAATGAAGTGCAGGGGCCAGCTGTACAAAACCTAGGGGGAGGAGGTCAGCATTCTAAACAGATTGATTAATAATTGAATGTGCCCTGAAGTGGTATTAAGCTTAGAGTATTAGAAGAACAAAAACCAAGCCAGTAAGGTTGGAGCTTAGTGATACAAGGGTGGCAGGGGCAGTTTGTGTGGGGCTCTGGAAGCCATGGTGTGGAATTCAGTTTTATTTTAGAGATCATAATAATCTGGCCACTCTGTGTGTGTGTGTGTGTGTGTGTGTGTGTGTGTATGGTTCTACATATAGTATTAGCAGTTTTAGGAATCCAGTAGGGCTCTTGGAATGTATCTCCTGCAGATAAGGGGGAGGCTACTGTATTTTTTAGTGCTTATTATATGTTAGGCACTGTCCTAAGCTCTGGGGATATAGTGAAGAACCAGATAGATAAAGCTACTGTCCTTACAGAGCTTAGCATGAAAAGCTACATGGCTGATAAGAGGATCAAGACAAAAGTTTCTCCCAGAAAGATAGATTAAAATGTTGAGTTTTACAAAGAATAAAACAAACCTAACCATTGCTAAGTCAGTCTGATTCAGTTAAGCCAGAAGACAGATAAAATAAGAGTTCAAGGTATGTGTGGGAGATGGGGAAGCCAGAGAAATTCAAAACCAGGGACTCCTCCAAGAGTAAAGTTAGATATCTCTGGAGAACTTGCAGGCAAAGCCGAATGAAACCTTGAATAGAAATTTTTGCACCTATTGGGAAAATGTCTTTCTCACCTAGAGTAGATTTAGAATGAAAGGACAGCTAGGAATCACAAGTAGAGAAAAGATCAGAAAGGCAGTAAGTGGTCATGAGCTCAGGTTCCAAAGTAACACTGACATGGCTTTATGTTTGCCATTTTTAGCTATGTGACTTAGGCATCATACTTTTTCTGAGTCCCAGTTTCCCCACCTAGGAATTAGGGAAGAAAATACTGACCTCATATGGTACATGTGAGGATTAAAAGGATAATGTACGGAAAGTATCTAACAAGATGCCTTATATATAGTAAGAACTCAATAAATGTTAGCTTATAATAATACTAATTCTGATTATAATAAAGTGAGAATTTTCTACAGCTTAGTTAGTTTGTATCTCCTTCAGGCTGATATTTCCTCCCAACAAATTGAGGAAAGAAATGGGGTTAATGAGGCTCACCAGTAAGCTTGTTGATGCTTGGTAAATATATCTGCTTTTGTGATTTTCTTCTCTTAATTTCCCCCTTTCATTTTTCATTGTTTATTGGTCAAGATCTTTTCATATGTTTCCCCCCAGCTGTCTCATGGAGAAATAAAGAAAATTTCTTCAAGTGGGCATCTTGTAATCTCTAGAGCACTTCTTTCTCAAACATGAATGTGCACAGGAATCACCAGGGGACCTTGTTACAATGCAGATCCATGCAGTAGGTCTGAGGTGGGGCTGGGGAGCCTGCATTTATACACGTTTCCAGATGATGCTGATGCTGGTGCTGCTCTCCATGCACCAACCTTTGAGTATCATTGAGCTAGGAAAATGAGCTGGAGAACACTAGAAAATGTGCATGAAGTGCAGGAGCTGGGGCAGCCAGTGACCTTAGTCTCAAATAAGTGAGGCATGACTTCTGCTGGTCATCTCCGCCTCAAGCGGTTCCTTATACTGCACCCAGTGTAAAAAGAAGCTTTAGAGGTGGGGAACAGGGTTATAAAAACAGGGATGCTGCACATGAATCCTTACCATCTCCATGTTGTCCTGAAACAGATGTGAGTGCACAGCTGTCTACTACAAAGAGAGCTTCTGAGGAAAGTCTCCATGGAGCAATATATCTTACTTTTATTATTTTCCTCTTTATGATGTTTTCTTTACTCAATCCCATGAAAAATCACATAATGGGATTTTATTGTAGCCTGTTTGAATAGATAGGACAATGGAGAAATAATATAGTCAAGAAAGTGTTCCCACAACTAAAAGAAGTTTATCTGAGAAATGTTTGTGGCAGAACATAAGCAACCATTAGAAATGAAATTTGGGCAAGATGAAAAATCATTCAATATAAATTGCATATTGTTTATCAGAGATACTTGTAATATACAGAAAGATTTTCATTATGATTATTGTGATAAAAATGTGGCTTTCAAATATATTGTTCCAATATGACCAGCATTTTTTATTGCAGAAATAGTCCTTACTCAAGAAAGGTCTATGATAAATGGAGATTGAAATAGACAATATATTTAGGTGCTACCGAATATCCTCAGATAGCTTGCTTTTCAGCAAGTAAACCAGAAATTAATGGTGGCAGTATTCCTTGTTTGTTGGCATTTTCAACGTGTTCCACCTTTTTAATTAATGAAGCATTGAGTTTTATTCCATTATTTAGAGACATTTATCATCTTTGTGTATTATTCAGTCTTTCTTGGTTGTATAAAATCATTTAGTTTTCTTTTTTTAAATACTTTTTTATTTTTCAATTACAGTTGACATACACTATTATATTAGTTTCAGGTATACAACATAGTGATCAGGCATTTGTATGGCTTACAAAGTGATCATCCCAATAATAAATCTACTACCCATCTGACACCATACTTAGTAATTACAGTATTATTGACTATACTCCCTATGCTGTACTTTACATCCCTATGATTATTCTGTAACTACCAATTTTTACTTCTTAATCTCTTCATAAGATCATTTAGTTTTTAATCTACAGCCTTTCGTTACTTTTTATGTAGATGATTGATTGAGATGAGAGGCAGAACAGTGAGGTATTGAATAGCATGGGCTTTAGAGATAGATTTGAATCCTGTCACTGCCACTTACTACCTATGTGACTATGGAGAACTATCTTAAGCCTCTGGTTTCAGCTTCTTCATCTGTAAAATTGGAGTAATAACAGTCCTTAATTTATAGAATTGTTGTTGGTAATAAATGAGTTAACACATGTAAAATAGCTAAAACTATGACCAGCACAGTTGTGAACACTTACGAAGTGTTAAAAATATTTTGACTAATCTTATTAAGAACTAGAGGCCCAGTGCACGAAATTCGTGCATGGGGGTGTGTGTCCCTCAGCCCAGCCTGTACCCTCTCCAATCTGGGACCCCTCAAGGGATGTCCGACTGCCCGTTTAGGCCCGATCCTACCTGGGGCAGTCGGACATCCCTCTCACAATCCAGGACTGCTGGCTCCCAACTGCTTGCCTGCTTGCCTTCCTGATTGCCCCTAACTGCTTCTGCCTGCCAGCCTGATCACCCCCTAACCACTCCCCTGACAGCCTTATTGATGCCTAACTGCTCCTCTGCCAGCCTGATTTCCCCTAACTGCCCTCCCCTGCAGGCCTGGTCACTCCTAACTGCCCTCCCCTGAAGGCCTGGTAACCCCTAACTGCCCTCCCCTGCAGGCCTGGTCACCCCCCAACTCCCCTCCTCTGCCAGCCCAGTCACCCCTAACTGTCCTCCTCTGCAGGCCTGATCACCCCCAACTGTCCACCCCTGCAGGCCTGGGTCCCCCCCAACTGCCCTTCCCTGCAGGCCCAGTCACCCCCAACTTCCCTCCTCTGCTGGCCTGGTCACCCCTAACTGCCCTCCCCTGCAGGCTTGATCGCCCCCAACTACCCTCCCTTGCAGGCCTGGTTCCTCCCAACTGCCCTCCCCTGCTGGCCATCTTGTCGTGGCCATCTTGTGTCCACATGGGGGCAGCCATCTTGTGTGTTGGAGTGATGGTCAATTTGCATATTACTCTTTTATTAGATAGGATAGAGGCCTGGTGCACGGGTGGGGGCCAGCTGGTTTGCCCTGAAGGGTGTCCCGGATCAGGGTGGGGGTTCCCTTGGGGTGTGGGGCGGCCTGGGTGAGGGGCCTGTGGTGGTTTTCAGGCTGGCCACGCCCCCAGCGACCCAAGCAGAGGCCCTGGTATCTGGGGTTTATTTATCTTCTATAATTGAAACTTTGTAGCCTTGAGCGGAGCCAAGCCTCCTGCTTGCTCCATGGCCACAGCCATTTTTGGGGGGGATTTATTTATCTTCTATAATTGAAACTTGGTAGCCTTGAGTGTAGGCCTGGGCCGGCCAGGGCGGCAGGGAAGCTTGGCTTCCTCCATTGCCAGGGAAACCCAAGCCTCCTTCTTGCTGCAGCTCCATGGCCACAGCCATCTTGGTTGGGTTAATTTGCATACTCCTGATTGGCTGGTGGGCATGGCTTGTGGGTATAGTGGAGGTATGGTCAATTTGCATATTACTCTTTTATTAGATAGGATGTTACCTGGTTAACATTTCATGTCAATACTCATGTTTTAGCTCCCCAACCAGATGACAAACACATTTTAAGTATGGGGACAGTACCTTTTATTTTCTGTTAATTTCCTCCAATGCCTTTATTATTTCTGCATGTTTACCATCATCACTATAGATTTGGGTTGTGGATGCAGCTACCAAGAGGTGCATTATAAATATAAAACTGGAAACTTCAATGAGGAAACACTGCCATCAATAAGCAGTAGGTCATGAGGTGGGGTAAATGGAAAGCACATATTTTATCACTAATACTAATTATAATAAAGCTGTTTATCAAGTATCTATTTTACTATGAGATGCAATGTCTTCTCTTATTCTTCACAATAATTCTATAATTAGAAAACTGAAACTCATAGAGGTTAGTAACAAGTTTCAAGTCATTCAACTAGGATTCTAACTGGTTACTCTCTAATTGCAAACACTTCATCCCTTTTAAAAATATCTAGAATATAATTCTTGGTTAAAACAGCTGAATTGGGTTTACATAACAGTTCTACTCACTAAACACATGACACTTGATACCCATAACCCCTGTTTGTACAGAAAGACCCTCTAAGTTTATGTCTAAAGTTTCGTTCTAAAAGACTTATTCCTCTGCCATTTCCCTGCCAGGTGGCTGCTCTTGCCTCTAGCACCCCATGATTTGGTCACGTCCTCAAAATTCCCCAGTTACTGTCCACCAAGAGTGTGTATTCTTTGTTATCAGGCCCCCAGGATTTGTCCTCCTTTTCTTCATATAAGTTATGATAATACATTTCTGATTTTTCCATTCAGTGGGAATAATCCAAATATGAAAACATTATATTTCTCCATCTGTCTTAACACTTGGGCTAGCTATCACATTTTAATTAGTTAAGTACTACTCTGAAGCAATGGTTCAGAACAAAGAGAATGATCAATATTGCTGGTTCAAGTCCAGATGTATGATAATGAGCATCTTGGACATAAACAGGATTACTTTGGTTGGTTTATCTTGGCATTAGCATATTATTAATCCACTAAAAATCTCCTAGTTCTACTTTGCTTGGGGCCAATAATTTCAAGGAATTTTTGCTTCTTTCCTGATCACTTTTATTGCTTACTATTCTTAGGGAGTGTGTGTTGTGTGGGGAGTTGGTAAAAGGTAAGAGTAGAGATGGTGATACATCAGAGAATAGGGAGATCTATGAATGTACTTTCTTGTTCCCAAGAGTCATTAGTATGAGAATATATTTTGCCTTATATTGACTCAGTCACCTGAATAATATGTGTCATTAAGGTTTTGATTACAGTTTCTTCATCATTTGCTCTTCTTCCAAATTGAATATCATTTGCAAACTAGAAAATGTTTTCAATATCCTCATCCAAATAATTACATTCATATAAAAAAATCTGTTAATGAAACATTAGAGCTAAGGGCTTAATTGCTAAAAAATCAACTCCCAGAGCTAGAAAATTCAGTTAAGGTTCCATGGTAACAGGATCTATTATTAACTGTATAAATGTTATCTAATAACATTTTGAAATTAACCTGCTGGTTTAGGTACCTTCAGGACTATATATAAAGTGTAAGGCACTGTTTAAAAATAAAACAGTCATTTAAATAGTTTCTCTGGTTAAAAATTAAGGACAACTTTATGTTCATTCCAATTATTTTATTCCTTATCATATTTTATGCTTGTTTTTTATCAGTTAATAAGAAAATGCCTCATTTCTTTTGAAGTATGACAGCATTTAATGTTGATGAGTCATATTTTTTCTCAAGAAAAAAAAAACAGTAAAGGAAAATGCAAACACAAATTTAATGAGGCAGGAAAGTTGCTATAGGATGTGTCCTAAGAAGGGAATCCAGGAGAGCAGATTTTCCTTTGATAGGAAGAGTTATAGACATAAGAAAATCGTTTTGAAAATTTAAAGTACCGTATTTTCCGGCGTATAAGACGACTGGGCGTATAGAAGATTTTCCTGGGTTAAAAAGTCGTCTTATATGCCGGAAAATATGGTATGATAAGGGGGACAAAGTTATCTCAAATTGAGGAAAAGATAATACATATTTATTTGCTACAAAAGGTGAAAAATTGCCTGGGTTCATAAAAATAAAGTGTAGGAAGGTGGTAAGAGTTTTCAGTAAGCACATCATTAATATCAAGGTAAAAGTGATTGGATATTGAAACTACTGAATGTATGACTGAAAAGGTCTAGTAAGCATATTGAAAAGATGGTTCAGGAGTGGGAAGCACTGGTGAAATGTTCTCATTCATACAGTGCCCATGCCACAGATGGCAAAGCAGGGAGCCAAGGCAGGGCAACGGTTTTCCCAAAGGCATACAGCACTACAGTAGCAAGCTCAGCATATAGAAGAATGCCAGACTCCACTCCAGAGAAAAAATGAATCATCATGAGAGACTCCTTCATCACCATGGCATTCAAACACTGGAAGAAGCATTTATTAGACACATGCTGTTTATTGATCACCGTTGCTTAACACAAAGGATCCAAAACAAAAAGACATGCATTTGCCCATGAGCAGCTTTTTATCAATTTTGAAAGTCAAGGTCTAACATATTTACATTAACACCTGGAGGATAAATCCAAGTTCAAGTAAAACATAATGATCTAAAAGACTGCATGGTGCAGATATACATATGTTGCTGGAGAAATTCCAATTAAAAGTAGATGGTTATGGGGTATGTGACTCTAAAATATGATGGAGCTTCAGCTGCTGGTGCTATGTTGACATGAAAGGAAAAGACGGTAAACTGACTTTTAATAATAGTACAGGTTTAGGTTAATAATAAGGAATATCTTTCATTAATAAAAAATATTGAGCTCCTTTTTAAAAATAATATTTTTATTGATTTCAGAGAGGAGGGGAGAGGGAGAGAGAGATAGAAACATCAATGATGAGAGAGAATCATTGATTGGCTATCTCCTACATGCCCCACACTGGGGATCGAGCCTGCAACCGGGTCACTGACCAGGAATTGAACCGTGACCTCCTGGTTCATAGGCCAACACTCAACCACTGAGCCACGCCAGTTAGGTTTTGAGCTCTTTTCACAGCACTTTTTGGGACTGATATAAGAAGTCAAAGGATATAGTACACGCTTCCTGTTCTTCTAAGCTTATGGTTTAGTTGTAGAGACAAGGCATCATTTTGAGGTATAAGACATAGATAAGGAAATTGGTGAGCACTAAAGGAGATATGTAAACAGGAAATCAAATAAGCATTCTGGAATGATCTTAGAGAAGATTGACTCTGAGGATTATTGACAGCCTGGTGATGTGGAAATACTGTAAGCTCTACACAGTGGCTTCAAACGTATCCAGCTCTGATACTTATTGGTATGTGGCTTGGCTGAGCCTCTATTTCTTTACCTGTAAAACTAGGGATGTAGTACCTAACTTATAGGGATCCTTTGAACATTGTCAACAATGAATACAAGGATATAGGGCTTCTTTTCAGGGTAGTGAAAATGTTCATAAATTAATTGTGGTGATAGTTGCACAACTTTATGAATATCCTAATCCTATCTAATAAAAGAGTAATATGCAGATTGATCATCACTGCAACACACAATATAGCTGCCCCCATGTGGTCAAAGATCCTGCCCCCATGTGGACACAAGATGGCCACCACAAGATGGCCAGCAGGAGAGGGCAGTTGGGAGGCACCCTGCCTGCAAGGGAGGGCTGTTGAGAGGGACCAGACCTGCAAGGGAGGGCAGTTGGAGGTGATCAACCCTGCAGGAGAGGGCAGTTAGGGGTGACCAGGCCGGCAGAGGAGGGAAGTTGGGGGAAAACAGGCTGGCAGCATAGTGGTTAGGGGGTGATCAGGCTGGCAGGCAGAAGCTGTTAGGGGCAATCAGGAAGAAAGGCAGGCAAGCAGTTGGGAGCCAGCAGTCCTGGATTGTGAGAGGGATGTCCGACTGCCCGTTTAGGCCCGATCCCACTGGGGTCCCAGATTGGATAGGGTACAGGCTGGGCTGAGGGACAACCCTCCTCTGTGAACGAATTTCGTGTACCGGGCCTCTAGTATCAAATAATTGTATATTTTAAATGGGTGAGTTGTAAGGCGATATATATTCAAAAAGTTAAACATAAATTTACGATATGAAAAAAGTTTACCATATGCTCTAACAATTCTACTCCTAGATACATACACAAATATAATAAAAATGTATGTCTAAAAACATATTTTAATGTTCATAACAGTGTTGTTATTCCTAAAAGCCAAAAATTTTACCTAACCCAAATGTCTATAAACTGGTGAATGGATGAGTAAAAGGTAGCATATCCATACAATGGAATATTAGTCAGCCATAAAAAGGAACGAAGTTCTGATATATGCTACAACATGGATAAATCTCAAAAACACTTCACTAAGTTAAAGAATACAGAAGCAAAAGACTACATACTGTATGATTGTATTCTTATATAATGCTCTGAAAAGGAGAATCTATAGAGACACAATAGATTAGTGGTTACCAAAGGCTGGGAGTGGGAATAGAGAGTGACTGCAAATGAGCACAGGGGATGTTTTGGAGGTGATGTAAATTTTCTAAAATTGGATTGTGGTTCCCTAGCTGATTTGGCTCAGTGGATAGAGCATCAGCCTGTGGACCAAAATATCCCGGGCTCGATTTCTGTCAAGGGCACATACCTTGGTTGTAGGCTGCTTCCCGGCACGGGCCATGGTCAGGGCTCATGCAGGAGGCAACCAATCAATGAGTTGCTCTCACATCAATGTGTCTCTCTGTCTTTCCCTCTCTCTTCCACTCTCCCTAAAAATCAATGGAAAAATATCCTCAGGTGAGGATTAATAAAATTGGTTTGTGGTTATGGTTGCACAACTCCTTGACTTAACTAAAAAAAATCATTGAATTTTACATTCTAAATTGGTATATTTTATGATATGTAAATTATACTCAATAAAACTTTAAAGGATCAAAGTATCAAGTAATATATGCTTAAAAATGGTAGCTTCTATCATTGTTGAAGTGATCATGGAAGGCCTTCTAAGAAAGGGACCTTTTTAAAAAAATATGTATATCTTTAAATTGATTTTAGAGTGGAAGGGAGAGGGAGAGAGATAGTAACATCAATGATAAGAGAGAATCATTGATCTGCTTCCTCCTGCACAATCCCCACTGGGGATTGAGCCCACAATCCGGGCACGTGCCCTGACCGGGAATTGAATCCTGACCTCCTAGTTCACAGGTCAATGCTCAACCACTGAGCAATACTGGCCAGGCAGAAAGGGACCTTTAATGATATGTGATGAGTAGGGTGTGGCTAAATGATGGGTAAATGAAATAGGAAGGATAGGGACATAGTATGAGCAGTAGCCTTGAGTGGGAAATACACTGAGTGGTCAGATTATTATGATCTCTGAACGCAAAATAATCTGGCCACTCAGTGTATATCCTATATAACAAAAGGCTAATATGCAAACTGTCCCCTTGACCAGGAGTTCCACCAGCAGGCAGGCCAGCCAACTGCCAATGTCCCCTCCTCCTGGCCAGGCTGGCCGGACCCCACCCATGCACGAATTCCAGCACCAGGCCTCATTATATATATATATATATATACATATATATATATATATATATATATATATATATACACACACACACACACACACACACACACACACACACACTGAGTGGTCAGATTGTTATGTGTTCAGAGATCATAATAATCTGAATAATCTGGCCACTCAGTGTAGTCTTAGTGTAATTAGTGTTGCTATAGAGCTGACTAGAGTAGCAAGTCTGTACTAGGGGATATTGATAGATAAGGAACTATTGGAAATAGACCCAAGACTGAAAAACAGACCCATGCCTGACACATACCATTGATGAGCAGGTAGAAATGAAGAGATTCGAATGGTAGAGCCCCCAGGTGATAGAGATAATTTATAATATGGGTGGCGCTTATCCAAAATATTTAGAAGCTGAGTTAGGAAGAACTTAGATGATAGTATGTGATATGGTGTGGTGTGGTACAATGTGGTGTGACCAGTGCCTAAGCATTAACTTATATAAGATCAGTTTTGTGTCTGAGCTAATAGGCTGGAAGGGCCAGCCTGAGGAGCCAGGCCTAGAGTGATTATCATGGGAACAGGTCTAAGGTAAATATATTGTGGAGACATGTAGGTAAAACACAGACAGAAAGTGGGATCCAACTGACTGTCTTTTCT
Organism: Cnephaeus nilssonii; assembly: GCF_951640355.1. Classification (NCBI taxonomy): domain Eukaryota; kingdom Metazoa; phylum Chordata; class Mammalia; order Chiroptera; family Vespertilionidae; genus Cnephaeus; species Cnephaeus nilssonii. The sequence continues at coordinate 114,884,321 of NC_137071.1, forward strand.
CTGGCTGCTGGTGGAATCATGTAAGCACTGACCAAACTATTTTCCAGTCTTATGAGTTATTTCAGTAAGCAGCCCTGTCAACATCATGCCCTCCAGCTTTCCAAAAAATTTAGTGAGATCACTGGGGGAGAAATCTCTGAATGTCTTCTTGAAGTTGTCTAGAATTTTAAAGATTTCCCAACCAACTTATAGCAAATCCTTACAGTGCTTAATCTAAGTGATGTGATAAGATCATGACCTTTTCAGAAATGCCTTTGATGTCAATCCTAATTCTGCCAAATTTTACCTGACAGGGTAAGAATGAAACATTATAAGCTAGTTTGTCAAGCATCTCAGTAATCTGTTGTGGCAATAATCTGTTGCAATTCAGCTCTGCAATGATGGGCCTGGTGAATGATGTTCCCTGACTTGGAAGGAACTTATTAAGTGTTTGATCATTGATTAATGAAGTAAAAATGCACTAGGTAGACCTTGAAGTGATAAACGGGACAGTAACCTTGGCAGCCAATATTCGCTCCTGCCCATGGTCCACTGTCATTTATTCTGAAAATGATGACTGCTCATTTTCTTATCCACATACCTACAATGACTCAGAAAAACCAGTGTTGACAATCAACAGATACAGAAATGAAAAATATTGCAGGTAATTCCTATTTTGAGTTATAATTACCATTATAAAAGTGAAAAAAATTTGCCCATAAAGCATTAGAGTTGTAAAAGCCCACTTTTCCTCAAATGGCCTTTCTGATGTATAAATGAAAAAAACTATGCTATCATTTCTGATAATATAAACATAAAAGATCAAGTTAATTGAAATTGCATTTTTATTTTTTCAGGTACACTTTATGATTGATCGTAACAGCAAAGTAAGTATGTAATATTTTTGAGTTGATTATCCATTCAGTTTCAGAATGCTTTTAATCTCCATCATCATGTATCCCATTTTCCCAAAGATCATATAGATACCACAGTTCACAAACTGAAGAAATGGGATTATTTTTGTGTTTATTGTTTTTCCTAATAATTTCATCAGTTATCAGCTTTCTTTCTGTTAAAATTTCCCTCCATGTCCACACATTATTGACTGCTTAGAGGATTGACAGTGCACAGCACACTAATTTTCCTGCCCTCTGCTTTGTGCCTCAGTGTGATGCACAGGTTCGATCTGAAATATTGGAATACTTTTATAGACCAGCAGCTCATGAATCCCTATTGAGGCTTGTTTGCCATGAGTAAAATTTTTCTTTAATTGCCAAGGCTAGATTTTAGCTTGCCATTCCAGACTGTAGTCTTTGAAGCTTCTTTCTAGAGGTAATCTCTCAATGTGATCATAAGGCACATGACCAGCAACACCACTTTTTGTCATAAAAATCCATAGATAACATTCTGAACATAGCATTCATAACATTCAAAACCACTTGAAATATAAAACCAAGGGGTCATGGAAAATTCCATCAGACCTGATGGTTTACCAGTGATGCCTGACAATTTCTTCCTTAGACTTCTAAAGATTTTTTTAGACATTACAGTCCTTTAAACCTTTGACTACTAGTGCTCCAAACCTTGCTTCATGACAGTCCCTGAGTGGGCAATTCATTCACCAAGAATTACAGTTTCTTAAAAATGAAATGAGAATTTATTAGTTTTATAACACAAAGCAACTCTGCCCAACTGGTAGTCTTATAAATTACTGACAAATAATAGGATATGGCAATTCCTCCATTGCTGCCACAGATAAATGAATCCATGCCATATTATTCTGGATTTTATTGTCTCTTAAAACATCATCAGATTGATTTTAGAGTAGCAAAGACATAAAATAAACATACAAGATACCTTTGCAATAAAAGAGAGGAAAACCAGCTTTCTTTGTGCCAGAAAATTCTGTTGTCAAAATGGAATGATGTTTCTTTTTTTATTGAGTGTATTAGGGTGGCACTGGTTAACAAAATTATACAGGTTTCAAATGCACAATTCTACAACACATCATCTGTACATTGTACTGTGTATTCACCACCCCAGGTCATCTTCATCCAACACTATTTATTCCCCCTTATGCCATCCTCCACCTCCTGCCAGTAATCACTACACTGTTGTCCATGTCCATATTTCTGAGCAACTTCTTGTTTCACCACAAAAAATGTATATCTGTTTCTTACTTTACTTAAACAATGTGGAGCCAATTTGTTGTAGAAGAAAACTCACAGGACTGAGAGAAAGAAAAAACAATGTTTTAGTCCTGCCTCTGTCACTAACAAGCTATATGACCTTTAACAAGTCACTTAAGTTCTTTGCTCCTTAATTTTCACCTGTGTAAAATTATATGGTTAAATTAGATGACCTTCAAGACCCCATTTGGCTTTACTGTCTTACAGTCTAATATGATGAATGTACCATAATGTTGCATGTACTATATTTATATTTATGTATTTTAAGTGTAGGACCTGACAGCAGTATATAACTACAGAGCTAGCAACTTTTTGAGGATGAAAAGAGAGAATGTGGCTACTGAGGCAGGCTAATATAACTAATATTTGTATAATATTAATTCACCCAAAATATTTATTGAACCCCTAGGTGCCAGATCACTGGTAGGTACAGAGGTGAAAATGAAACATTCCCTTCACCCTGACACATAATAGTGAAGGACATGAATCTGTAATGTAGAAAAGTTTTAATTAACTAGATGCTTAGGGAAGAAGTTGTTAATTGAGGCTTTTAAAAATATATGTATATTTTTATTGATTTCAGAGAGGAAGGGAGAGGGATAGAGAGATAGAAACATCAATGATGACACAGAATCATTGATCAGCTGCCTCCTGCACACCCCACACTGGAGATTGAGCCCACAACCCAGGCATGTGCTCTGACTGGGAATCAAACTGTGACCTCCTGATTCATAGGTCGACACTCAACCTTGGAGCCTCTATGGCTGGCCTAATTGAGGCTTTTAAGAAATCATCACAGCTGTCTTTTATTTCATTCTTTGTGGTTGAAACTTTTTATAAAACTGTAGTCCACTTTACTACCTTAATAAGTAAAGTTTAGTGAACATAATTGTGTTTTATTTTAGTATTTGGAATTTTTTTCAAGGTCTCACATTCATCATTTTGAAAGCAGTTCTTATTGTACAGGAAAAGTAGGAGATCGTGATGATTTATATTAGTGTAAGCCACTTCTTGAGAGATGAGTTTGTTTTTATTTCAGTAAATTCAAGATATCTGCTTGCTTAGTCACCATGTTACTTTTTCTCATAAAAGTTGAGTATAGAACACGAAATAAAATGTTTCATTAGTTGGGCCTCAGTTAATTGAGGTTTTACTGCACATAAAATCCTAATTAGTAACATGGGGATCTAGTTCCCTTTTTGGGAAGTAAGCAATATGCTCAATTTTTGGTGTCATATTTAGTTAGGAACATGGGCTGACCACATATGATTGTATTCAGAAGAGATGAACCAGAAATGTGTGGGTAAAGCATGCTGTAGTTACTATGTTTTTTACCCAGCTTTATAGAGACATAATTGACATAAAATATTGTGTAAATTTAAGATATATTATGCAAAATGGGTAAAGGAATTTAAAGTATTTGCGGTAAAATAAACAGAGCAGGAAAGAGCTATTTGAAGAGCTCTCTTGTGGAAGAGTGAATAGAATCCCACTTGGAAGGGATCCGAAAGGTTGTTTAGTCCAATACTTCAATAACATCTATAATAATAAAGCATAATATGCTAATTAGACTTGATGTCCTTCTATCCTTCTGGACGAAGCTGGGGCTGCGAGGGAAGCCTAGGTCCTGGTTGCCTGCCGGTGGCTGCAGGGAAGCCCAGGTCCTGGATGCCAGGGGGAAGCCGTTGCCAACAGCTGGGGGAAGGAAGGCCTAGTCTTGCACAATTTTCGTGTATTGGGCCTCTAGTATTTATATAATACTTGAGTACCGTCTACAGCATTTCATTAGGTGACTGAGAACATCTGGAGAACTTCTGAAGCAGACTGTTCCACCCCCATGACCACCCCATCAGCTCTTCTTTTTACTGACTTCAAATATATCCATCTATTGGTTTGAGTCATACAGAATACAACACACCATAGCCCCTCAGATATGTAAAAAACAGTTAAGCATGTGCTCCTATTGGATCTAATTTTCATTCCCCTGAATCTTTATAAGTAGACTCATTCTCCAGAAGGCAGAGCTGGCATTTAAGGCTCTGCCTACCTTTGGCCTTATTTCTCATTATTTATCTCATGCCAGCTATACTTCAACCTCCCTTGACCTTTCTGTGTTTCATTAACATGTTTATTTTGTTTCCATCATGCCTTTGCTTCTTCTAGAATAGCCTCCTTTCCCTTCTGAGACCAGGGAACTTTCCAGTAATTGTTCAAGACCCAAGTCAAATGCCCTCTCTTATGTCAAATCTTCCTACCCTCCACTTCATAACCATCACTTTCCCTCAGAGAACTATTTCCTAATATGTTCTTATACTCATAGCCTGTGCCTTTTTAAAATCATTTATGACATTTTAACATGTTTAGGTTTTGTGTATTTGCCCAACTTGAATGTGAACACTTGAGGATAATTACCATGTCTTGTTCCAATTTCTTTTTCCTAAATGTAATGTATTTGAAAAAATTCATGTATAAATGATATATAAAGTAGTATTTCATTTCATTCATTGGTCATACACTTCATTTATCTATTTCATGGGGTGTTACCTAATTTTATAATCTGAAATGTGATTTATTCAATCCAAAACTTCATTTTTAGTCTTCCATCATATACCTTTCTTCTCAGCCTTTGTCTCTCCAGGTGAAGAAACTTACTGGTAGTACTTTTTGTCTATTCTCCATTCCATTAATTAAGTTTTTTTCTGGAATTTTCCCATAAATATCATGGAGCAGAACCTAAACAGGAATAATTGGGGGTGGGGATAAGGAGGCATGCCAGCAACTGATAGCACCATTCGTCTTAGGTCAAAGCCCTCAACATTGTCATGCTGCCATCACCACTTCTTTTCATTGTTGATTGCTTCCCCCAGTTCAGCTCCTAATTCTCATAATCACATAGCAGTTGTGATTATTTCCAAGTCAGTGGCTTATTATTAGTTTGTTTTCCTTTGCTCAATAATGCAAATTAGAAAGTGTTTTATTTAAAACTAGTAGCCCATTTGCAGGAAGAATCCTGCAAGCGGCCGCTGCGGCCGCGTGTGCTGCCGCTGCCGCTGCCATTGCGGCCACCACGCCTGCACCTGCACGCTGCTGCCGCCCGCCCCGCTCTGCCCCACTTCGCCCCGCCCCGCCCGGGCTTTCCCTCTGGCAGCCACCTTGCTTTCCGCTTTTCCTCCCTCTTCCTTCTAAGTTGTCTTCAGTCTTCACTCCTCCCTCCCTCAGCGTATGCAAATTAACTGCCATCTTTGTTGGGTAATTTGCATACTCACCCTGATTGGCTAGTGGGCGTGGCATTGGCTGGTGGGCATGGTTTGGAGGTAGCGAAGGTGTGGTCAATTTGCATATTACTATTTTATTAGGTAGGATTATGTGCATTTTAGCATATGGTACTAGAATATTAATTCTTACTCTTCCTTTGATCATATGTCTTCCAAAGCATTGCAGGTCAATTCTTAATCAGTTTTTCACTGGAATTTATAGAAATTTACAGGATATTTTAAAGTCAACTTGGATTCTCTCTCTCTCTCTCTCTCTCTCTCTCTCTCTCTCTCTCAGAAAAAAAGGAAGGATGAGAAGGAAAAGTTTAAAGAGTTAAATGGGGGCCTGAAGTTAGTTTCTTTAGGTAAAAAGAACCTCCTTCCTAAACAAAACAAACAAAAAAATAAAACAAAAAATCCTCCTCAAGAAGCCATTTCAAACTTTAGCAGTATTAAGGAACCTGTGACCTACTACACAGTTCAAACATGACAGAATTTGCCTGCTTCACCAATAGTCTTAGAATAAGCAGTCTTGAATTTGTGTGACTGAAAGCTCAGATGAGTGATACAATAGCCCAAATGGAGCCCAAGAAGTAATGAGCATAAGTTCATGCTTTTTAAAATAGGGGGGCATTAGGTAAAGTTTTTATTAGATAAACTATATATCTCCCCCTCCCTGTCAACAAATAGCATTTCAAATTCTTTCCTTTAGAGTCTCTGGCAATACAGCCCTAACCTGGAAGGCTCCCACATAAACTGAAATCTATTTGAACACCAATATTATTTGGGGAATAATTGGTCTAAAATGCTTGGGAAGCTACTCATGTCACTGGATTTTTTATGAGATTGGATTTTCCCTCAGACCCCTTGACTTGGATTCTAAGGAAAACTAAACCTTTTCTTTGGGGGTGTTGAGCAAGAATGTACTAGTAACATTTACTGTGCATCTCTGCAAACTAATATACTGTATGGTGAGACATAAACATTTATTTTCTGAACTATTTCTGAGAAAAACCATATTTGAAAGTTACTGAAAATGAAGGATTTTTGTCCTAAATCCTATACTTGTAAATATTATATATTTGGGCCTTTTACTTTTTCCTTATGCCAAATATTTTTTCCTTTAAATAAAGACATATTTAGGCTCAAATATGTAAATTGAATAAAAACTAGAAGGAGCCGTTCTCACTTAAAGAAATCCTGCTTGGGGGAATTTATAGCAGGAATTCCCAGGCTCAGTCCTCTTCTGTGGTTTTGTAGGGCTGATAACCTTCTCTTCCAAGCATTGAACAAGTTCCTTTTTTTGCTTGATGTAGGATTTGCTATGCTAGGAGGCAGCTCTTTAAAGGCTTCTGTGAAATTCTACCAAACTGAACTAATGTTTTAAAGAATGGACCGAAGTTCAAACCAGTCAATCAAACACCAAACAAGAGAAAATTCATTTAAAGCAATTAGAATTGGAAATAAAACTGTTGCATGAATCACTGAATTTAACTGTTGCATGAATCACTGAATTTAGAAGTTCTTAGCAGTCTCTGAACTGAATATGTAGTATGGCAATATTTCATTCACTAAGTCAAATGATTACTTATTTTCATGCTTTGTTATTGCCTTTGAAAAAGCCATCAACTATTTTTAAAAACTAACCCATTACTGATGGAATTATAATATACTAGGGGCCTAGTGCATGAATTCGTGCACCTTAAAAGGAACTGTGGGCTGTGAGGCTGCAGTGGGCACAGGGGCAGGTCTCATCCATCATCCCCGCCCCCGCCAGGCCCCTCCCACCATGGCCCTTGGTTCCCTGTCTGCCAGCAGCCCTGCTCCCGCTGCCACCACTCCCATGTGCTGATGGCGCTGGCCCCACTCACACCTGCTGATGGTGCGGAACGATTGGGGCCAGCGCTATTAGCCGGTGTGAGCGGCAGCTGCTGCCCTGATCCCCCCTCAAGAGCAGGGGGAGGTGGAGGGAAGCCCTTGGGTGATTGGGGCTGGCAGCTGCTGCTAGCACCCAACTGATGGCGCTGAGCGATTGAGACCGGTGTCGGGCACTGTCAGCAGGTGTGAGCAGTGGCTCCAGTGCCGGCTGCGAGTGCAAGTGGGGCCATCACTGGCAGCGGGTGCAAGATGTGGCTGCCAGCCCTGATTGCCCCTCAGTAGCAGGGGGAGGTGGAGAAGCCCTGAGGGGCAATCGGGACCAGTAGCCACCACTCGCACCTGCTGACAGTGCCTAGCGATCGGGGCTGGCATCGGGCGCTGGCAGTGGGTGCGAGCAGGGCCTGCACTGGCAGCAGGTGTAAGCACCGGGCGGGACCACGGCATGTGGGAGCAAAGAATTTTCAGTAACCACCTTAGGCTCACCCTGATGACAGAGACCGGCGTCCCACCTTGGTCTGGCGCCCTAGCTCACCTGCTCCACCATCCTGCCATGACCAACGCCCACCATGTTTCATGCTCTGCCACTTGCTGCCAATGCCCGCCATGTTCCGCGCATGCCCCCTGGTGGTCAGTTCAAGTATAACGACTGATTTGGTTATTTGGTTGTTCCGCCATTAGGTCTATTTGCATATTATGGTTTTATATATGTAGATTTTCAATCTGAAAATTACCTTAGAGACTGATCTGACTGCCTCCTTCCTCAGATGACAAAATTGAGACCCTGAGAAAATGCAGGTTTTATACAACCTTGGTGTTCTCTCAGCTCAGTGATCTTTCCAGTACTGGAAGATGTTCCTTATGCATCAACTATTTGAGAACTATAACTTGAAGAGAACAATAATGAAGACATTAAAATTTTCCACTAATTCTCTGCTCCCCTTCATTTGCATAAGTAGCTAGGCTCAGAATCAGGCTTATTGGAGTGAGAGACTCTGCATTGGAGCCAGAAGTAGAAGGAACTAGGGAAGGTAGTCCCAGACTATCTGACTTTCAGAGAAAAGTTGACCCAGACAAAAATTTACCTATGGAATATCATTAATCGTGTAGCAATCCTGTGTTCCCAGATTCCTACCAGCTCTCACTCCTAGCTCCCAGCTTCCTACAAGTTTGTCCAATTTAAGGCACAGACTTAGAAGAATCCTTATACATAAGTCATATATTCATGTTGTTTGAGTCCTTTTCCTAACTTTCTTGACAAGTAGCCATTATACACATGCAGCTACAACATAACTTCATGCCATCCAACTATCCTAGTCACGCTCTCCTCAACATCTTAAGTATTATTGGTACACAATATTATATTGGTTATATTCATTTCAGATGTACAGTATAGTGATTCAACCCTTTAAAGATGATGAGCCCATAATTGAACAAAGTACTCTAAATATAGTTTGAGTACTCAAGTTAGATCAAGAGTATCATCTTTTTCTTTCTAGAGCCTACATTTCTATTCACACAGCATATGCTCACATCATCCACATCATCCTGCCAACTCATTGTGCTTACAGTCAACTAAAATTTTGTATACATGCTAATTTAAAGCCAATTTCTCCCACAACGTACTTAGGTAGTAAAGATATTTTTAATACAAATGCAGAATTTTATATATCTAAGAAATTATAACATGTCATTTAGATCGTAGTTATATCCTGGCATGAATTTTGGGTGTCATGATTGTATATTCAACAGGTTAGCTATTCAGACTAGTTAAGTGTCATCTAAAAACTATTTCCTAACCCATGGTGTATATACTAGTAGAAATATTAAATAGTATGAGGAAAAGATGATCACTGGAGGCAAATTAGCCAACTTAAACCTTGGTGTGGTTGTTCATTCCCTTATGTGTCAACTGAATTGTACGCTCACTTATCTTATATGTTGTTTAAAATTATGTAATAGTATATTATGAAAGACATTGCAAAATGCTTTACTGAATATGGAACACTTATATCTACCCATTTCCCTGTCCTGTCTATAGTCAGTCTGTTCAAAAGGAACTTGAAGTTAATCTGTCAAGTCATATTCAGAGTATGCCTATGCTGAGTATGGGTCCTCACTGCTTCCTCTTTCAGAGCTAACTCTGTGCTCTCAGAAACCTTTTATAAGGGCTAAGGAACATAAATGTTTTTAAACACTACCTCCTCATGAATCTTGGACTTCAATTCATTATTACTAATAATTTTATTCTTCTTCATAAAATATTATATCTCTTTGACAAAAAAGGCAGATGGAAAATAAGGGTTATTTACTTATTGATTCCAGGATTTGTTTGACAAGTATCATCATTACACCACTGACTCTAGCACTGTTTTTATTCACTCATTTTTAATCTTGCCCTAGATATACCTCAAAAGCCTGCACACCTGAATATTTTGGCCTCTACATCTTTCACAGATTGTATTAGTTTTAGCTAGTTAGACTCTATTTTTGATAATATGCTATTATTTTCATCTTTTCATATCACCTTTAAAAATATATAACTTTGTCAGAAAGTTCCTACTTGTAGCTACATCTTAATCTTATGGAAATTTCCCCTTCATCTCCCATCACTATTACTAGGATAATGATGATGAAGGTTATGAAGATGACAATGACAACAAAATTATTATAATAGCTAATAGCAATTAAATACTTACTATATGTCAGGATCTGTCTTAGTTCCCATTGCTATGACAAAGTACTATAGACTGGGTGGCTTATAAACAACAGTAATGTATTTTACACAGTTCTGGAGGCTGGGATGTCTAAGATCAAGTTACCAGCAAATTCTGATTTTGGTGAGAGCCCGCTTCTCGATTTCTCCTCCCATGGAAGAAGGGGCAGTATGGGATCTCTTTTATAAGGGCACTAATCCATGCTTGGAGACTGCATCCAAATGACCTAATCATCTCCCAAAGGCCCTACCTGCTAACATTATCACATCAGGGGTTAGGATTTCAACATACACTGTTTGGGAGGACATAAACATTTAGTGTATAACATAGTTAAAGTGCTTTCCCATATTAACTTTGAGATAGAATCTATTACTATCTTCATTTCACATTAGGCACATGAAGGCATAGAGAGATTAAGTACCTTGCCCCAAATCCCTTGGTTAGTAAGTCTCGGAGCTGGAAGCCCTGCATTCTGATTTCACAGCCTGGGATCAAACCCTTTACTCTGTTGCTTGAGATCTGAGGTCAGACACTGAAAGGTTGAATTGATGGGGGCATCATGATGTAGTCTCAGAACATCTTATAGGCAAACTTTTGGGGTATATAGAATTAGTTTTTGGCATGCCTTATCTCCTCTCCCACACATTTAATTCCTCTTAATGTTTCTTATTGCCAAACTCTGAGTTTCCTCTACTTGTAAGTTAGACTTAGCTCTTCAGCTAAACTCTAAAGTTCAAGTGTATGGTTTAGGTTACATCTATTCCTTTGTTCCCCGTGTACAGTAGCCAAGCACATGTTACATATGGGGTGTATTTGAAATCCTTGTGGAATTAAATAAATGACAAACTTGAGAATTCATTGCTTAAAGAATGATGAGTTGTGTTCTAGAGGAATGTGCACACACATTCAGGAGCGTTCTCAAATGAACTGTAAGTAGGGAAGGACATACAATACCTGGCATAGTGACTTTATTAAATTTAGTGACTGTCTATTATGTGCATAAATGAATGGGTCAGAGAGGCAGAGAGAGTTTCCCTGGATTAAGATAAATATAAATTGTCCCAATACCATATTGTTATAAAATTTATACTCTTTTAAACCATTAACTGATGCAATGCACTAAAATCTTTTATTCAGATCTGAGTCATAGTAATTATACTAGCAGTTTACAATATTATTTTATTACAAGTTCATTTAAAGACACAAGTGTGTCTCTGTGTGTGATGGATGTATACAGATACACATACATGTGCATGTGCATGCACACACATACATATAATCTCCAAAGACACATAAAATATTTTGTTTTGTTTTTTATTTGGGTAAACAGATCAACTCCTAGTGTCTTTCATCTAGGTTAATACAGTTTTATTATCTGAATATCTGGGTAAATCTTGAGGTGCAAATTGACTCAGACCTATTCAAATTTAATATCAGACTTTAGACAAATCCTTTCATAACAAAAAATAAATGGAGAACATATGATGGCTTAGGTCTTTTATATATAATTATATGGTTCCCAGAGGGGATTTATAATTGAATTATAAGCTGCCTCATGAGTATTCTAGCCAGTGTTTAGAGAACCGCGAAGCAGAGCTGAGCAATTTTTTTCCACCAGCTAGAATGTGAACAAGACACCCTATAATTCAATTATAACTAGCCTCCAGGAACCATATAATTATATTATAAAGTAGTTTGGGGAAACTGGAAAAGTGAATATTTTTCAACACATTGTACATGTTTAAATGACAATTTGATCATTTTACTTGACCTCTCACCTTTTCTAATTACACAGGTATGGGGTCTTTTTGTGACCTTATTCCCATGTACTTTTCAAAACCTTTAGAATAAATTATCATCCTACCAAGGTCTTAGTTTATTCTCCTCTGTTGTAGGTCCTCAATTTTCCCAACTATAAAATGACAGGATTTGATTGAGATCATCTGTACTTTCTAACACTAACACTAACACTCACTGAGTCTTGTATTAATAAGGCTCTTCAGAGAAGCAGAACCAATAGGACAGATCTATCTACTTATCTATCATTGATGTGTCTGGGGTGGGGGAGAGACAGGAGAGGGAGAGGGGGAGAGAGATTGGTTTTAAGGAATTGGGCTAGCAAATCAAAAATCTGCAGGATAGCTTGGCAGGCTGGAGACCCAGGGAAGAGTTAATGTTCCAGCTTGAGTCTGAACCCAGTCTGAAAGCAGAATTCCCTCTTCCTTGGGGCACCTTAGCCTTTTCTCTTAAGGCCTTCTACTGATTGGATGAGGCCCACTCACATTATGGAAGTTAAACTGCTTTACTCAAAAAATATGACGATTTAAATGTTAATCACATCCCAAAAATACTTTCACAGCAACATCTAGACTGATATTTGATCAATAAGTGAATACCATTGCCTACGCAAGTTTACACATAAAATTAACCATCACAAGTCTATATAGCAAGAGGATTTTGTACTATTCAGAGTCTGCTTCTCCAGAGTGTGGATTATCTTTTAGGAACATGAATGTACATCAGGAAGGTGAAACTGTAGATCTGAAACTTTGGTATAATTCAACATTGTCATGAATATAATCTATTAAAGCAGTTGTTTTTATTTGTAAGAAACTTGTCCTAAGTAATAAGCTTTCAGAAATGGAAAATAGCCCATTCAAAAACACTTCCTCAAAATTTCAATTCTATAAATAACAGCCCTGGCTGGTGTGGCTCAGTTGGTTGGAATGTCATCCCATACACCAAAGGTCATGGGTTTGATGCCCGGTGAGGGCACATATGGGCAGCAACTGATCGGTGTTTCTCACTCATATTCATGTTCCTCTCTCTCCCTTTCTCTCTTTTTCTCTCCCGCTCTCTAACTTTCTCTCTCTCTCGCTTTCTTTCTCCCCCATCTTCTCCTTCTAAAAAATTTCTCTTTATGAATAACTGAAGGTACAATAACTCTCCATAGAAAATGTACCCTATTCCCCACTATCTTAGTATCTTAAGGAGGTTTCCTCTGAGCAATTAATAGTTGTGGTGGCTATATTAATTTTTAAAGTTTGAACTAGTTTTTATTAAAATATAATGCATACATACATATGTACACAAATGCTCATAGCAGCACTATTCATAATAGCTAAAAAATATTAACAACCCAAATATCTATCCAATAAGTTGAAGGCCTTAAGAGAAAAGACTGAGGTACCCCAAGAAAGTGGGAATTCTGCTTCCAGACTGAGTTCAGACTCAAACTGGAACATTAACTCGTCCCAGTGTCTCCAGTCTGCTGGCCAGTGGATAAACAAAATGAAATATTTTTCAGCCATAAGAGTGAGTGAATTTCTGTTCATGCTACAGTAATGATGAACATTGAAAACATTATGCTAAGTGAAATAAGACCACAAAGGGCCATATATTATTCCATTTATATGATGTATCATGAATAGTTAAATCCATAGAGCAGAAAGAAGATTGATGGTTATCAGGGGCTGAGGGTTAGAGTGGCAAATGGGGAATGACTGCTAGTGAGTTTCTTTTTGAGGTGATTAAAATGTTTTAAAGTCAATTGTGATGGTTGCACAACTTTGTGAATACAGTAAAACCTATTAATTGTGTATATTAAATAGGTGAATTGTATGAAAACGAAATATCCTACCTAATAAAATGGTAATATGTAAATTACCATCACTCCGCTACGCCCACGATTGGGCCAGCGGGAGGCGCAGGGGGCGGGACTCGGGGTGGCCGGGGTAGCCGATTGGGCCAGCGGGACGCTGAGCTAGCGTCGCCTTCGGCAGTGCGAGCTCAGCGTCTGCACCATGGCTGTGCTGCGGAACAGAAGGGGCCTCTGGGGCAGCGAGCTCACGTCCCGCCGCGGACCATCAAAAACGTGGGAGCTGGGTGCCTGTCCGCTCCGGCACCAGGCCTTTCGGAAGCCTCCCCCGCGCCGGAGGCTTCTGAAAGGCCTGGTGCACCAGCAGACAGGCACCCAGCTCCCCCGCGATTGACAGCGAAAGTGTGTAGGGGACCCTACACGTGCATGATTCAATCATGCACTGGGCCTCTAGTATCTTAATAAAGTTTTAAAAAAGTAATGTGCACATAGGAAAAGATTCCATCAACATTGAATAGTATATATTGGAAAGTTAATCTCCCTTTCATTCCCAATTTGCACTGACCCCACTATTCCCCACTAGTGGTCACTAGTATGTCTTATTTTCCCCCAAACATTGTTATGTCTCTTGATTTTTCACTCAGTGATGTTTTTAAACTCTTTCTGTATCAGCATATGTATACCTTTAACATTGTTTTGAACAGCTGTCAATTACTCCTTTATGTGGATACATCAAAGTCTATTTAAACATTTTCTTTCTAAGGAATTCTTAGTTCTTTCCAATGCTTGTGAAAATGCTGCATAGACATTCTTTCATATTTATTTACAAGGCAGTGCAAAAATATATCTGTAGGATAAATTATCAGATATGAAATTATCTAGTCAAAAAGAATGTGCTTTTTTTATGATTGCTGCATTGCCCTATACCAGTGATGGCGAACCTATGACATGCGTGTCAGCACTGACATGCGTAGCCATTTCTGATGACACGCGGCCATTGAGGCGGCCGCATGCCGAGGATGAAACATTTGCTGCTCCTGAGGATGAAACATTTGCGAAATAATGTTTTTTCCTCAAAGTGACACACTACCCGAGTTATGCTCAGTTTTTTGGCGAAGTTTGACACACCAAGCTCAAAAGGTTGCCCATCACTGCCCTATACAATAGTGGGAACAATTTAGACTGCCATTGACAGTGTTTAAAAGTACTTGTTTCACCAAATTAACACTGGATATTTTTAACTCATTAATCTTTGTCAATATGATGGGTAAAAAAATTTCTCATTTCAGTTTTTAGTTGTTAGTGAAGATAAACATCTTGTATTTTGTCACAAGTATATTTTCCTGTGAATTTTCCATATGCTTTGTTCACTTTTCTATATTGGTTACTGGTCTTTTTGTTATTGATTTGTAGGAGCTCTCAAACATTAAGGAAATTAGCTCCTTATCTTCTGAGTTCTTGTCTGCTGCTGAGATTCCCCAAGTTTTCATTTGTCTTTATTTTGTGTTTATGGTATTTTTTGAATGGATATTTTTTAAGGTGGTTCTTTTGTTGCTTTAAAATAGATTGGAATGTACAATGGAAAATATAGCCCAAGCTGAAATCACAACTTTTTTGTGATTATTATTGTTATTATTATTGTTATTATTTGATTTTTTAGAGAGAGGAAGAGAGGGAGGGGCAGAAGGAGGAAGAGAGAGAGAGTGAGAGCGAGCGAGCGAGAGAGAGAGAGAGAGAGAGAGAGAGAAAGAAAGAAAGAGAAAAAAAGAGATATTGAGAGAACCTGCAACCTGGGTACGTGCCCTGACCAGGCATCCAACCCACCTTTTGGTGTACAGGACAATGCTCCAACCAACTGAGCCACTAGGCCAGGGCTATGTAACTTTTTTTTTTTTAATGAAGCCATCAAATCTGCTCAGGAGAAACCGTCAGATTACCAGTGGTGTCAATTCTTTCCTTCACAAATACTTATCCTCATGGATATTGGATATCCCTTAATCCTCATCCTGAAGCTTGCTTCTAGATAAGGGTGTTTTTTGTTGTGTACTTTTTAATTGGTCACAGATTGATCAATAAAAATGTGATAACACTGAACAGATTTTCAGATCCTTTCCCTTTGCCAGGTCATTCTCACTTCACTCAATGTAACAGCTGCCACAGTGCTTACATTATTTGCTAATTTAACTCTTTTTTACTCCTTTCTCATATACAACACACACAATTTTAACATGGAGACAAAAAGACACATAAAATGGTTTAGAGTAGAAAATGCAATTAAAAACAAGAAAAGCCTGACAATAGTGTACTCCCTATTAGGGTTACTTTCCTTTTCCCTTCCTCCATCCCTTTTTCTCCCCTTATTTCTATTTTAGTTTTTTCATTTTTTTTCCTTCCTTTCCTCCTGTTCTTCTTCCCTCCCTCCTTCCCCCCTAATTGTGAAAGCAATACATATTTACAGTAAAATATACAGGGTGGGCAAAAGTATATTTACAGTTGTTCCTGTGGAAAATAATACAATAATTAATACATAATAATAGAAGAATAAACTCTGTTTTGTGTACTCGTTACTAGAAACCTACTTTTCTCCCACCCTGTAACGCATAATAATCTGGGCACTCAGTGTGTATATCCTATATAATAAAAGGCAAATATGCAAATTGTCCTCTCGACCAGGAGTTCGACCAGCAGGCAGGCTGGCCAACCACCCATGTCCCCTCCCCCTGGCCAGGCTGGCCGGACCCCACCCATGCACGAATTCATGCACTGGGCCGCCAAAATATATATAGTGTGTGTGGCCAGATTATTATGCATTCAGAGATCATAATAATTTGGCCACTCAGTGTATATAGAAAGATGTAGATATACCATTACAAACAGGGTATGTAAATTTGAACTACCACTACCTCATCTTCCAACCTCCCTCCCCCAACTCTCCATTCATATGCCCTAGAAAGTACAATTTTTCTTTATGTATTTTTCTTGAAATTTTCTATGGGAATACAAATGGGTATGTGGGAGTGTGTGTGCAATGTAATATATTATCTTAAAAGAATCTATGCATACAAATGAGTGTGAGTTCTTTAAGAATAATTATCTCAAGCTATACACTGATTTCAATGATATCATTGCTGAAATTTTTCTTAGTCTCTTTGTGACTATTGATTGTAGACTTTGGGAATTATCATGAAATGTTCTTACTGGTAGAATTTATTTTCTTTAAAGATGGATTTGGGGGCAAGTCTATTGATTATAGGTTTTCAAAATATGAGGTATGACCTTTGATCAAAAACTCTAGAGTAGTAAAGCTGAATTTTTAAAGCAGCTCATAAACAAACACTTAAGGTAATCAGCCAGGAGGAATTCTAAAAATGCTTTGAGTAATGAAAACATTGTTTGTATGTTTATGGAATTACAAGGTAGCAGAATCCATGAAGGAGCCAAGGCTCATTTGGATGTATGTGTTCTGCTGTGCTGGTATTTGGATGTCAGAATTCTGCTTTCAAAATGTGCCTTAGTTCCTCTCCTTAAGAGCCTAAGAAGCCTCAATCCAGGTTAGCAGTTTGCAAGCGGGACATCCAGCACTGACTTCTGCTTCTGACAGTAGCCCTGAGGGGCATAATGACAATCTCAGAAGTGAGGAAGAGCCCCCTGGATTTCCTTGGCAGTCTTCAATAACCTGTTGAACAGTGCTTCTTTCTATTTTTTTAAACCTATTTTTAAAAAGTCTAATTACAGTGTTTTTTTGAACATATATTGTTTCAGTTAAATTCACTTATCTCTTCAGAAAAGCAAGATATACATCTTATGAAATTCTCTATCATATTTCACATTAAAACACTTGTCAAAAGCTTTCACTTCATGAAATCATTATTATGTACCAATGTTCAAGAATCCCTTGGTTAAGGACAGCTTCTATTTTCATTGACTTTGATGGCCAGTATAGAAGCTTAAAGTTTAAATTAATGAAGGACACAATAATTGTTTTTTTAATATTCTGTAACATGTGCAACTTCTAGGTTCAGTAGAACTAGGAAAAACATTTTACTATGATTATAAAGATGATTGGTGGTACTATGTGTAGGGCATGAAAGAAGGTAATCATAAAGCCATTTATAAGAAGTGAGCCTTGATTTTTAAGTTTTTTTTTTGTTTGTTTGTTTTTGGTAATTCAGTTTGTTTCCTTTTATTTATTTATTCTTTTTTTTTAAATTTCTTTATTGATTATGGTATCACATAATTGTCCTCATCCCCCCATTCCCATCCCAAACCCCTCCCCATGTATGCCCCCACCCCCCTGTTGTCCGTGACCACTGGTTAGGCTTATATGCATGTATACAAGTCCTTTGGTTGATCTCTACCCCTTTCCCCCACCCTCCCCAACCCTCTCTCTGAGGTTTGACAGTCTGATTGCTGCTTCCCTGTCTCCGGGTCTGTTTTTGTTCATCAGTTTATGTTGTTCATTATTTCCCCTAGATGCGTGAGATCATGTGATACAAGAAATACACTATAAGAACTGAAAATGAGACAAGCCATAATGGTTATGCTGAGAGGCAAATGAATCAGTCTGTAGTGAGTTTCTTTCTGGGCCAACAGTTCTTTTGAGTCCCAATTTCAATGTCAAACAGTTCCTTATGTGTACATGTCAGCAATGATATTTCAATTCTGGGTGGTGGACAAATGGTGGTGATGCTGGCCCAACCATCTCTGGTTTGGTCCTGGGCATCCTTCAGTGACACACAGCTGCTGTCTGCTAGCATGGCAAGGCCTTGTCAGCGTCTTCCATCTCTGGACTGTTTCTATTCTGTCTTCATGGCTGGAGCAGTCCTGTCAATACCTCTCTGTTGCAGGAATCCACATGATATTGGAATTGTTTTCTGAAAATATACAAACATATTCTCGACCAAAAGTTAATAAAGGAATATTTTCTATAAATTTGACTTGGGATCCTTTTTTCATTTTTTGCCCAAATGATTTTCCTCTGGCTTGTTTTGACACCATGTGTGTTTTTCATGGGTGCCTTGCTCTTGGCATTACAAATGAAAGTTAATTTTCTAAAGTACAAATTTTCTAGATGTAATTTACTTACAGGATATTTTTCCTTACATGATATTCTTCTACTATCACCTCTTTTTTTAAATTTAAATATTAGGAGACTTTTGGAAATTTTATAATGTAGTCTTGATAGCTTTTAAAATTTAATTTTTTGGCGCTAAAATATGACTGCTTTAGGTTCATTACATGTTACGTAATTTTACCATGAGATGAACTGCCAATAAAATTGATTTTTAAGTATTATAGCATATGCAGGAGGCCAGTAATTTGGACTTTTAATAAGAGCCCTGACTTTCAAAATGAAGGACAGTGATAGAAATTAACTGCATATTTCCTTCAACATTTAAAAAAATTGTTTTTATTGTTGAAAGTATTACAGATGTCCCCTTTTCCCCTCCCATTGACCCCTTCTGTGCACCCTTCCCCTTCCCAGTTCTTCCCTGCACTAGCACTATTATCTGTCCATAGGCTATGAATATATGCATATAAGTTCATTGGTTAATCTCTTCCTGCCCTTCCGCCTTCCCTCTGAAACATGTCAGTCAGTTACATGCTTCAATGTCTCTGGACCTTTTGTATTCATTAGTTTATTTTGTTCATCAGTTTATTACATTCCACATATAAGTGAGATCATGTGATACTTGTCTTTCTCTGACTGGCTTATTTCGCTTAGCATAATACTCTCTAGGTCTCTCCATACTGTCTCAAAGGGTGAGATATCCTTCTTTTTACAGCTGCATAGTATTCCATTGTGTAGATGTACCACAGTTTTTTAATCCACTCATCTACTAATGGGCACTTGGGCTGTTTCCAGATCTTAGCTATTGTAAATAATGCTGCTATGAACATAGGAGTGCATATATTCTTTCTGGTTGGTGTTTCTGGCTTCTTAGGATCTCCTAGAAGTGGGATCACTGGGTCAAATGGCAGGTCCCTATTTTATTTTTTGAGGAAACTCCATACTGTTTTCCATAGTGGCTGCAGCAGTCTGCATTCCCACCAGCAGTGTACTAGGGTTCCCTTTTCTCCACATCCTCACTGGTACATGTCATTTGTTGATTTGATAGGTGTGAGGTATACCTCATTGTCATTTTAATTTGCATCTCTCTGATGATTAGTGACTTTGAGCATTTTTTCATATGTTCCTTGGCCATCTGTATGTATGTCCGCTTTGGAGAAGTGTCTATTTAGGTCCTCTACCCATATTTTAATTGCATTGTTTGTCTTCCTTTTGTTAAGTTCTATGAGTTCCTTATATATTTGGGGTATTAACTCCTTATCAGATGTATAGTTAGCAAGTATGTTCTCCCATATAGTGGGACATCTTTTCATTTTGATACTGATTTCTTTTGCTGTGCAGAAGCTTTTTTTTTTTGATGTAGTTCCGTTTGTTCATTTTCCCTTTGTTTTTCTTGCTATAGGCATTATATCAGTGAAAATTCTGCTACATGAGATGTCTGATATTTTGCTGCCTAAGTTTTCTTCTAGGATTTTTATGGTTTTGTGACTTACATTTAAGTTTTTTATCCATCTTGTCTTGTTTTTTTTTTTTAGTCTCTATGTCATTTATTTCTGTTCTTATCTTTATTATTTCCTTCCTTCTACTTATCCTGGGCTTTTCTTGTTGTTCTTATTCTAATTATTTTAGTTGTAAGGTTAGGTAGTCTATTTGAAAATTTCTTGTTTCTTGAGTTAGGCTTATAGTGTTATGAATTTCCCTCTAAGGACTGCTTTCTCTGTGTCCCATAGATTTTGGGTTGTTGTGTATTCATTTTCATTTGTTTTCAGAATGTTTTTTAATCTCTTTGGTAGCCCATTCATTGTTTAATAACATGCTATTTAGCCTCCATGTGTTTGAATGTTTTGGGGTGTTTTTATTGTAGTTGATTGATAGTTTCATGCCATTGTGATCTGAGAAAATGCATGATATGATTTCAATATTCTTGAATTTGTAGAAACTTCTTTTGTGTCCTAACATGTGATCTATCTTTGAGAATGTCCCATGTGCACTTGATAAGAATGTATATTCTTTACCTTTGGGGTGAAATGTTCTGTAAATGTCAATTCAATCCATTTGATCTAGTGTGTCATTTAGCGTCACTGTTTCCTTTTTTATTTTTTATCTATAAGATTTATCCAGTGATGTCAGTGGGATGTTAAAGTCCCTTACTATGATTGTATGTATTTCTGTTGACCTCTCCCTTAAAATCCTCCAGAAGTTTTTTTATATATATATTTGGGTGCTCCTGTATTAGTTGCATATATGTTTACCAGGGTTATATCCTCTTTTTGTATCGATCACTTTAATATTATGAAGTGGCCTTCATTGTCTCTTGTTATGACCTTCATTTTGTAGTCTATTTTGTCAGATATGAGTATTGCTACCCCAGCTTTTTTTTTTTTTTACTTCCATTTGCCGGTGATTGAAGACTTTTGGGGGGCCAGCCGGCAGAGGGGAGGGGCCACGGAAGGTTGGCTGTGGGAGTGCACTGACAACTCCTGAGTTGAGCATCTTCCCCCTGGTGGTCAGTGCGCATCATAGCAACTGGGCAACTGGTCATTCTGGTCATTCGGTTATAACGGTCGCTTAGGCTTTTATGTATATAGATGCCCATGTTCCTCCCTCTCTCTATTTCTTCTTCTTACAACAGTCCCTTTATCATTTCTTGCTGTGCTAGTTTGGTGGTAATAAATTCTTTTAGCTGTTTTTTGTTTATGAAGCTATTTCACCTTCAATTTTGAATGATATCCTTGCTGTATAGAGTAGTCTTGGATTCAGTCCCTTGCTCTTCATTACTTTGTGTACTTCATGCCACTCCCTTCTGGTCTGAAGTGTTTCTATTGAGAAATCAGCTGACAGTCTAATGGGAGCTCCCTTGTAGGTAACATTCTTTCTCTCTCTTGCTGCCTTTAAGATTCTTTCTTTGTATTTAATATTTACCATTTTAATTATGATGTGCCTAGGTGTGGTTCTTTTTAGGTTCATCTTGATCAGGACTCTGTGTTTCCTGAACTTGAGTGACTTTTTCCTTCAACAGATTAGGGAAATTTTCTGTCATTTCTTCAAACAGGTTCTCTATTCTTTGTTCAGATTTTTCTCCTCCTGGCACTCCTATAATGCAAATGTTTTTGTGTTTTATTTTGTCACCAAACTCCCTTAAACTCTTCCTGCTTTAAATTTTTTTTTTTCATTTGGTGCTCTGAATGGGTGTTTTTTTCTTCCTTGTCTTCTAATTCGCTGATTCAGTCTTCTGCTTCTTCTAGGCTACTGTTGATTCATTCCAGAGTATTTTTTATTTCAGCTATGGCATTCTTCATTTCCACTTGATTCTTATTCATAGCTTCTGCCTCTTTTTCTATGCTGGTGTAGTTCTTATTAAGTTCCATAAAGTTATCAATCATTAAGTGTCTTGTAGTTCTCACTAAGTTGTTTGTGTACCAGTGTAACAATTACTTTTATTCTTTATCTGTCAAATTGCTTTATTCCATTCATTTAGTTCCTTTTCTGGCAATTCATCCTCCTCTTTCATTTGGGGGTTGTTTCTTTGACTCCCCATTTTTTCTGTCCCTTTGTATTTGTTTCTAGGACTCCCAGCTGCTGCTTATTCAGGTATTCCCCCACCCCCAATGCTTCTTCCCATCCAGTATCTCCTTAGGCACCTTGAGTAGGCACTGCCCTCACTCCACCTAAGCCTCAGGCAATTAGCTACAAATGAAACCCCTGTGCTTGGGGTTTAAAAAACAAATAAAACTGAGATTTTTTTTTTCTTTCCTACCAGCTCAGATCTATAGGCAGCCAGAAGCCCTGCTGTTTTTCACAGCTGGATGTTACATGGGCCACTGGTCTTAGCTCTGGTGGTCTGGGCTATGGAGCCCAGCCTGGGTTCCAGGCCTCTATCTTCTCAGGGAAATAACCCTCAGGTAACTGTTGGCATGTTGCTGGTGGATGCTAGGTCAGCACCTCTTGTGACCTCACTCTTTTTACAAGTCTCCAGGTGTTTTCTGTCTTTCCTTTATATAAGTATCTTCCTCAGCTGGACCTCAGATGGTAATTCCAGGTGAAGGTTCCCCAATTTAGTTTTATTTCCAGCCTGGTCCTGGAAGGAGGTGCAAGAAAGGTCTACCCATTTGGCCACAATCTTCTCTCCAACTCTTTCAACATTTTTAGATCAATGTGATGGGGCATCTCTATGTTAATTAACTTTTAAATATATAATGCTTTAAGTCTGAAATGAAGTGTTTTGTCAGGCATCGCCAGTTCTTGTCAAGTAAGGACTTCCATGCTTCTGTTACTGGTTTGTTCCTTTTTGGCATGTGGCCTTTCACTGTAATTGAATGGGTAAAATGTAGAAAAAAGTGTCTTAGTATGGTTTTATTGAATTTATGTTGACAAAACATCATTTCTTCATTCAAAGTGTATGCGTTGAATACCTACTATGTGTCAGACTTGGTGATAGTTACTGGCGATAGAGAAATGAAGAAGATGGCCTCTGCCCTCGAGGACCTCATAGTCAGAGGATAGAGGTTGGAATAAGGGAAATCTGGCCACCAGGGCAATTAATTATAAAATGTGCTGGAAAGAAGTGTCTGCATGGTGTGTATTGACTAAAGACGTTCTCAATCTCATCTTCCACCTGGATTCCAATCCCAGCCCTACAGTTTATTAGCTGCAAAGCCTATGCAAGTTCTCCAAATTCTGTGAGCCTTTATTTTCTCTTTGTACAATTGACAAAATAGTAATTACCTCACAGAATTTGGGTGATCTTAAAAATTAATGTGTATATGCCCTAACCGATTTGGCTCAGTGAATAGAGCGTCAGCCCGTGGACTGAAAGGTCCCAGGTTCGATTCTGGTCAAGGGCATGTACCTTGGTTGTGGGCACATCCCCAGTAGGAGGTGTGCAGAAGGCAGCTGATCGATGTTTCTCTCTCATTGATGTTTCTAACTTTCTATCCCTCTCCCTTCCTCTCTGTAAAAAATCAATAAAATATATTTTTAAAAAGAAAAAAAATTAATGTGTATAGTATGACTAGTCTTTTTTGAGCAGTCAATAAATGGCAATTAGGATCATGATTATTCATATATAATTTGCCTGTAGGGAAGGATGGAATGATATGTGACTGGGTTTTTTTTTTCTTTTCAGAAACAAGATTTTTACAATTTGAAGGGTAACAGACATTAGAAAAGAAAATGACCATATTTTCCTAAAGCCTAACACATCCTTGTAGAACACACCAAACATGCTTTTATGGTAATGCATTTTGTATCTGTCAAGCATAGCATGCATATTATGCTAGCCTTAAATATAGTAATTTCATTTGCCACTTAACTTCTATCTCAGACATTTTCCCTTCATATATCCCCTATTAATGGTCCTGCCAGGAATGGCTGTGCATAGAAAAAGATTACCCTCCCATCCTCCAAATGTCTCCTTTCTATTCTCTAATATCCTTCCTGTCAAATTGAAGCCTTAAAATTGGACTAACTTTAGGACATGAAAAGCCAGCATTGAATAAAGAAAAACAAAACAAAAGACTTCAACCTGACCTATGGTAGAAACTTATTTCTGCTGTTTTCCTCTTTCTGTCCTTTATGTTACTGGTTTCATGCTTTCTCTACTTAATGTTGAAATATTCAGTCACTGGGGGGAAAAAACAACCAAATTTGTTGATTTGTAGACATTTTTTAACTGCCTGAAATTTCTGGAACTTTTTGATTTTATGATATGTTGATACCAACTTAAATGTATCTTTCAAGTGAGAGATAATATTTGCTTTGGAGCAGGAGTACCCATTTAATCACATTTTTGGTTAACTGAATATTAAGCCTAAATTCATTTTTAGTTTATTATTAATTAAAAAACTAATGAGTAATTTTGTTCCTTAGTAAATTCAAAAAGAGGCATGGGCAACACATTGCATATATGTATATTAAGAGACGTGTGTCTATAATATGCTAGCTATTGTGGTACATACTGAGGAAGCTGGTAAGATGTTAACTTTAGAAGAATAATAGTCACAGTGTAAACAGAATCTTACCATACAAATCTGGTGAGTACTAAGATAGAAACCTGAACACGGAAAATAGGGCAATTAACTATCATTTACTTAAGAAATATTTCTTGAGCACCTACTATATGCCACTCACTATGCAAAGTGCTAGGTATTTAGCAATGAAATAGATAGACCCAGTCTCTGTCTTTATAGAACTTAATGTTGAGACAGACAATAAATAGCTATAAGATTAAAATTGTGATAAATATGCTGAAAGAAATGCTATATGAAAATATATCAGGGGCCTTAAACCCAGTCTGGTGGGCACTTCCCTCAGTGACATTTTAGTTGAAAGGTAAAGGAAGGGCAGGTGTGACAAGTACGAAGAAAGCAGGACAACAATTTGTTGCATTAGAGTAGTAATTCTCAACTGAGGGTGATTTTGCTTCCCCAGGGGACATTTGGATATTCCTGGAGACATATTTGATTGTTAAAACTTTGGGGGAGGTGCTACTAGCATCTAATTGGTAGAGGCCAGGGATGCTGTGGAATATCTTACAATGCATAGGACACCCCACTCCCCAACAAAGAATTGATCAGCCCCAAATGTAAATAATCCTGAGGTTGAGAAACCCTGCATTAGATTCTAGAGGAAGAGGGGAAGGTCAGGGTACTGGGAAAAAGTACAGAAATGGTACAAAAGGAATGTACTGGTAGTTCAGTTCAGCAAACTTTATTGAGTACTTATTATGTAATACTAGAAGACCGATGAATGAAATTTGTGCAAGAGTAAGCCTTCATTCCCCAGGCTGCAAGCACCGGCTTCCCTCTGGCACCCAGGAACTAGGCTTTCCTCCGGCCCCTGGCTTCGTCTGGAAGGACGTCCAGTCTAATTAGCATATTATGCTTTTATTATTATAGATGTATAAGGAGACATGATTCCTATTCTTATTGAGCTTAATAGTAAGAAAAACATAGCTAAATTCCAGAAATAATGTGTGTGATTTAAATAATCATACTATGCTAAGGATACATTGAGAAGGGATCCCTAACACATCTCAAAGAGGTCAGGAAAACCTTCACCATAGATAATGAGACTTGAGTAGGTTTTCAATTGGTGAATAAGAATCTTTTTTGAAACTTCTGGAATCATTAATGGCAGAGAGTTAATAATGGATTCTAGAGAGTTAGAAATGGACTAAGGAGTCAAATTTAAGGCTTGGGTGCACAAGACAAAGGTATGGCATACCGTAAGCCAGCAAGCAGGCTCATCCCAGTGGGTCCTGGGACAGTATACAAATTGAGACTCAGTTGTGCAGCCTGACCTAATTCCTTGCCATCCCAAGCTCTGTGTAGGCAATTTGGGCAAGGAGTTTTGGGGCACAACATGGTCTGGATAGAGGGGAGGAACAGGCTCAGTGTGGGCATGGCTCCCTGGATCTGCATAATTCTCATTCTGTGTGCAGCAGAGTGTCTAAGTGAAAGCCAAATCAGGGCCTTCTAACGTGGGGTACAGGCCAGGGGTGTGAGCAAACCTGACGCAAATAATGGAGCTAGAGGTTTGAGTAATTACAAGTTAGAACATAGAAAACATACTAGTTTTAGGAAATGGGTATATTCTGGATTTAGGATATCTTCAGGATAGTAAACATGAGACACTCCTAGCAGGTACATCTTTATCCGGAGGCACCAACCTCTGAAACACCCATATCAACCAGAATCTTCTTGTGTATCTCCCAAGAATGAAGGAACCAACGCAAAAGTATAAGCAGATAAGTAGATATTTCTTCAAAATAATTAGATATTTTGGGTACCTTCTGAAATCTTCTCACTTGCTCTACAGGATTATAGCTAGAAATGGTATAGGAGGTTTAGTTGATTTAAAAAATGTTTTTATTGATTTGAGAGAGAGAGGAAGGGAAAGGAAGAAAGAGAGACATGGATCAGCTGCCTTCTGCACACCCACTACTTGGGATCAAACTAGCATGTGTCCCAAATGGAACCAGTGACCCTTTGGTGCATGGGACTGCACTCAACGAACTGAGTCACACTGGCCAGGGGGTTTTAATTTATTTTATCTTGACTCTTCAACCTACTCTGTGAATAAACGCTGCTATTAATTCAATTGTCCTTGTAGAATTATGGTATTTTTAAGATAAAGAGGTCCTTAGAACTCATATAGTTTAGTGGGGTTCAAATTTTACCTTATATGTATTTTATTAATATTTTGAGGTAAAATTGGTTAATAACATTATATAAGTTTCAGTTATACATTATAATTCGACTAGTGGCCTGATGCACAAATGAAGATTCATGCAAGAATAGGCCTTCATTCCCCTGGATGCCAGTACCGCCTTTGCTGTGGCCGGAGTAGCCTTTCTGCCTTCCCACGCTGCCCAGAGGCCCCGAGTGTCTGGGGTGATGTGGAATGCCTACGCTCTCACGCAAGCGTCCCACCCTGTCCCCAGCCACTCGGCACCTGTGTATGCAAATTAACCCACCATCTTTGTTGGGTTAATTTGCATACTCCTGATTGGCTGGTGGGTGTCGTGAAGGTACGGTCAATTAGCATGTTACTCTTTTATTAGGTAGATATCTGTATACAGTGTAGCATGCTCACCACCCAAAATCTAGGTCAAATGTATGGTGATGGATTGAAAATTTTACCTTTTATATTTTAAGCAACAGAAATTTTTGTTTTTGAGACAGCATAGCATAGAGGTAAAGAGCATGAATGATGGAACCAGACTGCCTGGATTCCAATTCTGCATCTTTTATTTACCAGCTGCATGAACTTGGGCAAGTTATTGAACGTCTCTGTCTCTTGATTCCTCATCTGAAAAATGGGGGTCTGCCCATTGAATTGCAGTTTCTAAATATTCTGACAATATGAATCTTCATGTGCAAAATGAGTGTTTATTTTCACATTGCTATTATTATTGTATCTTTAAAGGAAGTGAGAAGTCTGGTTGTTTCCTTTGAATTTTTATTTATTTTTGTTGTTAATCCTCACCTGAGGATATTTCATTGATATTTATACAGTGTGTAAGGGAGAGGGAGAGGGACAGACAGACAGACAGACATTAATGTGAGAGAGACACATCGATTGGTTGCCTCCCGCATGTACCCCTACAGGGGCTGGGGGTCAAACCCATATGTGCCCTTGATTAGGAATCAAACTCTCAACCCTTCAGAACACAGGCTTATACTTTAACCACTGAGCACACCAGCCAGGGCTGATTAGTTATTTTAAAATATTTGGTTGAGTTGACACATGGTAGGACTTGAGCTTGCTCCTATAGAAGAAAAGCAAGGTTTTTGTGACTTGGGTTGGGCTGTCTCCAATATAAGGCATCTTTGGTTAAAACTGAATGCATTAAATTTTTTCATTGCATCTGATTACTTTGGTAATTGAAAAGGATAGCATTCCACTTAAAAATACACATTTAATTTTTTTAAATTTATTGACTGAATTCAGAGAGAGAGAGAGAAACATCGATTTTTTTGTTCCACTTATTTATGCATTCATTGTGCCCTGACGGGGAATCAAACCTGCAACCTTGGCATATTGGGATGATGCTCTCACCAACTGAGCTACCTGGCCAGGGCTATATACAAATATTGAATTATTATGTTGTAGACCAGAAACTAATATAATGTTTCATGTCAATTATACTTGAATACAATATATAAATAATCTAAATGCATTATATTTAGTAAATAAAAATATAAATACATAAATATATATAAATAAAATATAAGTTTTTTCTTTTTCAAAATTTAAAAAGATGTTTTCATTTACTTTTATATTCTATCAGTTGTAAACATAAAATGTTACCATTTTATTCATGGTTACACTTTATTAAATGTTACCATGTTTTAAACCAACCATGTCTTGGACATCAAGACCTTCTATAATGATATAAAATGGTGGGAAAGTGGGTACACTGAAGTTTTGATTTCTCTTCTTGATGAAAACAAACAGAAAAACTCAAAAACATATGTCCATTTTACTAGAGTGTCCATAGCAGCATTATTCATAATAGCCAAGAAGTAGAAATCCACAAAATATCTATCACATGTTGAATGGGTTTAAAAAATGTGAACTATCCTTACAATGGAATATTATTCAGCTGGAAAAATGAATGAAGTTCTGATTCATGCTACAACATGGATAACTTTAAAAACATGCTAAGTGAAAAAGCAACACATAGAAGGCTACATATTTTATGACTTTATTTATATAAAATACCCAGAATAGCCTTCGGGGTTAGGGAGGAATGGGGATTCACTGCTAATGAGTATAGCATTTTTGGGTGGTGTTGGGAATATTCTGGATTTAGATAGTGGTGATGGTTGCATAATTATGTGGTTGTACTAAAACCCACTAAATTGTATACTTGAAAAGGTTGAATTTTGTAATATGTGAATTAGATCTCAATAAACCTTTTTATTTTTTTAAAGGGGTAGGAGAATAATAGCAAACACTGAGCACTGATTCAATTCTAGATATTAGGCTAGTACTTTCCCATGCACAACCATGTTTAATGTTCAGAACTGTATGTGTATAGGTACTATATTTTTTTCCACCATTTTACAGATATGAAAGTTGAAAGTTAGTTATGTTATTCAAGTTACTTTGTAATTTGCCCAAGGTCCCAGAGGCTAAAAGTCTAAGAACTGAAATTTAGGATCTAGGTAGCCATTCTGTATTCTTGAACACTACTTGTACTTCCTGCCTACATTTTAAATAATAGATTTATAAGATAAAATCAACATACCACCACATAATTTTCCCACTTAAATACACCACCCATTCAATGCTTTTTATTATATTCATAGACATATGCAACCATCACATAGTCAATTTTAGAACATTTTCATTATGTTATAAACAACCCCCCAGGCAATCATTAATGTGTCACTATGGTAGTAGATTGGTACTGCCACCTATGGCCATTTGTATCATTGTATTACCTGTGAAAATTGTGTTGATGTGGATACAACCATGGAATCATGAAACAGTAGGATTGCTTTTAAAGATGACTTGGAAGCCTCCATTGGTAGAAAAGAGAATAACTGAATATGATTTAAATGTACTCCTTACGGCAAAGGAAGGACATTACAGGTGTTGATTTGTTGTGCTTCTGGAATTACCTGCATTGTTTTACCCTGAGGAGTTGGGTCTGCTAAAAAAAAAATCAAAAAAGAAATCTTGATCACAAAAAGTGTAAATTATATTTTGCTTCAGAGAAAGAAAGCCGAAATTGTGAGGAACTTTCTTTGCCTTTGAAATTGGCATAATGCCCTCTAGCTAAATGGTTTTGCTAAGTGACTTTGCTAGAAAACCTTTCCTACCCTCCTTGTCCTGAAGCTACTGCTTTTCCTCTTGACCCTCTTGACTTCAGTGTGAGTATATGTCTTCCAGTTAACAAGTAATTTGGGGGAGTGTCAAAAGGTAACTAGTGTCCCCTGGGTTACAATTAACCTAAAAATTAAAAGGTGGAGTTTAAAATCCTCATTAAGTATAACAAAAACATAAAAGGGAGTTTCTGAATTGGATTTAGATTTAGAAAGTCACCTTTGAATTAATGAAACTGACCGTACTTGACTGTGTACCATGCTAGATATTTGAGAGAGGTTATCTATATTTAGGAGAGAGGATATATAGTGTACTTTAGTGGCAATTAATGATTTAGGCAAAATGAGTAGAAAAAATTCTTTCTAGGAGCCTTTTTCTGTGCTCC
The DNA here is from genome assembly GCF_951640355.1 of Cnephaeus nilssonii. NCBI lineage: Eukaryota > Metazoa > Chordata > Mammalia > Chiroptera > Vespertilionidae > Cnephaeus > Cnephaeus nilssonii. Next base: position 114,914,726 of record NC_137071.1, read on the forward strand.
CACTCACAGTGCACATACTAATGCCCTTCAGTTTTAATTACTTCTAATTTCTGAAATATGTTTATGAGTGTTATATTATTTGAATTATAAATTGGTATCTTGTCATTTAACATGACCAGATATTTGGCAACATCTTATTTCTCTGAGAAATTTTCTTGATGATTTATTCTTAAAGGTGAAAGAATAAAAACAACTGGGTTCTCTAAAAATGATTTATTGTGTACTCTAACAGCCTAGTAGTAAATTCTAACTAATATTTATTACTCATAATGGAGGCCTATAGCTTGTCAGCCGAGCTGAAAGTAGGAAACAATATTGTTATTTTTCTTATTATGTAAGCATTAAGCACCCATTTTGTGCTCAATATACTCAGAACATGGTGGATGCTTAAAATATTTAATAATTCAGATATGTCAATGTTTATTTTTAAATAATTCTAAAAATTGGTTCTAAAAGCAACGAAGTTCTTACTCTAAAATAGCATTTACAATTTCATTTTATGGAAGTCAGTTTGTGCTCTCTAGAAGCAGAAGCATACAAATATCATAATCATCTACTGAGCAGGAAACATTAGAGAAGGTTAAACATTATTCTTGCTGCCGGGCCAGCATGGCTCAGTAGTTGGGCGTCAGCCTATGTATCAGGAAGTCCCGGTTCGATTTCCAGTCAGGGCACATGCCTAGGTTGCAGGCTTGATCCCCAGTCTGGAGTGTGTAGGAGGCAGCCAATCAGTGATTCTCTTTCATCATTGATGTTTCTCTCTCTTCCTCTCTGAAATCAATAAAAATATTTTAAAAATATTATTCTTTTTTGGAATATTCAAAACCAAATTGCTCCCACAGATGTACATACCCTCTCATAAATGGTGCTTGAGTGTAATAAGGCTGCCTTACATATTTAAATGTATTTATCTTACCCCATCCCCAAACACACACATATGCGTGCATGTGCACGCACACATTCACACACATACACCCACATTTGAATACTTGAATAATCAGATATGCCATTGTCTTAACCTTCTCTAAAAAGGGAAGTTCAGTTGGGAGCATGGAAATATTTAAAGGTGAAATGAAAATGACCCCACTAACACACAGTTAGCAGGACATACCCTTTGAGTTTAGAAAAGCAGGTGACCTTGCCAGTTCCTTTATAACCTGTTGGCACACATTTCCACAGCAGCTGATTGGGTTAGGCTTTCTTCTGTATCCCTGGAACAGAGAAAAGATAACTGGCCTGTTTGAAGATCAAACCATCACCTTGGTCTCATTAGTGTTGGGCTTTAACCAACAGATATGGGATTATGTAAAAGAGAACAAGTAGCAAAGGGCAACTAGGAATTTTATAGTTGTATGACAGAACTATGTGTAGGTATTTAGGACATTTTCTTCTTCATTAGGAATGCCTCTGAAGGCTCATACACTTCAGGAGAGCCATTTAATACTAGTACATCTCATGTGTAAGGTTACTACTGCATTCAAATTGTAGGTTTTTTGACTCAAAAAAAAAGAATTTTAGTTGATGTGGGTGCATGAGCAACCTTGACTCTTTTCAATACATGCATAGAGATAAAAATACTACCTTCTAAAAGGGTAGCTTTTTGTACTTATTTCCTTCATCCTTTAATACATATGTAAAAAGTGAATGGATTTGGATACTTACTAGAACTCCTTTCTATTTAGTTTATATCACCAGAAATGAATTGGCAATATTTAGAATTTTCTTTTTATTCTGTTGTTAGTACTACTCTTCCAATATTTTTTCAAACTACCTCCAAATCAGGAGTGCAAATGTAGGAACTGGTTGCTCTCATTCTTCAAGAGAGAAAGATGTTTCTTCGAGAGAAAAAAAAAAAACTTCCTAGTGTTTGTACATAAAAAAGTGGTATACAATGCATATGGAGGAGTCTTTTAATTGAAATTAATTGGTGAAACTGGTTTTGGCTTAAGCTGAATGAGTTAGTGATATGCTTTAAACTCTCCATAAATGAACAATTTGATGGTAGAAAATAGTCTGGAGCTCACCGGTGATGGTAATTCACTATCTTGACTATTAGAAACTGACTACTTTCTGCTTGCACCGTAGTCACAATGATGGTCAGAATTTCTGTTGGAAAGGGTTATGTGCCTAACTGGCATAATAATTAAGGAACGTGACTTTTTTTCTGAATCTTGAATTCATAATTTTATAATTTCTCTGATGTTTAATACTGATCATCTATAGCCACAGGTAGTAAAGCATTCAGGAGTAAAGGAAAAAGGATAAACAAACATACCAACATGGTTCAAACTTTTTCCATGGGTATATGCATAGGAATGGAATAAATCTTAATCTAGAATCTCGTTCACTTTAAAACCAGCAACAAAACTAGAGAGCACTGCATAGCTTTGAGATTTTGTAGAGCATCATTAGTTTTAGCTGTATTTCAAAAAGAAAAAAAAAACTAACCATTAAGATATGAATCACTAATAGAATCATTAGTGTTATATTATCTTTAACAAATTTGAAATTATTCATATGGTCCAGTTGGTGCGGCTCTGCTGTAGAGCATCAGCCTATGAACCAGAAGGTCATGGTTTGATTCCCGGTCAGGGCACATGCCCGGGTTGCAGGCTCCATCCCCAGTAGGGGGCATGCAGAAGGCAGCTGATCAATGATTCTCTCTCATCATTGATGCTTCTATCTCCCCTTCCTCTCCCTTCCTCTCTGAAATCAATAAAATATATTTTAAAAATGCCAGCCTTGAGATTATTCATATGGTTACAAGATTTGGTAGTATGTTACCTCTCCATTCATCCATTTAATGTAGAAGAAGGTTGAGTTTTAGTTTGGCTCAGGAGTGAGAGAAGCAAGACTGATCATATTTTTGTCCATTTTGCTATTAAGTCAGAAGACTGCTTAAAATTACTGGTGTTAACTACTAAGACAAACAGAGGAGGGGTATAGAAATAGGGAAAGAGGACTTAGAAGGAAAGGAAGGTCTCCAAAGACCAGTGTTACTTACTTGACTGTTCTGTCCAAGTCTGATTCAAAAAATCTAGAAGTAACTCAGCTCATTACTGGCATTCACTTCAAGCTATAATATTGCTTTTAAACTTAAACTGTGTCTAATTCTGTGATGAAGAGAAATTAATGAACAACCTAAACTTTCCAGTACTTTTCTTCTCTAAGAGCACTGAAGCCACACTTAAAGCTATTGAATGGGAAGTACCCATTAATTGAAGTATGGGATATGTCCAGATATGAGAGGCTTTATTATCCTGTGCAATGAATAATATAATCTTTAAAAGCCATTAAAGTACACACATTCAACTTGACCTGCTATATTTACATAAGCTTTGCCAGCATTTGCCCATGTCATTATATTATATCCTCTTCAATTTTTTTTCTTTCCATTTTATCATCCTCGGTATTTGTACTTCTTTCAGCTGTTCTTCATGTTGCTAAGGTGAAGGAATCTATAACCCCCTGAGTTGGTACCACTGCATGGTACCATTTGAGTGATGCTTTACAAGATCTACTTCCACTCTGTCCTGCACTGGTACCTGAAATTTCCATCATTTTGGTTATGGTTTGTGGCCAAAGGACTAGCCTTATAAACAAACAAACTATAAGGATAGTACAAAACAAGTAAACACATTTATTCTTTAGAGGCAGAGAGAAGATAAAATAATTAATTTCCTTAGAATTCATGTTAGAGTTGGAAAAGATTTTTGAGGCCATCTCCAGTTTTTAATTAAAATTGGATTCCTTTGTTTCCTTTTTGTTTGTTTTAGTATCTTTTCATTAAATGAGATTTGATGGGAAAGTACAATGAGTAAAATAGATGAAAGGGGGAACATTAGGTCTTACCTCTGCTCATTATCAGTTTTGTGGAAGCTTAGTGGTTCCATGGAGCTTAAAATGAAGTCACAGTCCCACAGCTATTTTGTGGAGAAAGTATTACTAGAAGCCCATTCTGATTCCTAATCCCAGGCTTCTTTCCATTTATGAAACTCGTCCTAGTGATTAATTTATTCTTTCACTCACTGGAATTTGTTCTACTCTGTGGAAATATTCTTATCAACATGCTACATAATTCTGCAGTAGTATTAAATAGTGAAATGACAACCATGGGGGAAAATCATGCTAAGGGAAAGGAAGAAGAATGGTTCTGAAACAAACCTTCCTTTATGAATTTTGAAGAGAATCTCTAAAAGACAGCTGACTATGAAGATTGGGTAAAAGTGTTGTATTATTGGTAATTTTTATTGTTTTAATGACTCCTCAATTGACATTAAAGCAATATCCAAGTAAAGTGGCCTTTAATAGAAAGAGAAAAGAATTGTGGGTCAGATTTTCCCAACTCCAGAAGATTACTTTCTGAAAACAAATAGCAGTATCTGGTGAAAATCAGTTTACTGAGGTCATGAGCCTAAATTTTATTGCAAAGCCCCAAATGATGAATAGTATCAATTTTCCCCCCTTCAGCTCAGATTTTTAACATCAGAAGAAAGGATGTTGTATATGGCAAAATAGATGTAATCAGTGAATCCAAATAGAACAGTTACTGTTCAGTGAAATACTCGGTCCAAGTGGAATCTTATTAATCTGAATGTACTAATTAGGACAGTTGATGTCATAACGTATATCTAGTACTGTTTTAAAATTTTGTAACTGATGAAACTTTTATATTAAGCATTTGAATGGGTTTTTGAAATGGATGGACTTTTTCAATTTCCCAGTTTGTGGGAACTGCAACTTGTGTTGGAAAGATGCTGACCATGAGGCAGATAAATATCATATTGTGACATTTTATGGTCCTAATTGCCATAGAGTTCCAATTATTTAATTTTTGTTGTCATAAGTTTCTACAGCTTTTTCTTTCAAAACATTTCTTCTAGAAGACTCGCAGAAAGGTGAAGATGCAGGTTTTGTTGGGGTCTGAGGTTTATACAATTTGGAGGCCCCTCTTTAAAAAAGGGATACAAGATCACAAATGAAAAATTAGGTATGAAAGTGAATATTTAGAAAGGGACTATGCAAGTGAGGTGCCCTGAGGCTTAATCTTCAAGGTAAATCCAGTTCTGCATGCAGAACACACCACTAAATAATTTAGTAGTTGATCAGTGAAGGAGACGGAAGATTTTCATAAGCCACAAACCTTTGATATTAGAAGGGTTTTTGATATGTTAATGACATGTATAAGTACAAGTGACAAGATTGCAATCATTTGGTTAAAAAAGACAGAATTATAATGCACAGTTTGATAAGATGAGATCTAAATTAGATCAATTAAACTTTGATAGTGCAGTGGCAATCTGGTTTGTCTTAATGCAATATATCTTGAGGAATTTAGTTACAATTATTTTAAATCACTGATAGTATATTTTATACCAATGAAATGGGAATTACCAAGAAATATATCCAATCTGATCAAGGTTAATAAGAAAAGGCTCAACATTTTCATAAATGTCCTTTTAAACAGATGGTCTCATATAACATGTAAAATGAAATCTGGGGTTTAAGTAATGATTCCTTTTTAATTTGTGGTTTAAACTGCAGTTTAGTCTGGAATCACTATACTTTTAGGCATCTAAATCTATTGTCTGGGTTGTTCACTAAATAGCAGCAGCTAGTTATCTTCAGCCTCAATAAGAACCTTTGTGTGCACACTTTTTATCAGTTTCAGGTTCAACTTTGTCTACTGCTTTTTTAAATCCATTAGAAGCTTAATTTAAGGTCTGTCTACGTATATCATTACTAGCAGGAAACTTAGAATATATACTGATGATCACTAATGGTGGATGAACACAATTGACTAATGCTTTAGAGACCTACTATATAGGTTAGGAAAGCATTTGGCTCCCTGAGTGGTGGTACTATTAGAGGGGTACCAGAATTGCAAGGTGTCTCCCTGTCCAAACTACACTGGTGCCTGAAATTCTGGTTTGGTGCTCAAAATACTGGCTTTTTTGAAAACACAAATCATCAGAAAAAGTAAACCTGCTAGAATTAAAAAAAAAACAACACCACATATATGTTATCTATTCATACCAAATATAAAAGTAATATATGTAAATCCAGTTCTAGATGCCTAGTCAAGAACAAGATAATAAGTATAATTGGAACATATTAATCACCTCAGTAAACTGATTTTCACCAGATATTGCTATTTGTTTTCAGAAAGTAACCTTCTGGAGTTGGCTCTTGGGAAAGAGACCTTAATTCTACTCCTTCTTGACTTTAGTTATTTGTTAACTGTATGACTTCAGCAAAGTCACTTGAATTCTGTAGGTTATCCCTCTCTGTAACATGTAGAAATTGGTCCCTTCTAATAACAAAAGTCTGTTTATTTAAATATTTGCTGAGCATCCATTTGTGTGTGTGTGTCTGTGTGTGTGTGTGTGTGTGTGTGTGTTGTTTTGTTTTTGCTTAGTCTCTGAAATATTAATCCAGCTTTTCACTGATGGTCCTAGCAGTCACCACTAGCTGATATACTACTAAATTCATATTTACTTTCCCTTTTTTACTGTTCACTTTTGGTGTACAGTCTAGGTCAATTACAGTAGTTTTGTGAGATGAAAAATAAATTGAAAATGATAACTTTATTTTTATAGAGATAATTAAAATTTTGACTTATAAATTGCCCACTGTAGATGCCATAATTCAAAACAGGTGTGAATGTTACATGGGACCATAATATCTATTGCATATAGTTGGATGTGGCCCTCAGAGAAAATTATAATAGAGGTCTCAGTTTAAATAGTAGAGTATTCTATGTGGCTAGAATAGCCATTATAAACAATAAGGTGATTTTTATAAATCAAATGTATATATGTAGCACTTACTGTGAGTTAGGTGCTGTTCTGAGTGCTTTAATATATTTACTGATTTTATCTTTACAGTACATCAGTGAGGTGTGGTACTATTATTACCTCCATTATACAGTTTATAGAATCAAGACTCAGAGAGGCTAAGTAACCTGCTTCAGCTCACAAACTTAAAGTGACAGATAGAGGGATTGAACTTTCTGACTCCAAAGTCTTACTGGATAAAATAGGAAAACAAAGGAAAACTAAACAATCAAAGAGCATATGAAGATCTCTGTAAATAGCCAAGCAAAGCTCTTTCACATCTGCAAAAAATGTATTCTAAAAAACATGTAGTTATTAACATCTACATGTAGCAATAATCTACAAGAGTGTCTAGTATGAGATAAAGAGGAGATGTGAGACAAATATGGCTAGGCAAATGTGAAAATCTGGATCATGAGGCTCTGCTGTTTTACTGACTGTCTTGCTGCCTTGGGATGATGATTACATCCCTTGCAGAAATACACCTGTGAATGTGGTGGTCCACGTGCCAACATGGAACAGATCAAGTTCATTCACACTTGATTCTGTTGGAATGGTGTGTGAAATACATACAGGACATGTTATAAAAAAAAAGTCTGGAAAAATATAGTGCACAGTACTGAGAACATCCCAGGAGCAACTAATTTATAAGGAAAGATTAAAAGGATTAATTATGTAGAGCTTGGCTAAGTAATGATTAATGAGAAACATGAGAACTGTCTATAAGTATCTGAAGGACAAATACACCAAGGAGAGAAGGGATTTACTTAGTTAGGCACAAATAGATGAAACTAGAAACATTTGTTAAAATTATAGAAAGTATTGTTTTGGCATGGTTGTATATAAAACTTTTTGACTGGTGTTATTGACTATATTGTAAGATAGATTCAGAAAATAAAACCAAAAAAAGCTCACTATTTTGAATATCAGCAGGGTTTATGGGAAGATGCAGGGTGTATATTATGAGATATAGTTTAGGTTAAATACTCTAGTTCTAGAGTATAATTCTCTTGTATTTGGAGGTCACTGCCCATCTTGCTCATAACAGTGATATAGTACAACTTAAAGTTTTTATGTTTTCCTTCTGATTGCTCAAAGGCATGTTCAGTAGTTTGTTGTTTTTTGTGTGTGTGTTTTTGTAAATATATTTTTATTAATTTCAGAGAGGAAGAGGGAGGGAGAGGGATAGAAATATCAATGATGAGAGAGAATCATAGGTTGGCTATCTCCTGCAAGCCCCATACTGGGGATTGAGCCCACAACCTGGACATGTGCTCTGATGGGGAATCTAAGCAGTGACCTCCTGGTTCATAGGTCAATGCTCAACCTCTGAGCCATGCTGGCTGGACATGTCCAATAGTTTTTGTGCCTGGGCTCTGGATAGGTATTGCTATAGGAAGAGAGGGGTCACCAGTGAGAACCAAAACTGTTCTCCTGTGGGAGGAAGTCTTGTTTTAAGCAGATTCTAAATGCTGGAGCCCAGGTGACTAGACATTGCAAATTTGGGCATTCTAATTAACATAGTAGGTGTTCGCTTATTATTCATAGAGTGAATAAGTAGATGAATGAACAAACCTCACTGAATCGGAATATCCTGTTCTATAAAATAAGGTTAGCAAAAAGTACATGCCCATTAGCTAAATTTTAGAAATTAACTAATGTATATGTAGCCTGACAAAAACTGTATACTCATTAAATAGTATCTATTATCTGTTGCTCAGTGAACTTGTGCAAAATGATGTTTAAGCTCTTCCTTTGACTACTCCCTGCCCTTGCACCCTGATCATGCCTACTTCATCAGGAGTGTATTGGTAGGGGTAATAATAGTTAAACTCCTCGGGGTAAGTTGGACAACAGAATAAGCCACTTTTAAAACATTTGTTTTTGAATCCAAATGAAGGCATTCTGCACAGAATGGGAGCCTGATGGTGTCACTGAAAAGAAAAACAAATTACCATGTTACACAATATTGCTCTGGTAGAAGAAATTAAGATTATTTTATATCATAGGTTGCCAAAGCATTTTCCTGTCCTTTTGCTTCTCTGTCACTAAAAAACACCTGTGTTCATTAAGTTACTGTCCCAGTTGGCCATTGGAGTATTCTCATAGTCCAAGTTTTGGTGGGCACTGGAATAAATCTGAATATAAATGTACTATGTCCTAACTTCTTTTCAACACCCTGTGTTAAAGTGGAACTCTAAGTAGTCTTTGTCTTTTTTATAAAAATACTAGAGATTCGTGCACCGGTGGGGTCCCTCGACCTGGCCTGCACCCTCTAACAATCTGGGACCCCTTGGGGGATGTCAGACTGCCAGCTTCGGCCCAGCCCCACAGGGACTGGTGGGGTCCCTCGGCCTGGCCTGCGGGGACCAGGCCAAAACTGGCCCAGTGCATGGATTCGTGCATCAGGCCTCTAGTATGCATATGAGATCTTTGGTTAATCTCTTCCCGTCCTCCCCCCTCCCTCCTTCCCTCTGAGATTCATCAGTCTGTTGCATGTTTTCATGCCTGTGTGTTGAGTATCCGCCCCCTGGTGGTCAGTGCACGTCATAGATACCAGCCGAATGGTCGAAAGGTCACTTAGGCCTTTATATATATAGATATCTTTATTGATTTCAGAGAGGAAGGGAGAGGGACAGATAGAAACATCAATGATGAGAGAGAATCATTGATAAGCTGCCTCCTGCACACCCCACACTGGGGATCAAACCCACAACCTGGGCAGTGTTCCCTGACCGGGAATCGAATTGTGACCTCCTGGTTCATAAGGTCAAATGCTCAACCACTGAGCCACCACAGCTGGGCAGTCTTTGTCTTTATATTTCCCCTTTACAAGTACATTTTGACACCTTAATGCATAGCATAAGCATTTCAAATTTAACTGTGTTTTTAATTCTCAGATGTTAAAAATCAACACAAATATATTGCAAAACCATGATGCTTTATTTAGGGTGAAAATCATTCTTTTTAAAGATATGGTGGTTGGGCTTTCAACAAATGTATCCTTAAAATGAATATAACAAAAGCACTACCAAGCATAAATTACATTCAAAGATAAATCAGGTTGAAATAAGAAAATTTTAACTAAGTGCCAACTGCTACATAGTGTCATTAAGACTTAAAGAATACATTTGCATTTATTTAGTGAAGATTAAAGGCATCTCTGTTTGTGAAATTTCAATTAATAAGGACCTTCAGTTTTTGTTAGAATGAGCATGCATTCTAATAGTTTCTGTGGAATTTTAATAATTCAATTGTCCTTATAACCTGATTATTAGCCCTCAGTCTCCAGAGTAGCCTAGGAGGTAACACATAAAATAGTTCCAGTAATCTTTTTAATAAACTTTATCCATGAAAATGACATGCTATTGTTTCTAATGGAGCACCATAATGGGAGCACAACACACCTTCTCCATTCACAGAGGATAGGCCCTGAGACCTTCCTGACCCCCATATCCTCAAATATCACTGTAGCATTTAATTTCCCTCATAAAACGCAGTAAAGTATAACTGAAAAATTTAACAGACCCTTTTGAAACCATTAATGATTCTATAAATGCAGACTAACATCATTTACAAAGTCATTTTTTTTTCTGGCTAAGAACTAGCACTTTCTTTTCCCTGCCAGTGTTAGCTCTAGCAGTTGTTTTTTCTTTTCTGGGCCATTTTTCACATAGAAATAAAGTTAACTTTCATCACTTCAGCAGAGTTGCTCTATACAGCCCAACACATATAGAAGGGTGTAGAGTTTTGGATGCTGGGCAGTTGGCCAACTCACTCACTAGCTAAATCAACTTTACTATACCAGCCTCTCAAGATCCAAATTCATGGGTCAGCAACATTATAAGTTACTATAGGTCATGGACCCATGGAATCACTTCATGAATAGTCAAAACTGCAAATGTTAAATCCATAAATTCCAAGGATCTACTATATTTACTAGCTTATTGAGCTTGGAAGCTGCATTTCACTGGTTGTTATAGCAGAGCATCAAAATCATAGAGTCTTAATGGACTCTTGGTGCTATTGTCAACTCTACAAAGAAATCTAGAAAAGTGTTTTATTTCTTTCTTCATTTTGGGGGCATATAACATTTTATTAGTTTCAGGTGTACAACATAATGATTCAATATTCATTTACATTGCAAAATAATCACCGCATAAGTTTAATGTTTATCTCAAAACATAATTACATTTTTTTGCTTGTGATGAGAACATTTAAGATGTAATTTCTTAGCCACTTTCAAATATACAATACAGTATTATGAACTGTAGTCACCATGCTGTACCTTATATCCCTATGGCTTATTTATTTTATAACTGGAAGTTTGTATTTTTTTACCCCCTTTGCCCATTTTGTCTACTCCTGAACCCCTGTCTCTGACAACCAGCTATCTGTTTTCTGACACTATGAGTTTTGTTTTCATTTAGATTTCACGTATAAGTGAGGTCATATGTAATACTTTCAATAATAAAGACAAATTAAAAAAAATTAACAAATGGACACAGACACTAGGGGGGTGAGGGCATGTGCTGGGGAGTGGGGGTGGCCGGGGAAAGGTCAATGGGGGAAAAAGGAGACATATGTAATACTATATGTAATACTTTAAACAATAAATAATTTAAAAAACTAATAATAAAATAATTTTAAAATACTACATAACATAGAAAAATTTTTTACACTTTAGGTGTTGAAGACCAGCACTGGCCTTTATTCATGCTCACTCTCTGAATCTCCTAAATGTAGTATACCATTTCTAGTAAATTTTATTTATTTTTCTAGTAATAATTTAGAAAGCATTTTATTTATCTGGAAATTAGAGGCTAAATAGCAGTATGTACAGTTGACCCTTGGACAACATTGGTTTGAACTGCATAGGTTCACTTATACATCGATTTTTTTCAACATATGCTGTAAATGTATTCTGTCAATGTATTTTTCTTCTTTTTGATTTTCTTTACATTTTGTTTTTGCTATCTTACTTTATTGTAAGACTGCAGTATATTATATATATGTATGTATATGTGTGTGTGTGTGTGTGTGTGTGTGTGTGTGTGTGTGTGATACAAAATATCCGTTAATTGACTGTTTGCATTGACCAGTAAGGCTTCTATTAAACAGTAAGTTATTGGTAGTTAAGGTTTTGAAGAATCAAGTTATACGCAGATTTTTGACTGGGGTGTATTGTTGCCCCCAATCTTGGCGTCATCTGCATAAACACTAACTACCTGCTGTATCCAAACACTGTGCTTGGCTCTATTAGGAATAAAAATGTTGATATAGATGTTTTCATTTATTGGTCACTCACCATATGTCAGACACTGAGTGATCCCTTTACATGTATTATCTCATTATTACTAATGATGAGCCTATAAGAAGTTCTCCCTGCCCTTATGGAGTCTGTAATCTATTTGAAATGGTAAATCATAAATGTTACATTTGCTTGGTTCCTTAGGATGGTCTGAAAGGCATATGGGGTTTTACTAAAAAATATACTAGGAGTCCAGCATCTAGTTTTCCCAGCCAACTGCATTTTCTTTCTTTTTTCTTTTTTCACAAACTGACTTAGTCTTTCTGTTAATTTAGTAGGTATTTCTGAAGTTAACCTCTGTATATCTGATTTTAAAGGTTTTATAAAATATATTAATAGGAAAGTATTATACTAAAAACTTTAATATTCATTGGAGAAATCTGCCTTAGTGCTTTTTATTCCAAAGCTTCCCATTGCATAGAACATATTTACTTTCTATTCAAGTAGATTCTACAGCCCTGTTGTACTTGTGTTAGTTTGACAGTCTACTATATTCCTACCAGTGATTTAGATCACGTTTTCATTGTTTTCCATGGGAGTTGCAGGCATGAGGCAGTCCCAAGCTTGTTCCTTTAAAGCAAGCTCAACTTACTGAGTGAGAATTTGTTGATCATTGCAGATTGTAGCCAACATTTTCAAATGACAATTTTTGTTCTCCCGCCTCCTCTGGTGTATAGTTAACTAAAAGCAGTGTAATAGAAAATCCTGTGAAATGAAACAGATTGTAGAAGTCTAGCATCTCGGGTGGTATGTAGATTTGTTGCTTTTCCTGGAGGACTTTTCTTATCTGTGAAGCAATAAAGGCAGATAAATAAAGTCTCCCAAGTAATATATTTTCTAGGGAGTCAAGAGTACTGACTTCTAGTCCAGGCCTTGACACAGACTATGTGACTTCCAGGAAGTTTCTTTATCTCTGGGGACAACAATTTCTACAGCTATAAAATGAGATGATGATGTCTATCTCATAATGCTATTGTAAGAGCAAATGCAGAAAAAAAATGAGCTCCCTTCAGAAGAAAGGCACAATATACATTTAAAATAGTGTTCTTAGATATGCACATATGTATTTTTTTCATTGTTGACATGTGTAATGGAAACTATTTGTCATTTTATTTAACTGTTGCAACACAACAAGAGCTACAGATGAATAAAATTTGGTTATAAACAAAGAATATTGTATAGATGAGCTGAGTAAATTTTTCTTCTGCACTGTATGCACTTTATGATTGTTATAGTCAGGAAGAGGAAATGAAAAAAGAAAACAAATCTGCAGTTATTCAGCACCAATCCGTATAAGGTAAAATGTTCTATAATAAACCCATGGTTCAGGGGAAGGAATTGCCGCTCCAGTGATTTCCTGACACTTTCTTGTCCCCTGTCTCCTTCTACTTATTGTCGGAGGCTGTTTTTCCACTCCAAAAACTTCATAGCTGGCCCTCAGGAGGATTAGCAGGCTCATGTCACAGCTTTGTCTTCTTCATTGATTTCAAAAAGCTGTGATGATGACATGATTATCTGCAGAAATATTACTCCCCTGGAGGACATAATATACATTGAATTTTAGGGTTTTTCAAAATATGTTTCAAGTCAGTAAGTTTTTACCTAGTACCTATCATGTATCCTGACTAGTACTAGGTACTACAAAGGACTTAGAGAAAATAACCAACACAGTCCTGACAACAAATAGTTTACATTTTGAGAATATAACACTTTTATGCATGACATTCATGCCATACTCCCTTTGAACCAATAAGCTCATTGAGGCCACAAGTCATGTCTGATTCATCTTAGGGTCTTTTCATGCTCATAATTTAGGAGGGAGAACTCTTCAAATAACGGAACTTCCCCACAGCATTGATAATTACTATCCCTCACCACTCTAGACTAAATACTAGTAGCATCTCACAGTAACTCTTATAAGCAAAACTACCCACATACATTTTCAAATTTGGGGTGATTGTCCTCTCCAACTGAGAGTCACTGTTTTATAGTCTCATACATGTTACCTTACACATGATAAGAGCTCTGAAAATATTTTTGTAAAGAAATGAATTCATGAAACAACAATTGGAGAATAAGTCAGGAGAGCAAAAAATCACATGCAAGAATCTTTAGAATAGAATACTAATACATCAGGGCTCTGGGAAGAGAGACATTGTTATGTTAAGCTGTGTGAATTATTATCTTGAGTTGTGCCTTAAAGGATAAGTAGGCTTTCAAAATGAATGGGAGAGCAGCAGCCCCTGTAAGAATCACAAAGTTAAATAAGAACAATTTTGGTAGCACCACACTGTCTGGGTTGGAAGGCTGTTTTGGGGGATAGCTTAAGGAATGTTTGACTATGTAGGAGTGGGCCAGCTGAAGAGTTGGGACCTGAGCCTGTAATCAGCAGTTTGCTCCCAAAGGCTATTTTCCAATGTTATAACAAGATTTAAGTCTTATTTTATGGAGATGAATTTGCTTATTTGCATATAAGTGGATTGAAGAAGGCACAAACTAGAGACAGGTGACTAGTTAGGAAGTTATTGCCATAAACTAGTTGAAAAATATATCATACCTTCTTATCTGTTTGTTTTCCCATCCAGGTTTTCTTTTATTGTTTCTTCATCTCTTTTAGGTAGTGAAATATTAATTTGATGGCAAAACCCATTAATGTTTCCTTTCATTCTCCTTATCCTTCTAGTACCAGTGGAACATATTCTATGACTTTCTTTAAGGGAGAGGGAGAGAGAGATAGAAATATCAATGATGAGAGAAAATCATGGATCGGCTGCCTCCTGCACGCTGCCGCTGGGGATCGAGTTATACCCTGACTGGGAATCGAACCACGACCTCCTGGTTCATAGGTTGATGCTCAATCACAGAGCCACACCAACCAGACTCTATTACTTTTAAGATTAAAAAAAAAATCAGCTAATTTTTATTTCTAGCCCTTATTTCAAAATTTTAAAACCTTAAACTTGAAGCACTGGGAGGTGAAAATGAGAGTCAACTTACTAGTAGTGATCAATCTTCTCTGCTCTTAGGAGAAATGTAAGAATAAGAGAAAACATTAAACCCTAAATATGAAGGTTCTTATATATGAACTAGAGGCACAGTGCACGGATTCATGCACTGGTGGGGTCCCTTGGCCTGCCCTGTGCCCTCTCACAATCTGGGACCCCTCAGGGGTTGTTGGAAAGCCGGTTTTGACCCCATCCCCACAGGCCAGGCTGAGGGACCCCACTGGTGCATTAATCCATGCACCAGGCCTCTAGTATGCAAATAAGATCTTTAGTTAATCTCTTCCCACCCTCCCCCTGCTCCTTTCCCTCTGAGATTCATCAGTCTGTTCCCTGTTTCCATGCCTGTGGTTTCCTCTCCTGCATTGAGTGTCTGCCCCATGGTGGTCAGTGCACGTCATAACTACTGGCTGATCGGCTGGTCGCTTACGCTTTTATATATATATATATATATATATATATATATATATATATATATATATATATATATATAGGTGGATGAAGTTTACAGAGGAGCAATGCCTTCTAGATTCAGGAAAGAAAAACTTGATGATGAGTTGGATTATATCAACATGTTTCTGTTTGCAGATTCTTTTATTCAGTTGTCAGTATTTAAAAATTTCAGTTGGAAGAAGGTTAGAAGAAGGAATGATATATGTTATTTCTCAAATAAATTGTTACTTACTTAAGATAACCAGAAAAAGAACACTATAGTAAAATAGCAATTTAACATGCCAACAACTCATTAATTTGTAAAGAGATTATAATTAATATACTAATACAAGATTCCTTGACTGGTTATTTAAACTTTTAAAATAATATATTTCCAAAAAATATTTTACTCAAGTATACATTTATATATATATATATATATATATATATATATATATATATATATGCAATCAATATACTAGTTTAAAATTATTTTTATTTACTCATTGAATATCCCAGGGACCACCATTAGTAAGACTTAGCAGTTATTGAGATTATGGCTTGCAAATTAATGAAACTATTGCATTAATTAAAATATTTTAAAATTTAGACCTTTAAAAATCATTATTTTATCACATAATTGGGATTTTATTCTCTGTTTAATATATGTGTTAACATATAACATTAAGCAGAACAACTGTTAGACTGCTTAGGTGGAGATAAGCATCTGTCATTCATGCTTTCAAAGAACATTCTGGGGAAAAGAAAGGATAACATTGGACATTTTCATGAGCAATTTATTAAGAAAGCATCCTACCTAATAAAAGGGTAATATGCAAATTGACCGCACCTTTGCTATGCCTAAGCCACGCCCACCAGCCAATCAGGGCGAGTATGTAAATAAACCCAACCAAGATGGCTACAGCCACAGAGAGCAAGGTTTCTCAAGCAACAGAGGAAGCCAAGCTTTCCGCCTGCCCTTGCTAGGCCTAAGCCACCACTCAAGCTACAAAGTTTCAATTATAGAAGGTAAACAAATCTTAACAGAAATGGCGGCAGCCACGGAGCTGGAGAGAGCAGGCCAGGGTTGCCCCCGGCAATGGAGAAAGCAAAGCTTTCCACTCACCCTGGCCAGGCCCAGGCCTCCGCTTAAGGCTACAAAGTTTCAATTATAGAAGGTGAATTAACCCCGACAGAAATGGCTGCCGGCCACGGAATGAGCAGGAGGCTTGGCTCCACTCCAGGCTACAAAGTTTCAATTGTAGAAGGTAAATAAATTCCAGATACCAGGGCCTCCTCTTGGGTCACCAGGGGGCGTGGCTGGCCTGCAAACCACCACAGGCCCCTTGCTCAGGCCGCCCCACACCCGAAGGGAACTCCCATCCTGATCCGGGACACCCTTCAGGGCAAACCAGCTGGCCCCCACCCATGCACCAGGCCTCTATCCTATCTAATAAAAGAGTAATATGCAGATTGACTATCACTCCAACATAATATGGATGCCCCATGTGGTCAAAGATCCTGCCCCCATGTGGACACAAGATGGCCACCACAAGATGGCCAGCAGGGAGGGCAGATGGGAAGCACCAGGCCTGCAAGGGAGGGCAGTTGAGAGGGTCCCAGGCCTTCAAGGGAGGGAAGTTGGAGGCAATCAACCCTGCAGGGGAGGGCAGTTAGGGGTGACCAGGATGGGAGAGGAGGGAAGTTGGGGGCAAACAGGCTGGCAAGGGAGCAGTTAGGCATCAATCAGGCTGGAATGGGAGTAGGTAGGGGGTGATCAGGCTGGCAGGCAGAAGTGGTTAGGGGCAATCAGGAAGGCAGGCAGGCGAGCAGTTGGGAGCCAGCAGTCCTGGATTGTGAGAGGGATTTCCGACTGCCCGTTTAGGGATCAGGCTTAAATGGGCAGTCGGACATCCCTTAAGTGGTCCCAGATTGGAGAGGGTACAGGCTGGGCTGAGGGACACCCCCCTTCTCCGTGCACGAATTTCGTGCAATGGGCCTCTAATAGAATATAAAATTTTAGATGATATAGCTAGTCATTCTTGTAACTCAAAACTATAGAAAAATAAATCTTTTTACCTTTTTATTTTTATTTGATTATTTTTTATTGTTTAAAGTATTACAAATAGTAGTACATATGCCTCCTTTTTTCCCCATTGACCTTCCCCCAGCCTCCTCTACCACCCAGCACATGCCCCCACCCCCCACCCAGTGTCTTGTGTCCATTGGTTATGCTTATATGCATGCATACAAGTCCTTCGGTTGATCTCTTACCTCCTCCCCCACCCCCAACACTCCCCAGCTTTCCCATTGTAATTTGACAGTCTGTTCGCTGCTTCTCTGCTTCTGTATCTATCTTTTTGTTCATCAGGTTATAATGTTCTTTATTATCCATACATGAGTGAGATCATATGGTATTTTTCTTTCACTGACTGGCTTATTTCACTTAGCATAATGCTCTCCAGTTCCATACATGCTGCTGCAAATAATAAGAATTCCTTCTTTTTTATAGCAGCATAGTATTCCATTGTGTAGATGTACCACAGTTTACTAATCCACTCATATGCTGATGGGCATTTAGGCTGTTTCCAAATCTTAGCTATGGTGAATTGTGCTGCTATGAACATAGGGGTGCATATATCCTTTCTGATTGGTGTTTCTATTTTCTTGGGATATATTCCTAGAAGTGGGATCACTAGGTCAAATGGAAGTTCCATTTTTAATTTTTGAGGAAACCCCATACTGTTCTCCACAGTGGCTGCACCAGTCTGCATTCCCACCAGCAATGCAAGAGGGTTCCTTTTTCTCTGCATCCTCTCCAGCACTTGTCATTTGTTGATTTGTTGATTATAGCCATTCTGACAGGTATGAGGTGGTACCTCATTGTCATTTTTATTTGCATATCTCGGATGATTAGTGACTTTCAGCATGTTTTCTTATGTCTCTTGGCTTTCTGAATGTACTCTTTCGAAAAGTGTCTATTTAGGTCCTTTGCCCATTTTTTTATTGGGTAGTTTATCTTCCTTTTGTTAAGTTGTATGAGTTCCCTGTAAATGTTGGAGATTAAACCCTTATCGGTGATAACATTGGCAAATATGTTCTCCCATGCAGTGGGCTTTCTTGTTGTTTTGTTGGTGGTTTCTTTTGCTGTGCAGAAGCTTTTTCTTTTGATGTAGTTCCATTTGTTTATTTTCTCCTTAGTCTCTCTTGCCCAAGGATCTGTGTCTGTAAAGATATTGCTACGTCATATGTCTGCAATTTTGCTGCCGATGGAGTCTTGTAGGATTTTTATGGTTTCCCATCTTACATTCAAGTCCTTTAGCCATTTTGAGTTTGTTTTTGTGTATGGTGTAAGTTGGTGGTCTAGTTTCATTTTTTTGCATGTATCTGACCAAATTTCCCAGCACCATTTATTAAAGGGACTATTTTCACTCCATTGTATGCTCTTGACTCCTTTGACAAATATTGAGTATAATGGCTTGGGTCAATTTCTGGGTTCTCTATTTTGTTCCATTGGTTTATATGTCTGTTCTTGTGCCAGTACCAGGCAGTTTTGAGAACCATGGCTTGGTAATATAGTTTTATGTCTGGCATTGTGATCCCTCCACCTTTTTTGTTCTTTCTCAGGATAGCTGCAGCTATTCAGGGTCTTTCTTTATTCCAGATGAATTTTTGGAGAGTTTTTTCTAGATCTTTGAAATATGCCATTGGTATTTTAATAGGGATTACATTGAATCTATAGATTGCTTTAGGTAGTATGGACATTTTATTGATGTTGATTCTACCAATCCATGAACATGGTATGTTCTTCCATTTGTTTATGTCTTCCTCTATCTCTTTTTTCAATGTCCTGTAGTTTTCTGAGTACAGGTCTTTTACCTCCTTAGTTAAATTTATTCCTAGGTATATTAAATTTTTTTGATGCAATGGTAAATGGGATTGTTTCTTTCATTTATCTTTCTGTGAGTTTATTATTGGTGTATAAAAAGGCCATAGATTTCTGGGTGTTAATTTTGTATCCTGCTACATTGCTGAATTCATTTATTAGGTCTAGTAGTTTTTTGATGGAGTCTTTGGGGTTTTCTATGTACAGTATCATGTCATCTGCGAATAAGGACAGTTTTACTTCTTCTTTTCCAATTTGGATGCCTTTTATTTCTTCTTCTTGTCTGATCGCTATGGCCCTTGGTCGGCAAACTGCAGCTCGTGCGCCACATGTGGCTCTTTGGCCCCTTGAGTGTGGCTCTTCCACAAAATACCATGGCCTGGGCGAGTCTGTTTTGAAGAAGTGGCGTTAGAAGAAGTTTAAGTTTAAAAAATTTGGCTCTCAAAAGAAATTTCAATCGTTGTACTGTTGATATTTGGCTCTGTTGACTATGGCTCTGTTGACTAATGAGTTTGCCGACCTCTGGCTATGGCTAGTACTTCTAATACTATGTCGAACAGGAGTGGTGAAAGTGGGCATCCTTGTCTTGTTCCAGTTCTTAGGGGAAATGAGTTTAGTTTTTACCCATTGAGTATGATGTTGGGTTTAGGTTTGTCAAATAGGGCTTTTATTATGTGGAGTTATGACCCCTCTATTCCCACTTTGCTAAGAGTTTTTATCAAGAGAGGGTGTTGGATTATGTCAAATGCTTTTTCTGCATCAATTGATATGATTATGTGATTTTTGTCTCTCAATTTGTTTATGTGATGTATCACATTTATTGATTTGTGGATATTGTACCATCCTTGCATCTCCAGAATAAATCCCACTTGGTCATGGTGTATGATCTTTCTAATGTATTGCTGAATCTGATTTACTAGAATTTTGTTGAGGATTTTAGCATCTATGTTCAATAAGGATATAGGCCTGAAGTTCTCTTTGTTTGTAGTGTCTTTATCTGGTTTTGGTATTAGGGTAATGCTGGCTTCATAGAAAGAGCTTGGAAGTGTGCCTTCCTCTTGGATTTTTTGAAATAGTCTGAGGAGGATAGGTTTTAGTTTTCTTTGAATGCTTGGTGGAACTCTCCTATAAAGCCACCTGGCCTAGGGC
The DNA here is from genome assembly GCF_951640355.1 of Cnephaeus nilssonii. Lineage (NCBI taxonomy): Eukaryota > Metazoa > Chordata > Mammalia > Chiroptera > Vespertilionidae > Cnephaeus > Cnephaeus nilssonii. Next base: position 114,935,342 of record NC_137071.1, read on the forward strand.
TTTTGTTTGCTGGAAGGTTTTTGATCTCTGTTTCAATTTCTTTGGTAGTTATCGGCCTATTTAGGTTTTTGTTTCTTCTTGGTTGAGTTTTGGGATCTTGTATTTTTCTAGGAATGTGTCCTTTTCATTTAGAATGTCCATTTTGTTGGAATAGAGTCATTCATAGTATTTTTTCATAATCGTTTGTATTTCTGTGTGATCAGTTGTTACTTCACCTCTTTCATTTTTTATTTTGTTTATTTGGGTCCTCTCTCTTTGCTTCTTGGTGAGCCTAGCTAGAGTTTCATCAATCTTGTTTATCCTTTCAAAGAACCAGCTCTTGGTTTTGTTGATGTTTTGTTTTGTTTGTTTGTTTTTTTGTTGTTTTTGTTTTGGTCTCTATGTCATTAATCTCCGCTCTGATCTTTATTATTTCCTTCCTTCTGCTTATGCTGGCCTTTTCTTATTGCTCTCTTTCTAACACTTTGAGTTGTTGGGTTAGATAATTTCTTACCATTGTTTCTTGTTTTTTGAGGTAGGCCTGTAGAGCTATGAACTTCCCTCTCAGGACTGCTTTCACTGTGTCCTATAGATTTTGAATTGTTGTGTTTTCATTTTCATTTGTTGCCATGATGCCTTTTATTTCTTCTTTGATCTCTTTGGCAACCCAGTCATTGTTTAATAGCATGCTATTTAGCCTCAAGGTGTTTGATTTTTTAAAAATAAATCTTTGTTGTTCAGATTATTACAATTGTTTCTCCTTTTCCCCCCCATATCTCCCCTCCACCCAGTTCCCACCACCCTTTCCCCTTACCTCCCCCCCGCTGTTCTCATCCATAGGTGTATGGTTTTTGACCAGTCTCTTCCCGTACCCCCCACACAGATACCCCTTTCCCCCTGAGAATTATCAATCCACTCCCATTCTATGCCCCTGATTCTATTATATTCACCAGTTTATTCTGTTCCTCAGATTTTTAATTCACTTGACTTTTAGATTCACTTGTTGATAGATATGTATTTGTTGTTTATAATTTTTATCTTTACTTTTTTCTTCTTTTTCCTCTTTTTAAAGAATACCCATTTTATATAATACTGGTTTGGTGGTGATGAACTCCTTTAGCTTTTTCTTATCTGTGAAGCTCTTTATTTGCCCTTCAATTCTGAATGATAGCTTTGCTGGGTAGAGTAATCTTGGTTGTAGGTTCTTGCTATTCATCACTTTGAATATTTCTTGCCACTCCTTTCTGGCCTGCATAGTTTCTGTTGAGAAATCAGCTGATAATCGTATGGGTGCTCCCTTGTAGGTAACTAACTGTTTTTCTGTTGCTGCTTGTAAGATTTTCTCTTTGTCTTTTGCCCTTGGCATTTTAATTATGATGTGTCTTGGTGTGGTCCTCTTTGGATTCCTTTTATTTGGGGTTTTGTGCGCTTCCTGGACTTGTAAGTCTATTTCTTTTACCAGGTGGGGGAAGTTTTCAGTCATTATTTCTTCAAATAGGTTTTTAATATCTTGCTCTCTCTCTTCTTCTGGCACCCCCATAATTCTGATGTTGGTATGCTTGAAGTTGTCCCAGAGGCTTCTTACACTATCTTCAACTTTCTGAATTCTCTTCTCTTCTTTCTTCTCTGGAGGAGTGTCCTTTGCCTCTTTGTATTCCAAATCTTTGACTTGATTCTTGCGTTCCTCTAGTCTGCTGTTGGGTCTCTGTATAATATTTTTTATTTCAGTCAGTGTATGTTTAATTTCTAGTTGGTCCTTTCTCATATCCTCAAGGGTATCATTAAATTTATTGGCCTTTTCCAGGAAATTCTTGAAAAACCTTATAATCGTGGTTTTGAACTCTATGTCCAATCATTTGTTCTCCTCCATTTCTTTAGTTTGTGATCTGTTTCCTTGTCTCCCCATTTTCGCTGCTTCCCTGAGTTGGTAGGGTAGCTTTGTGTACTAGGTGTCCTATTAGTTCAATGGGTCAGCCTCCCAGTTGCCTGGGGTGGACACTCTTGATGAACCCCTTTGTGGACTGTGTGTACAGCCTTGTTGTAGTTAAGTCTTGATTGTTGTTGGTGTCACTGGGAGAAATTGACCTCCAGGCCAATTGGCTGTGAAGACCCGCTGTGTCTATAACGGAAGAATTGCTGTGCTGGAGACACGATTATGGGGCGGGACTTGTCCCAGTAGGGCTTTGGTGCTCACTAAGTCTGCCTCTTGAATGTGTCCCTTATGAGAGTAGTTGAAATCTGGTGTCGTCTCACACCTATCACTAGATACACTAATTTTTGGATCTCCAATGAGGTGCAGGTCAGCCACTGTCTGAGGCCACCCAGCAGGAGCTACAGCAAGAACTACAGTTTTCTCCTGTTTGCTTGGGATTTGGCCGTTTTGGAGCAGTGTGACTGGAGCTGCAGTTTATTTGGTTAAGCTTCCACAGAAGAGGCCATTTACATGCAAAAGCTGCTGTGTGGAGCCTGGGTGGGTTTGTACAAGTGCGGGGCGGGGTCTCAGGGTGGGGCGGGGTCTCAGGGCATCACTAGGCTAGGGCGTGGCAAACGGCAATGGCTGCCTTCATCCATCTCTGCCTTTCTGTGTTCCCAAGTCCCTGCGTCCCGCGTTCCACCGCAGTAAACAATGATTGCTGGGCACACCTCTGCAAAAAAGTCACCCGATGGCCGACAGCCCAGCTTCTCCCCGTAGGCATCTGGGTCCCCCACGTGTCCCCAGAAACTGGACCTCAGAGAGATCGGGAGCCTGTCTCCCTTCGGGTTCAGAAAAAGCCGTGCGCCCAGTCGCCCGCCACCAGCCCGCTTCGCGCACCTCCGCACCTCAGGTTCTCAGCGTTTGTGCTCCTTTCTCTTTCCTCCTCAGCTGTAAAGCTTCTGCTCAGCCAGCTTTCCCGTGGTTCTGGGTGGTAGACGTTTTGTCTTTTAGTTGTGGTTTTGAAATTGTTGTGCAAGGCGGCAGCTTAGTTGTTTACCTTTGCTGCCATCTTGGTTTCTCCCCAGAGAATTCTGTTTGATTATTTTAATTGTTTTTATTGTAGTTTATTGTAGATTTCTAGTTTTATGCCATTGTGATCTGAGAAGATGCTTGATATGATTTCTATCTTTTTGAATTTGAAGAGACTTTGCCTGTGTCCCAATATATGGTCTATCTTTGAAAATGACCCATGTGCACTTGAGAAGAATGTATATTCTGTGACTTTGGGGTGAAATATTCTGAAGATGTCAATTAATTTCATCTGACCTGGTGTGTCATTTAGGATTGATGTTTCTTTGCTGATTTTTTGTTTAGAGGATTTTTCCAGAAGTGTTAGTGGGGTATTAAAGTCCCCTACTATGACTGTATTGCTGTCAATCTCTCCCTTGATATCCTCCAGAAGTTTTTTTATATATTTGGGTGCTCCTGTATTCGGTGCGTATATGTTTACCAGAGTTACATCTTCTTGTTGGATTGCTCCCTTTAGTATTATGAAGTGGCCTTCCTTATCTCTTATTATGTCCTTCACTTTGAGATCTAATTTGTGAGATATAAGTATTGCTACCCCACCTTTTTTTTTTTTTCATTTCCATTCGCCTGAAAAACCTTTTCCATCCCTCCACCATCAGTCTGTGTGAGTCCTTTTTTCTGAGGTGGGTTTCCTGTAGACAGCAGATATATGGGTCATGTTTTCTTATCCACTCAGCTACCCTATGTCTTTTGATTGGGGCATTTAATCCAATTACATTTAAAGTTATTATTGACTAGAGGCCTGGTGCACAAAATTTGTGCACTTATGGGGCCCTGCTCCCCAACCCTCCAATATTCATGTATTTTGGTATATGTGTGTATGTATGCACTGTTGGTTTTTTTGTTAATCCTCACCTAAGGACATTTTTCATTGATTTTTAGAGTAGAAGGGAAGGAGAGAGACAGAGAGAGAAACATGGATGTGAGAAAGACATATCAATTGGTTGCCTCCTGCACATGCCCCGACTAGATCAGGCCGAAATAGCACTGCCAACAGGGCCGACTGCTGGCAGCCCACTGGGGCTCAGATGTTGAGCATATGGCAATTTTCTGTTCCTGCTTCCACTTCTGGTAGAGGTCCCACTTGTAGGAGCTGCTGATGGAGCCACCACTTTCTGTCTTGATCTTCTTCTTGTCCTCTTGTCCTGACTGTCCCACAAACCGCTTCTTCTTCCAGTCCCACTTGAGCTGCTGCCGGCCCCTGGTCAGGTTCTGGGCCTCGCCCATCAGGTCCAGGACAGCACCAGCCACCTGCTGCTCAAAGGCACCTCTGGTCCCCACCAACACTTAGGACCCATTCACTGTCGAAATCTTGGAGCCGATACGGGACATAGAAATCCTGGTCCAGCTGCTGGGCCTCCTCCTTCCACCTCTTGGCTCCCCGTTCAGGTCCTGGCTGTTGCCGTTTTTGGCCCACAACCTCTATGAGACATCCTCCATGCTCTCTCCCAGCTCCTCCTCCTCCTCCTCCTCCTCCTCCTCCTCCTCCTCCTCCTCTTCCCCAGGCTTCTCCGCCTGCCACACTGGCAGCTCGAGGCTGGACCAGCCAGGCCCTCCTGCCGCTCCTGCCGGGCCTGCCGGAAGCTGGCGATGGCCTTGCAGGCCTTCTGCCGCTTGGCCCACATCACCTGGCTGCTCAGGTCCCGGCTGGAGGCATTGATCTCAAAGATGGTCGCCTGTGAGCGGTACTGCTTGATGCTGTCCCACCTGCCTCAGCTGCTGCAGCTCCTCCTCCTCAAAGCTCAAGCTGAAGAGGGGTTGTATGCCCAGCCCCGCAAGGTCCAGCTCCTTGGCCTGCTTAATGGACTCTGGCAAGTACACCGGCTCCCCGCTTTTTGGCCTTGGAGCCAGAGCGGACACCCCTCCCCACTTTAGATGGCAGGGCAGCCGGGTGTCCGTTCCGTCTCCCCGCTTTCGATGGCAGGGGAGCCGGGTATCCGCGGCAGCCCCCCTCAGCGGCCACTGATCCGGTATTTGAGAGGCGCGGGGGGGTGGGACTCGCGAGTCCCGCCCCCCGTGCCTCTCAATGACCGGATCGGCCGCCCGAGTGCTTGCCCCGCTCCTCTCAACAGCCTGATTGCCTCTCAACAGCCCGGATCGGCAGCCGATCTGGTCATTGAGAGGCGCAGGGCGCAGGACTCGCAAGTCCCGCCCCCCACGCCACTGCTGATCTGGCTGTTGAGAGGCGCCTCTCAATGACCAGATCGGCCGCAGAGTCCCACGCCCCGTGCCTCTCAACAGCCAGATCGGTGGTGGCACGGGGGGCGGGACTCGCGAGTCCTGTGCCCTGCGCCTCTCAATGACAGGATAGGCCACCCCGAGTCCCACCCCCAAGCCTCCTGCTGCCCAATCGTGGGCGTAGCGGAGTGATGGTTATTTGCATATTACCCTATTATTAGGTAGGATAGGTACTTGTTTATTGCCATTTTTATTCTTTATGCCTATGTTCCTTCTTCGCTTCTTATTTCTTCTTTTTACAGCAGACCCTTTAGCATTTCTTGCATTGCTGTTTTGGTGGTAATAAACTACCTTAGTCCTTTTTTGTCTGTGAAGCTCCTGATTTCCCCTCAATTTTGATTGATAGCATTGCTGGGTACAGTGTTCTTGGATTCAGACCATTCCTTTGCATGATTTTGTATATTTCATCCCGTTCCCTTCTGGCCTGATGTGTTTCTGTTGAGAAATCCATCACTAGTCTGATGGGAGATCCTTTGTAGGTAACTTTGTCTCTCTCTGGCTGCTTTTAAAATTCTTACTTTGTCATTGGTGTTTGCAATTTAATTATAATGTGCCTTGGTGTCGGTCTTTTGGGGTTCATTTTGTTTGGGACTCTGTGAGCTTCTTGGACTTGTGTGAGTTTTTTCTTCCCTATCTCAGGGAAGTTTTCTGTCATTATTTCTTCAAACAGGTTTTCTATTCCTTGCTCAGTTTCCTCTCCTTCTGGCACCCCTATTATGCAGATGTTGTTTTGTTTGGTTGTGTCCCAAAGTTTCCTTAGGCTCTCCTCCTGTTTTTTAAGTTTTTTATTTCTAGATGCTGTTCTGCTTGGGTATTTTTTCCTACCTTGTCTTCTAGGTCAGGAGAGATTTCAGCAGTAGTGGAGGCTGCCCGGTCAGGAGAGCCCGGTCTGGCAGTCCCCAACAGTCCCTTGGGATATAGCTGTCCCTCACTCACAAATAGACAGTCCCCATACGTTCACACACACTCCTTTCATTCTCTCACTTACACACTATCTTGCAGCTTGCCTTCCCATTGGCAGCCATCTTCGATCTCCCTTTTTTACCTTGATAATTAAATTTCCTTTGACCTATTTTTGAACTAAAGATTTTTGGTAAGTCAACAAAAGACCAGTTAGAGTAAATACATTTATGGAGCAAGGAAAACAATATGGTACGAATGAGAAATGTATTTTTTCACATATGTAAGAGTTTATTTGAGCTTTATGGGTTTCCAAATGCCAGCCTTCTTTGAATATTTCAAGATTTAAGTTTGATAATTTTTAGCCAATTGTGATTCTGTGATTTCAGGAGGATAAAAAGGCCTCATATTGCCTGTAGATTCTTTCAAAAATTATGGGATTAACCAAATTATATGCCACTAAAATATATTTTAAATGGCTTGAAATATTTTAGTTAAAAAGTAGCAGATAGTCCTAGCCGGTTTGGCTCAGTGGATAGAGAGTCAGCCTGCAGACCAAAAGGTCCCGGGTTTGATTCTGGTAAAGGGCACATACCTCCGTTGCAGGCTCCTCTCTGGCCCTGGCCCTGGTGGGGGCATGAGCAAGAGGCAACCAATCGATGTGTTTCTCTCACAGTGATGTTTCTTTCTGTCTTTTCCTCTCTCTTCCACTCTCTCTAAAATCAATGGAAAAATATCCTTGAGTGAGGATTAAAAAAAATGTTAGCAGATACACTATAGATAGTCACTAATCAAGTTCAATCACTTATATAATACAAATGACACAGATCTAATCATCAAGTAAATATATTTTATTAATTGAGGTAATATTTTTAATAACATTATTTAAGCTTCAGGTATACAGTATTATAATTCGATATCTGTTTACACTATATAGCATGTTTACCACAGTAGTTTCCATTGTTATCATACATTTGACCTCCTTTACCCATTTTGCCCTCCCCTGTTCCTCCTTCCCCTTTTGTAACCACCAATCTGTTATGTATCTGAGTTTGTTTTTGTTCATTTATTTTTTGCTTTTATTCTCCACATATAAGTGAAATTATACTTTGTTTTTCCTTTTCCATCTGACTTATTTTACTTAGCATGATACCCTCAAGGTCCATCCAAAGTTGTCAGAAATGGCACTGTTTTGTCTTTTCTATATCTAAGTAGTATTCCAGTGTGTGAGTGCATGTTTGTGTGTGTGTGTGTGTGTGTGTGTGTGTGTGTGTAGGTGTGTGTGTGTCTCACATTGTCTTTATCAGCTCATCTGTTTATGGGCACTTAGGTTGTTTCCCTAACTTAGCTATCTATTATATAAAAAGTCTGTGGTCATCACACAACTGATTAGCAGGAGGCTGCGTGAGTGGGGTGAGCAGGGCTGTGTGTTCCGTGAGGCGCCTGCGGGTGGGTGGGGACTTGACTCTGGAGGACTTGACCTGAGGCAAGGGTGGGTTTCTGGGTCCCTCTGTGGTGGTGGGTGGGTTTCTGGGTCCCGCCTCCCATGGCGGTGGTGGCTCTGGGACTCCTTCTCGGTCCCGCCAAGCCGCAGGACTCTGGGTCCTGGGTCTTGCGCGATTTTGCTTGCTGGGCCCGTAGTTATAAATAATGCCACAATGATGAAAGTGGAGTATATATCTTTTTGAATTAGTGATTTATATTCTTTGAATAAATACCCAGAAGACAAATTGGTGGATCGTATGGTAGTTAGTTGTATTTTTAATTTTTTTGAGGAACCTCCATACTGTTTTCCATGGTGGCTGTACCTATTAATCCCACCAGCAGTGTATGTGGGTTCCCTTTTCTCTATATACTCTTCAAAGCTTGTTATTTCTTGTCTTTTTGATAATAGCTATTCGAATAGGGATTAGGTGGTGGCTGAATATGGTTTTGTAAATCTCTTTTAGTTGTGCCAGTAAATTGGCCTAGATTATGATCTTTAATCCTATTCCAAATATTTACCATGGCCAAATTTCCCCAGCTTGGTCTTAAATCTGATCCATGCCCTCCCTCCTCCCCCCCAGCAAACTGGCTTTTACTTTGTGTAAACTGCAAGGACTGTTGCCTGGGGCCGTGGTCGGCAAACTGCAGCTCGTGAGCCACATGAGACTCTTTGGCCCCTTGAGTGTGGCTCTTCCACAAAATACCACGGTCTGGGCGAGTCTAATTTGAAGAAGTGGCATTAGAAGAAGTTTAAGTTTAAAAAATTTGGCTCTCAAAAGAAATTTCAATCGTTGTACTGTTGATATTTGGCTCTGTTGACTAATGATTTTGCCGACCACTGGCCTAGGGCATGGACAGACTACAGGGAAATGCAACACCATTTGTTTCCTGTTAGCTTTCTAAAAGAGGTCTGTAATGAACTTTGGCCTGTGTTACTTCCAGGAGGAATCCCTGGTTCTTCTTACTGCACTGGCTGTATGAGTTCAAAACATTAAAAGGAGAACAGTGTAAATATATACCTTTGAGGTTTATTAAGTTATCTTAAGCATAGGAGAAAGAACATAGACTTTGTAATCAGACCAACCTAAATTCCAGTCCCAGGTTTAACAAATATAAGCTTTGCCTAATGACCTTAGACAAATACCACTCTGAGTCTAGATTTTCCATCTGCAAAATGTGCAAAAGCATGCCTACTGCTTGCATGGATGTTTTGACTTTAAAATGCTGCAAAATGTGAGAAGAGATGGGGTATCTCCTTCTGGATATTGGAAAGAGTTGATGTAATATAGACTGTTTCCAAGAAAGAGTGATCAATATCGGTTGACAATATTTAGCCTGAGGATAAATAAGAACAACTGGTTTATGAGTAAATTTAAGAAAAATCAGACAGGACGTAGATCAGGATGAAAGTAAGACTTCAAAGGACTGGAGCTAGTGAGCTAGCCCAAAAGAAGGGTAAAAGAACCACCTATTAATTCAGCTTCAGGCAGCCTGAAGACCATCATGACTCAATGTGCATCAATGCAGAATCAACATTGCCTAAGGTCTCCACAGAGTAGAAAATCAGAATATTTCATGGAAGATTATACCAGGAAAACAAGAGTGATGTTCTTTATCTAATGCTGGTAGGCTACAAAGCTTTTTCATAACCATTAAGTCAGTTAATTCTCACCACAGCTGTGAGATGAGCATGACAGCTAGTCTTATCTCTCTTTTTTTCCAATATAAGACTTTTATTGCATCTTTAAAATATTGAAAATATAACAAATCATTCACCATTTTGTGTTTCTATAGCTGGACAACTTAGATCTTATTTATCAGCCTACTGAACTGTTCCTTTTTCAGAAACATACCTACCATACAAAAATCGCCAGATATCCTTGTTTTTAACAGTTGTGGCTTGCTGAACCAAAACAGCTGAATTTGATACAAGTTCAATGTTGCTTCCTTCAAGAATCAACTCATCTTTCTGGACTTGAGATACTGAGCAAGCAATGCCTGACCTCATTCTAACCCTGTAGATATATTTTTCACCCAAGAAATGTCTTTCTGATTTCAACAAGAGAAAAACATTCTCCTGAATAACGACATTGATGGGGAAGTGAGTGTACATAGACCTCATCTTGTAACGGAAGCCCAGTGCAATACCCTTTTTATTTATTTATTTATTTATTTAAATTTCTTTATTGATTAAGGTATCACATATTTGTCCTCATCCCCCCATTCCCAGCCCACACCCCTCCCCACACATGCCCCCACCCCCCTGTTGTCCTTAACCGCTGGTTAGGCTCATATGCTTTCACACAAGTCCTTTGGTTGATCTCTCCCCTTTACCCCCACCCTCCCCTACCCTCCCTCTGAGGCCCGACAGTCTGATCCATGCCTCCTTGTTTCTGATCGTGTTCTGTACATGACTGCAGATAGTGTGAATGGTAGCCAGTTCCTTTCTATTTCCCCACCATTTGTCAACTGGAGCCTCTTCCTTTTCTTTCTAAGGAGACTAAGTTATACGTTGATGTGGTTGAAGTCCCTCTGCAGGGTGCTTCTGGGCCCTTCACCATAACTGTGTGTCTTTTCAGAGTGATATCCACATTTTCTGGGATGTCCCCAGTCTGATTGCTGATAATGGTCTTTATCCTCAGAGTAGATGTGGCAAAGAACACTATTCTTATCACTCAAACACACACACACACACACACACACACACCAATAACTTCTTTTTAACACACTTTTAAGTAAATGTATTATATACTCCTCTCTTGACAAATTTACCTTCATAGTAACCTAGAGGGCCAGGTTCAAATTTAGAACACTTATACACCTATAAGTATCCTCACATATACAGAGTTGACATCCCACCCAATCTATAATCTCCATTCACATCTCCTGCAAACAGCTACCTGTTGACACAGTTGAACCCGGGGATGTATACATAAAAATCATGTCTACTATTAGCTGTAAGGACTTGGAGTAGAAGCCCTGATAAATTTTGGAAATGAGTTCTAGATATTGGGTGGGGCATTCCAGAGTCTTGGGCACCTGGAGCATGGTCTCTCCTGCCCTCCCTTTTATTCCCCTTACCTATCTCCCTCTTCCCCTCTCTATTATCTTCTACTAGAGGCCCAGTGCATGATTAAATCATGCACTTGTAGGGTCCCCTAGGCCTAACCTGCCATCCAGGCCATATCCACTGCCCCACAAAGCCTAGCACGCTCCGCAGACACTGCTAGCAGCCTGCTCCCCGCTTTTGATGGCAGGGGGTCCACTGGTGCTGAAGCGGACACACAGCTCCCCGCTTTCAATCACGGGGGAGCTGTCTGTCTGTCCGCTGGTGCACCAGGCCTTTCAAAAGCCTCCAGCGTGGTGGAGGCTTTCGAAAGGCCTGGTGCCGGAGCGGACAGACAGCCAGCTCCCCCGCTTTCACTCCCCGCTTTTGATGGTCCGCAGCAGGACGTGGGCTCGCTGCCCCAGAGGCCCCTTCTGTGCTGCAGCACAGCCATGGCACAGACGCTGAGCTCGCGCCGCCGCTGGCAACGCGAGCTCAGCATCCTGCCAGCCCAATCGGCCACCCCGGCCACCCCGAGTCCCGCCCCCTATGCCTCCTGCTGGCCCAATCGTGGGCGTAGCAGAGTGATGGTAATTTACATATTACCCTTTTATTATGTAGGATATGTGAATTTTAGGTAATTATCTATTCATATAAAGAGGTAATATGCTAATTGCTGTTACAGTGTCCCAGTAATGACCAATTTGCATATTGACAGACCAGCAGGAGGATGTGCACACATCAGGGGGCAGGTGGCTGGAGCCAAGTTCCCGAGGGTCTGAGGAGCATGCCTGACAGGAGCCCAGACTGCAAAGAAGGAAGATGAAGTGGCCACAGGGAGCTCTTCTAATCCCCCTGCACGGACACCCTACCCCAGCCCCTGCACCCCTGGGGGAACTTGGAGGCTGCTGGATAGGGAGAAGACCCAGCCTCGGGGGTAGCTGCAGCCCCCACCTCTGACTCCTGATCTCTTTCCCCGCCACCTCTGCCAGGGGCACCCACAACAATAGCACTCTGGCTACCACCTGTCAGCGCCCCCGAGGCAACTTGGGCCCGAAGCCCACCGCTGCCAGGCCCTCCCCACTGGGGCCAGGCACGCCTCTCCTCCCTACAACTCCAGACCCAGGTGGAGGCAGGCCTGAGCGGCCCCCCAGGGTCAGACCCTTTCCCCCGCCACAGCAGCAGCCCAGTATCAGCAGCTGCAGCAAGCTGAACCTCGCTGGGGGCGTGGCTAAACCCACCCTCCTAGCCCACCTGGCTCCGCCCTGGCCTGGCCCCCACCCCGCTCCAGGAGATTGGAGCCCTGCCCTGAGAAGGTACAGCTTTGAAATGGCCAGGTACAATTTAAAGAATGGCACCAAGCGGGAAGGTTTGATAGTTACTCCCCCTTCAGCCTTGCTGCCCCCCTAGTACCCCCCATACAGAGCTGCTGGCTAGAGCCCACCCTTCCTAGGCCTGCAGAACGATCTGCAAAGCTTCCATAGCTATAGTTCCAGGAAACAATCATGCTCTCCTCCCCTAATCAGCACCTGCTGCCTGCAAGGGTACCTGTGGGCTTAAAAATAACAATTCCTTCCCATTTAGACATCACTTACTTGATGAAACATTTCTAGGTTTATTAGCTCAGAACCTCCTCATGACAACCCAGTGAGGTAGGCGGAGAAGAGATTACAATTCCCATGGTATATGCATATGTATTTAGAAATGAAGCTCAGAGAGGAAAAGTGTCAAGCCCACTGGTTCCCAAGGTGCAGCACACGCCCCACAGAGGGGAGGGGGGCAATTTGATTTTAAGTGGGGGCAATTCGAGAATGAGTTAACAGTGAATTTTTTGCATTTCTTATGGTTCTAGGGGGCCTCATCTACAGCGTATCCTACATAATAAAAGGTTAATATGCAAATGACCAAATGGTGGAATGACCGGTCACTATGATGCGTGCTGACCATGGGGGGCAGACACTGAATGCAGGAGCTGCCCCCTGGTGGTCAGTGTGCTCCCACAGGGGAGCGCCACTCAGCCAGAAGCTGGGCTCACGGCTGGTGAGCACAGCGGCAGTGGTGGGAGCCTCTCCCGCCTCCATAGCAATGCTAAGGATTGTCCGACCCGACTGACAGCTTAGGCCCACTAAGCCATCAGTCGGACATCCCCCCAGGGCTCCTGGACTGCAAGAGGGCACAGGTCAGGCTAAGGGACCCCCAAGGTGCATGAATTTTGTGCACCGGGCCTCCAGTGGTGTAATATATTTGAGCTCTAAAGCCAAATTTCATTAAAAGGTATCTCTACCTTAGGAGCAATTAATAAGAAAATTAAAAAATCAGCTCAGCTCATGATTTTTAGGTTTCTTTGGTTTCTCGTCTCAATGTCATGGGTTTTTTGTTGTTGTTGTTGGTTTTTTGTTTTTTGGTTTTTTGGAGGTATAGAAGGGGCATTAAGATGCATTAATATATGTTTAAATTAGCCTATGTGGTCATTTTAATCATTTGATATTTTATGGAATTTATTATATTTGGAATTAATATTTGGAAATCTTCAGCTGCATGTGAAGTCAGCATATCGCTGCTAAATGCCAACCTTACTAGTACCTGAGTACAAAACTGTTCATTCTGGATGAGTTTATCCTGAGTTTTAATGCCACCCTGCTTCCTAAACTGGGGAGAAATTTTCAGGAACTTTAGATGAAAAGTTTTTATTTTTTTCTAAACTAGAGGCCTGGTGCACGGAATTCATGCATGGTAGTGTGTGTGTGTGTTCTTCAGCCCAGCCTGTACCCTCTCCAATCTGGGACAGCCCTCTCACAATCCAGGACTACTGGCTCCCAACTGCTCACCTGCCTGCCTGCCTGATTGCCCCTAATCACTTCTGCCTGCCAGCCTGATCACCCCCTAACCACTCCCCTGCCAGCCTGATCAATGCCTAACTGGTCCCCTGCTGGCCCTATTTCCCCTAACTGCCCTCCCTTGCCAGCCTGGTCTCCCATAACTGCCCTCCCCTGCTGGCCTGGTCACCCCCAACTGCCCTCCCCTGCAGATCTGGTCACCCCTCACTGCCCTTCCCTGCTGGCCTGGTTGCCCCCAACTGCCCTCCCCTGCAGGCCTGGTTGTCCCCAACTGCCCTCCTCTGCCAGCCCAGTCACCCCTAACTGCCCTCCCCTGCAGGCCTGATCACCCCCAACTGCCCTCCCCTGCAGGCCTGATCACCCCCAACTGCCCTCCCTTGCAGGCCTGGTCCCTCCAAACTGCCCTCCCCTGCTGGCCTGATCGCCCACAACTGCCCTCCCCTGCTGGCCATCTTATGGTGGCCATCTTGTGTCCACATGGGGGCAGCCAACTTTGACCACATGAGGCGGCAATCTTGTGTGTTGGAGTAATAGTCAATTTGCATATTATGTCTTCATTATATAGGATATTTTTATTAATGATGAAATATGTTAAGTGAACAGGGATTTCACATAGCAAATACATACTCATCACTCTTGTATTCAGCTCAAATCTATGCTACTATATTTTCTGTAGATTCATTTTTAGGCTTTAAAACATTACAGACAAAATTGAAACTTCTTATTTCCCCATCCCATTTCTCTTCCTCTCAAATTTAACTCTCAGATGTAACCAGTATACTGAATTTGATATTTATCATTCCCTTTTATGCTTTATTATTATTTTTTACAGCACACAAATAGGTTTTCCTTAAATATAGATTCTTCTTCAGTGTTCTTTTATCTCTTAACATTGTTTCTGTGATTTAACTTTGCTGGTATGTGAGGCTTTGTGTAATTCTTTTCATTGCCTATTAGATGAATATACTTATCCTCCCCTGTTAATGGACATTTAGACTATTCCCCAAATTTAATTTTGTAAACAGTACTTCAGTAAACATTCTCATGAGTATTTCTGTGTGTGTTTGTGTGAGAAAGTACTTCAGAATATATACCTAAAAATGGAATTTCTGTATCAAAGAGGATGAATATCCTCAACTTTGCTAAGTACTGTCAAATTGCTCTCCAAAGTACATGATATGGGACTCCCACCATCAGTGCATGAAATTCCTGATTCTCTATATTTGCTATTGTTAAATTCTTGTCAGTCTGCATGCATGTTATGAACCCTCACTGACATAATTTATAAGCTATGAATTATTTGTGAGAAAGAGCTTTTTCATATGTCTATTGTCCATTCAGATTTCCTTGTCTGAGAATTGCCTGTTGGTATCATTTGTTCATTTTTCTACTTTTTGATTAGTTGTGTGTTGTTTTTTTAATGAAATATGGATACCAATTTTTGTAGTTATGATCTTTGCAGTTGTTGTCTCCAAGTTTGCTACTTGTTTTCAGTTTGTTTCTTGTGTCTTTGATTGACAGTGCATTAAATTTATAAATTAATTATAGTGCAAGTCATATCTTTATGATTATAGCCCTGTAATTCCTGAACATATTTTATCTCTCCAGTCATTATACTTTTTTATGGCATTCAATAATTTTTGTAGCTTACTCCATAAATGTTTTGCATAACTTTTGCTAGATTTTATCCTTAGGTTCTTTTTGGCTTTTGTTAATACTACAAATTGAATCGTATTTTTTTATTGAATTATCTAATTGGTTATTACTTGTATAGAGTTTTGCTATTGAATTTAGTATATTGATTTTGTTCTAGCAACCTTGCTAAACTTTCTTGTTCTAATAGTTTGTATTCACTCTTGGATTTTTCTATGTAGTTATATCTTTGGAAATAATAACAGTTTTGACTCATCCTTTCCATTTATATACCTGATTTATTTTCTTTGTTTTATTACATTTTCTAGGATGTCCATTAATATGTTAAATAGAAGTGGTAAGAGTTGGTGTGTTTGTCCTGACTGTAATGGGAACACTTCTAAAATTATACCATTGATTATTATGTTTACTGCAGGTTTTTAATAGATACCCTTTAAGAAGTCAGAGAGACTACTGCTGTGTTCCTAATTTGCTATATATATATAAAGGTTTTTAAATATAAACCTTAATTTGTGTTAACTGTTATTTCTGTGTTTATTCACATGTTTTTGCTTCTTTAGTTTGTAATTTGTTTAATTAACTTTAATTGTTATAATCTTAAACCAGCCTTTCATTTCTTGGATAAACTCAGCTTGGCCATAATTTATTATTGTTTTACACATCCCTGGATTGGGTTCAATATTTTTAAAGGATTTTTTCATGAGTAAGATTGGTCTGCAATTCTCCTTTCTCAAATTGCCCTTGTGAGGTTTTTGTGTCATGGCTATACAAGCCTCAGTGAATGAGTTGAATAGTTTTCCCTCTCTTTTAAGTCTCTGAAACAGTTTATAGAGACAGAGGTTATCTAACTCCTTAAAAGTCTGATAAATTGTGCATTTGAAATTTTATGAACCTGTTGTATCTTAAAGTCAGAGACTTTTGATTACACATTACATTTGTTTAATGGTGATTGTTCATTTTTAATGTTTTATTTCTTTACTTGGTTTTTATTTGCATAAATATTTTAAGTTATATTTTTTGTTTTTTGTAGTTTTTATTGTAACTGTATTTTCTCTTTTTAGTTTTATTTTTTCTTTTCTCTTTTTTATCAGTTATGCCAATTGTTTATTTTATAATTTAAAAAAAAATTAGCCAGTGTTTACTTTTATAGTACCTTTCTCTGCCTTTTTTCTTCATTGCAATAATTTCTCTGCTTATTTTTATTTTTCCTTCCTTTTACTTTTTAAGTTAGTCTGAGGTTATTTTTCTAACTTCTTTTTTTTTAAATATATTTCATTGATTTTTTACAGAGAGGAAGGGAGAGGGATAGAGAGCCAGAAACATCGATGAGAGAGAAACATCGATCAGCCGCCTCCTGCACACCCCCCACTGGGGATGTGCCCGCAACCAAGGTACATGCCCTTGACCGGAACCGAACCCAGGACCCCTGAGTCCACAGGCCGACGCTCCATCCACTGAGCCAAACCGGTTTCGGCTATTTTTGTAACTTCTTGAAATATATATTGAACTCACTTATTTTTCCACCTTCCTTATAGTTAATACAGGCATTTAATACTATCTGTCTCCCTCATTATATACCTTCAGGTGTACCCCACAAATGTTAATATGCAGTGTGTACTTTTATTCTCTAAGTTCTACATGTATTTATAAAATTTCCATAGGGATTTCATCTTTAACTCAAGAGGTATTTAGCAGTGCTTTTAAAGTTG
This sequence comes from Cnephaeus nilssonii, assembly GCF_951640355.1. Taxonomy (NCBI): domain Eukaryota; kingdom Metazoa; phylum Chordata; class Mammalia; order Chiroptera; family Vespertilionidae; genus Cnephaeus; species Cnephaeus nilssonii. The sequence continues at coordinate 114,952,193 of NC_137071.1, forward strand.
TCATGTACCTGGGGGTTTAGGATTGTCATTTTTGTGTTGAGTTTTTAGTGCCCATATTGTATTTTTGGGTCCCTAGCTCATTGTTGAAGTGGAATCCTGCGCCTTCCTTGTTCCTTTTCTACGTAGGTCAGAAGTCTCTTATAAATCTGTAACCCTGTTCAGGATTCCTGTCCTCAGGGCCCTTGGCTCTCCACCTTGCTTGCTTCTGAGCTCTTTTATTACTGACACGCCCCTGTAACTGAAGTCTGGGGTAGCACTGCATGCTTCTAGACTCAGAACTCTGCATATCATTGGCTTCACACTGCTTTGCAGTTTCTCTTCTGTTCCTAGTCCAAGGAGATGTTAATCTTGTCTTTGAATTCAACTTTTTTCTTTTTATGAATTTCTATTTATTTAGCGTAGAGGGATGAGTCATTTTGACTTTCAGTATCTTTCATAGTGCCAAAAACATTTACTCCTGTAAAATTCAAAAACTGACATAACATCCTCACTTTCCAGCCTTCAAACAACAGTATGTGTACTTATGGTCTCAATTAACCTTTTATTTTAACTAAACGCCCTCCTTCATGCAATCTTGAAAATTCATCTTTGCTTTATAGTCATGCATCACTGTACTAACAGCAAAACTGTCCTCTGTATTTTTGACTCTTCAGAAGTCATTATTCCCAAATAAAATAATAATTTTGCTTTACATTGAGTAGTCTCAATATCACTTTTTAAAAAATTCAACATTTCAGTATAAAAGTGAAGGTAATGCTGCCTGTTGATAACTAGCTCACTCAAATAACAGTGAAGCATGAGGCCAAACAGAATTAATCCATGGGGAATTGGCAGGACACTGCATTCTTAGGGCTTATCAGGAGATTTAGTGAAAGCTCACTACTCCACTGCAAAAACAGCTAAAAATTTAAAGATCTTTCCTACACTTGGTAAAGTACAGTATATTGGTGGTAATTAGATGAGAATAATACATCCCACTAACTGCATTATTCTAAGCATATTGTAATGGATAATACGAGTAGTATAGGTCATGGCTTAAAGGCTAGGCTTTGAAGAATGCATCCAAGACTTAGAATAATGACTACATGCCTTGTACCAAACCATCCTGGAGCATTATTTATAGCACTGACCCATCCACTGAATTTTTTTGGTTCTTCTGTCCTTATACATGAGGCATAAGCTGATCAGTAAAATTGTATGTATGTCATCATCCATCATTATCTAGAATTACTCTTCTGGATCATTATTTACTCCAGAGTCTTAAACTGTCTACTTTATAAGGAATCATAAGACTGTGGTCATCTTCTAACTATAATGTCAGTACATGTCTATACCTAAAACTTAATCAAATGCTGGATTACACAGCTTGATACTTGTGGCTTTCAGAATTGATATGGCCCAAAGCTTATTGGACCACTTTGTTCCTTTAATCCTTTAATGCATATTATTTCTACACACTCATTATGCAGACTATATGATTTTTTAATAAATCTACATTAAGAAGGATAATAACTGAACATAAGAAAGATAAATGAAAAAGGATTATCAAATTAAATTGTATTTGTTGAGGAGCCATGTCCAGCTGCAAAGGTGGCAAGAAGCAGCCCTGAACCAGCCCAAGAAGCAGGCCAAGGAGATGGACTAGGTGAGAGTGGCGTGGAGGTGTCAGCAGGCACAGAGTGACTGGGAAACCAGCCTAGAGTGAACCCACTCTGCTTCTCCCTAGGAAGTAAGGGATTCAAGCAGAAGCAAAAAGAAAAGCAGAATCTGAGGAGCTAAAAGAGAAGGCAGCAGGGAAGGGCCCCCTGGCCACAGGTGGAATGAAGAAATCTGGCAAAAAGTGAGGTATTCCTTGTGCCTGGGACAATGGTGATCCTTAATTCCATTCTTGTTTTAACATCTAGATTCCCTGTTATAACATCTCTTGCCATCTATAGCTAGAATGAAGTGTTGTCTTGGAGCCTGTTGTACATTGAAGAATAAACTTTTGTAAAAAAAATCATAATAGAGAGGAACCAAGATGGCAGCATAGGTAAACGCCTGTACTTACTGCCTCCCACAACCACATCAAAATTACAACTAAAATACAGAACAAATATAATCCAGAACCTTGGGAAAGCTGGCTGAGTGGAAGTACTACAACTAGAGAGGTAAAGAAGAAAGCACATTGAGACTGGTAGGAAGTGTGGAGGCACAGAACGGGCTGGTCCAGCACCCGGGTGTACCACTTTTTTAATCAGGAGGGAGATTGCCTCTGCCATGGCCACTTGGAGGAGCAAGGAGTTCCAGCCCCACACCAGACCCCCAGCCCAGGGTCCCAGAGCTGGGTAAAGAAGTCCCTACGGGTAGTAAGAACTACAGACTGTAAAAACAATTGTGGATTGGGGCTCAGTGACATAGAGGCTGATGGAGACCCAGTTGCTCCCATTAAAAGGCCAGCACCATGAACTGAACTTACAAGCTCCTGCTTCCTCTGAGCTCCAGTGGTGGGCAAGGCTCTGGCGGACCCGGACGCATACAAGGAGAAACTGGACTGTCTAGAATCAGGGCAAGAACTTGGAGGAGGCTTTCTTCTAGACAGAGGTGCTCGCAGGGATCATTGTTCCTGTGCTGGGACCTCCCCAGTAGCAGGGCTGACTGGCAACCATTTCTGTTTGCTCCACCTTGGTGATTCCTTGAGACCCAACCCCGCCCATTTTACAACCTCACCCAAGCTGTGCATAGCAGCATTTGCATATGAATGGCCTGTCCTTTATCAGGCTAAAACCAGTCAAACAAGTTGCAGCTGGGTCAGGGAACCCCAAACCTATTAATAAAAGGCCCAAGACCAGGCATCAGCACCAGCCTACCTTGCTTCATAGGTGGGCCTTGTCTGGGCACTTCCAAACCCGATACAAAGAGGAGGAATTTGCAGATCTCTCTGTAGTTCCTGCTGGGTGGCCCCAGGCAGTGGCTGACTTTGCACCTCCTTGGAGATCCAAGAGCCAGTGTATCCAGTGGTCAGAGTGAGACCACCCAGATTACAACTCTTCACATCCATAAGTGACACACTCAAGGGGCAGATTCAGTAGGCACCAAAGTCCCACTGAAGCAGGTCCTACTCCATAAGGGTGTCTCCTGCACAGCAGTGCTCCCACTGTAGTCACAGTTGGTCCCCACAGCCAATTGGCCTGGAGGCTAATTCCTCTCACCAATCAAGGCTCAACTACAACAAGACTGTGCACACAGCCCACAAAGGGGTGCACCAAGAATGTTCACCTTAGGTGAATGGGGAGGCTTAGCCACTGGGCCCTATAGGACACCTAGCACACAAGGCCACTCTAGCAACTCAAGGAGACTTAGCAGCTCTACCCAATTCATAGAAATAAACACAGGGAAGCAGCAAAAATGCGGAGACAAAGAAACATGTCACGAATGAAAGAAATCAAACTACTGGATATAGAGTTCAAAACCATTTATAAGGTTACTCAAGAATCTTCTAGAAACCTCTGAGGAACTTAGTGAGACCTTCAAGGATCTTAGTGAGAATGCCAAAAAAATTGAAAAGGACCAGTCAGAAATTAAGCATACACCGACTGAAATAAAAAATAATATACAGAAATTCAACAGTAGACTAGAGAATCCCAAGAATAAAGTCAAAGATTTGAAGTACAAAGAAGCAAAAAACTCCCAACTGGAAGAGCAAAAAGAAAAAAGAATCCAAAAATATGAAGATAGTGTAAGGAGCCTCTGAGACAACTTCAAGCATACCAACATTCCAATTATGGGGCTGCCAGAAGAAGAGAGAGAGCAAGATATTGAAAACCTATTTGAAGAAATAATGACAGAAAACTTTCCCTACCTGGTGAAAGAAATAGAGTTACAGGTCCCGGAAGTGCAGAGAACCCCAAATGAGGAATCCAAAGAGGACCACACCAAGACACATCATAATTAAAATGCCAAGGGCAAAACACAAAGAGAGAATCTTAAAAGCAGCAAGAAAAAAACAAAACAAAAACCAGTTAGTTACCTACAAGGGAGTACCCATACTACTGTCAGCTGATTTCTCAACAGAAACTATGCAGGTCAGAAGGGAGTGGCTAGAAATATTCAAAGTGATGAATAGCAAGAACCTACAACCGAGAATACCCAGAAAAGCTATCATTTAGAACTGCAGGTGAGATAAAGAGCTTCACAGACAAGAAAAAGCTAAAGGAGTTCATCACCGCCAAACCAGTATTATATGAAATGCTGAAAGGCATTCTTTAAGAAGAGGAAGAAGAAGAAAAAGGTAAAGATAAGTATTATGAACAACAAATACATATCTATCAACAAGTGAATATAAAAATCAAATGAATAAAAAATCTGATGAATAGAATAAACTGGTGAATGGAATAGAATCAGGGGCATGGAAATGTAACAGACTGACAATTCTCAGAGAGAAGGAGGTGTGGGGGGGGTGCGGGAAGAGATTGCACAAAGATCTTATATGCATGTATGCGGTACCTATGGACACAGATAAGAGGGTGGCAAAGGCCTGTGGTGGGGTGGGAACTGAGTAGAGGGAGCTAAAGATGGGAAAAAAAGAGGAACATCTGTAATAATCTCAACAATAAACATGAAAAATCATAATAATCATGCATTATCTCATCTCTTCAGGTCTCATTCTGCCATTCCACCCTTAGCTGTGAGGTGAGTAAACCCAGCCCTGAATCCTGTCAAAGTGTGTTCTTTAGTCTTTGTTCTATCTGGAATTCTGCCCTGCCTGGAATTAAACCAACTCATTTGAAATGGCAAAAAAAAAAATAGTATTTCATGGGGATTAATAGAGAATATACACATATTTTATGTAGACCTGAGTTTCTCAAATATATAATCAATTACACTTTAACTCATACCTCAAGTGGTCTGTCTTAGTAGGAACTGCCTTGCTCTCAATTAACTAGCCCCCTTGATGTTTGGGGTGCTAAGTTAATATTTTAAAAGTAATATTGTAGTAATAGAAATGCTCTTTAAAAGGTTCATTATGTGTCATATTTGAGGCTGGAGTTATAGAGCACTGGGCTATTATTGAAGTTTCTAAAACCAAGGACCAAGCAACTATTTATAATAATAATTTTGCTACTTGGCCCCCATATCATAATGCCACCTGATTCTCTGAGGAATTAACCTAAAAGTACATTATATATTTTATACATTTTGACCTGGAAGTTTCCATGTTGTTTTCAGCCTAATTTTACTGAACTCTGAATACCATTCTGCTTGTTTTTGTTGTTTATGTTTTGATTTTGCTTCTCTCTTTGGATAGGGACACTAAATCAGGTCAGTATGAATAGGACTGAAAGGTGTAAGGATCAGGTTTTATTTTTCCTTATAGTTTTAGTTTCTTTGAAAAATCGCTACAAGTCTTGTAGCCACTGGGTGTACAGTCACTAAGTGCTAAAGCAAGGCCTTTCTCCTTGTGTAGGAAATTATTTGACCTGCAGGCATGAGGCACATATTGATATCTGAATTTTTGGAGGACATGTTAACACAAGGATTCATCAACATTCATTTATAGCCAAATAGGCACTCAAGAAATAATTTGCTGAGTGAAAGAATGAATGGCCATAAATTCTTCTGAACTTGCTATAACTTCCTCAACTTTTTAGTGTTGTATTTGTCATCATCAGAGGAAAATGGGATGATGATTTCTGCCATGTACAGTATCATGGGACAGCTTAGATCAGGGGTTGGAAAACTGTGACCCGCAGCCAAATGCAGCCTGCCTCTTGTTTATGTATGGTTTGTGAACTAAGAATGATTTTTACATGTTTGAATGGATGAAACAAAAACAAAAAACTAAAGAAGAATAGTATTTCGTGGCATGTGAAAATTATATTAAATTCCAATTTTTGTGCCCATAAACTGAGCATTATTGAAACACAGCCATGTCCTTTACTTACATCCTGCTTTTTGTGTAGTTATGACACATTCTATATGACATACTAAGTCTAAAATTTTACTATCTGGCTTTTTACAGAAAATTTGCCAACCCCTTACTTAGAGGATTGATGAAATGGTTTTCATAAACCTACTAGGGGGGAAATGGTGCTATATAAGCACAAAGGCATTGTGACTTTCATTTCTAAATCTGTTGCTATTATTTCAGAGCTATTTGCTTGCAGGCCTTATAATGGTAACAGGTGCTAATGCACCAGAATAGAACAATAACTCCTACCATAATTGTCCACATTCATAGAAAACTGCAGGTAGAGCTGTAGCCAGATGTTTAAAGAATGAGAACTAAAATGAAAATGTAAAAGTCTTCACTGGAAAGAAAAGGATGAATGATATAGGAGTTGAACCTAAAACCTGGTAAGAAGCCCAGGGAAAAGAATTATTTGTCTTTAATTCATGTGTATAATCCCCTGGGATGAATTTTTATTAGACAGACTTACAAATAGCCCAAGAAATCTTACAAGACCATAAAACAGTTTTCAAAGGCAAAAACTTTAATGACCTTAAAATTTACATAACATTAACCAAAGTTACATTTTATTAATAATGAACCATATAGAAAACTTTGTTGGTACTTTCCTTATAATTATAACGTAAAGCCTTGGTGAGATGTTTATATTCCTGTGGGATAAATGTGTGGAGTATAAATTCATGGAAGAAGGGGAAAAGAATGACATTTCAAATTTTGAATAATCTAAAGAAAATTGAGCAAATTTTAGGATTACATCTATTTTTAGAGCTAAAAGCTCACAACACAGGCTATCTTAAAACAGCACAAATGGAAGTGAAGTTTAAATAATGGAGTTCATTTAAATAATGTAGACAATAAAACCAGGTATTTCACTCTCCGAATGGGATTACATTTTGGCAGTTATCTAGTTAATTTGATTCATGGGGATTTATAAATTGTATCATTCAGACTCCAAAGTGAAATGGTGATTTAAATGCAGCCCAATGGCTTCTGGAGAAATAATTCTTTAGAATTCATCTGAAGAATTAAGTTTTATCCTAATTACTCACCTTGAGAATTAACTTGAATTTTGAAGCATTTGACTAAGAAACCCCCCTCCAAAAAAAAAAAAACACAAACACCTGGGCATTGCATTTATAAAAAAAAAATCCCTCTAGGGAACAAGTTTGGAAAAATTCGTACCTAGTAAATGACAGGCCAGAAGCCTACTTTCTTGATCCAAAAAAAAAAAAAAAATCATTTATATTGCTTCAAGGAGTTAGCAAATCCATTCTCTTGTTCATTTAGTAAATATTTATGAAATCTTCTATGTGCCAAGTACTTGTGTAATCACTGGGAATACAGAGGTAAACATGTAGACAGGACCAATAAATTCTCTGCCTTCTTGGAGCTCACATTCTTGTGGGGTAATATAGATGATAATTATCCTACCTAATAATAGACAAATATGCAAATTGACCGCACCTTTGCTATGCCCAAGCCACGCCCGCCAACCAATCAGGATGAGTATGCAAATTACACCAACAAAGATGGTGGCTAATTTGCATATCAAGACAGCTTAGAAAGAAGCCAAGAGCTGCAGAAGGGAGCAAAGCTGCGGAGAAGCAAGCAAGCTGGGGGGAGGAGAAGGGAGGAGTGGAGGCGGGGCCAGGGGAGAAGGGAGAAAAGCAGGCTGGCTGGCAGAGAAGGCGGGGCAGGGAAGAAGGGAGGAGAGCAGGCGGGGCGGGGTAGAGTGCAGTAGGAAACCCTATTGCAGGATTTTTCCTGCAATGGGAACGCTAGTATTAAAATAATTTCAGGTAGTGACGTATTCCATGTAATAAAATAAAGCAATTCTATAGAGATGGAAATAAGAAGCACTACTCTAGATACTGTGTTCAAGGTGGGCCTCCCTGAGGAGGCAGCTTTTGATTCTGAGAACTGAATGATGAGGAGTAGATCATGGGCATTTCTTAGAGAAGATGTATCCAAATGTGTGAAATTAACCTTAGTATGTAGGCAGATTTTATTCCAGAGATGATTTGGTTCTGTTCAACATCAAAACCCAACCCCTGTTTTCTAATCAATACTTGGAAACATCTATGAGGGACAATTATGAGATGGATTTATTACTATCGTTATTGTTGATATAATTAACATTTTAGAACACTTAGATGTTAAGAGATGTTTTCACCCATATTCCATTTGAATCTCATGTTGGGTGGGTACTAATATATTCCCGTTTTATGAAAAAGAAGACTTGGGTTTCAGGGAGAGAGCCAGTAGATGGTTTAAAGCCACTCAGAGAACAGTTTAGTAATTGTGGAGCTAGGGCCTTGAAGCCAAGATGTTTTGTTGCAGATTTCCAAATTGCTCATTTTATTATACCATTCTACCTTAAGCTATACCTGTAATGATGAGTTTGAATACTAATTCGTATCTGCAGCAGAAACCATATTTCTGTCTGATTAAGATTGCTTAATATGTGCTACTATAGGAACAGTAATGAGAATGAAGTTTTCCATCTGAAATTTCATGACAGGTTAGGATCTAAAGAGAGGATATGATTGATTTTATATACTATCACACATGATTACCCATGTGGGTAAATATGAACATTGTTATTGGTTTATTTTTTAAAGGGGAATTGTTCTTTGAACATATAATTAGTCATAATGTAAATTTACAGTTTGGTAGGGGTTTGTTTGGTTTATTTTTTGCTTTGTTTTTGTTTATGAGCTGCCCTGGTACTAATGCTAAAATGCCCACCTCCAATGGCCTGGGTTTGTGGGGTACTCATAGACTTTGTGTCCATAGTAAAGTAGTGCACATCATCTTATGTGCAAAATACATTTGGCTATGGATGACAGAATTTTCATTTTCCATTCACAGATGTAAAGCATTTTCAATATAACACAAGCCTCAGCATAACAAAGTCAGCACTTTATGAGAGGCACACAGCTCTGCTTACCTTTCATTTGTCAAAGGTTGATGGGAAACATCTATATTGCTTGTTCAATCTGTTAATTGTATGTTTTCATCCAAGCTGAACTGACAAGCTAAGAACTGTTCACTCATATTAGTCTGTAGGAATGTGTTTGTCAATAAGTCCTTTAAACTGCTTTACATGTGACCTATAACTCAAGTAATTCTTACTCAAAGAATATTCAAAAGATTATCTGCACTCTAAAATTACTTTAAGAATAGGTTACAGGGGGATGAGGACATGAGTGGGGATGGGTGGGCAATGGGGGATAAGGACACATATGTAATACCTTAATCAATAAAGAAAAAAAAAGAATAGGTTACAAACTTAAATATTCCAGTTTCATCATCCCTAAGGTTTGTAATTTTGTTCTTTTTAGATGGGTTAATATTAACTTTGAAAAAGGAGTTATGAAATTTACCAATGAAAACAGTATGCTTTTAATCTTTAAATTACTCAAACTTTTACAAAGAATTTGGGGAAGTTTGGATAAGTAACATGGTGAATTTTAGAGATTCTTCTCTCCAAATAAGACCTGAAAAATCATTTCAAAATCCAAATGGTGGAATATTCAAATATAGAAAAAAGTGGCACATGAGTCCCTTGATAGGAGTATATCAACTCTTTAGTTCTGGTTCTAGGGTTTAAAAGGTGCTCAGTAAACAATTGATGAGTAAATCACTAGTTTAACTTATTAATTTTACTCTTTTGGATCATGACACCAAAAGAGGTGCAATGAATTTTACATGGTCACATAATCAGTTCATGGCAGAAAAGGAAAGAGAACTCTGGTCCCTTGAATCCTAGCCTACTCACTGCCCTTTCCTATAATTCATTTACCTTGCTGCCTCAATCCTAACTTCCAATAACTTGGGTTGAGTAGATGAATGGCTATTTAGGCTATGACCCAATAAAAGGCTGAACTCTCAAAATAAGGAAAGTATAGATACTATATCAAAGCATGTATGTCAAGCTTTAAAGATGTGGGGAGATAAAAATAATTTTCTTTCTTCCTTTCTAAGTTCTTCTGGCTAGACTAATAAAATTAACATGAGACATATTAACAGAAGAAAATGACCATATGGGTATCATAAGAACATAAGACCAAGGGACATATTAAGCAGTTGAGTTTTATATACCATTTTTGACTAAGGGGTGGGAGGCAGGGGTCTGGGACTTAAAAGGGAAAGTAGGCAATTCACAGATAGATAAGAAAGAACAAAAAATTGGTAATCAGCGCTGGCAGGTTTGCTCTGTGGTTAGAGTATCAGCCCTTGGGCCAAAGGGTATCTGGTTTGATCCCTGGCCTGGTCGTGGTTCGTACACAGGTGGCAACTGATCCATGTGTCTCTCTGACATTGATGTTTCTCTCTATCTCCTTCTCCTCCCTTCTACTGTTTCTAGAAATCAGTGGAAAAAATATCCTCAGGTGAGGATAAAAAAATAAAAGACAAAATTTGGTAATCAAATTCTTGCAGGTTCACCCAGAAACAATGGGGAATCTAACAGACTGCAGGTTCTGTCCTGTCTGCAATACTTAGTTCATATGCTACAGTGATAGCTCCCTTCATGCTTTACTATCTGATTCCCTTTATACAGGTAAGGGGAATGGTAGGTCAAAGGCTCTTTCTGAGTCCTTTGTTTCTTAAAAATAACCACATTAAAATAATTAATATACCAAACTTTTGGGGTTTGCTTCCCCTCAAAGGTTAATAATGTTTTCTCCATAAAGGGTAGTTTTTATTTGCTGTTCCTACCAGAGGTTGAATCTGAGCAGTGACAGCCAATACAGCCTTTTTTGGAGGGGAGAAGAAATGAGGGGGGACATCAGTGTAAGAAACATCTATTGATCAGTTGCCTCCCAGGGATTGAACCCACAACCTGGGTATGTGCCCTGACCAGGATTGAACCTGCCACCTTTTGGTGTAGGGGATAATGCTCCAACCAACTGAGCCACACCAGCCAGGGCGCTAGCATAGTCATTTCTCATTAAGGAGCTATTGGGCAGCACTGGGAGCAAGAACACTTTCTGAATAAATGATCAAGTTGAATTGCTTGCTCTGATATATTACATATATCCTCCTATGATATATTGCATAATTCTTTGGGAAGTGTTATCTTATTGATGTGCTGGAGGCAAGGTTTCACTAAGTGTTGCCAGATAAAATACAAGATGCCCAGTTAAATGTTAACTTCAGATAGAAAATTAATATATTTTTTAGTTTAAGTATGTCCTAAGTGTGAATTATTTGCTAAATCTGACAATCCTACATTATCTTTCATACAAAACACCCAAGACTATCTTGATTTGCTTTTTGACAGCTTACTCTTTATTGTTTGGTTTTAATAGTTGTGGTGATTGCTTTGCTTTGCTTTGGCTCACCATCCCTTTACTGTATGTTAGTGAATGTTCTGTGCACTAACTGTGGACCAGTTGCTAATGTTGACAATTTGCATAACCTGCTAACAGATTACTTATTCAGGCATAACAGAAACCTTCCTCTAGAGCAGGGGTCCTCAAACGTTTTAAACAGGGGGCCAGTTCACTGTCCCTCAGAGGGCCGGACTATAGTTTAAAAAAAAACTATGAACAAATTCCTATGCACACTGCTAAGTTGGCTGCTAAGCAGGACAGGCAGTGGCGGCAAAAACACCTGGTGGGCCAGATAAATGTCCTCGGCAGGCCGCATGTGGCCCGCGGGCCGTAGTTTGAGGACCCCTGCCCTAGAGCATTTTGGGAGCTGTGGCTAAACATTCCATGCTCTATTTTAACCTATTCAAACACATATCTCCTTTTAAAAAGCATAAAAACGTATGTCCCTGAACTCCATTGAGAGGTTTTTTCTATAGATTCTTTTATGAAAATATTTTATCTTTTCCATTTTTAAAATATAAAATATTTTATGGTAGTAAGTATGCTGTTTCAAGTTACACTCCATATAACATTGCTCTGGAGATTTTGAAATCCACCCCTAGAGAACAAGGTCCCCAGTTAAGAATCAGTGGTCTATGAGATGTCAAAACCAATCAGTAAAAAGTCAAGTATTGAATCAAGCTACCCATTAAAATTTTCCTTTTTCTTTTTTTTTTAAAAAAAACAATACAGAGGTCTTTTATTTTTTCCCACTTTTCATGCCATGAATCCATAGGGAATGGGTTCCAGCAGCTCAGGCTCCTTTCCATTGGTTCTCACAAAGTGTGTTGCTCTGGGCGGAGCAGGCTGACTCTTCAGTTGAACCAAGGTACCTTTCTCTTTGGCTTCCTTCTTTTTATGATCATTTTCCTTCACATGTTTCAGGAAGCTATCTCGGCTCTTGGATTGCTTAATATGCTCAATATGTACATTAATTCTCTTGACAAGAATCTTGCCCGTAACTTGCTTGTTCACAACAATGCCCACTGCATGCTGGGTGACATTGTAGACTCTTCTAGTTTTGCCATGGGAATATTTGTGGGGCATTCCTTTTTGAACAGGGCCCATTCCCTTGATGTCCACAATATCATCTTTCTTGTAGATTCATATGTATGTGGCCAAGGGAACAACTCCCTGTTTTCTAAAAGGCCTAGAGAACATATGGCGGGTGCCTCTCCTCTTTCCCTTTATGTTGGTTATTTTGTCAAATTACTGGAAAATGGTGGTTCCAGCTAAAAATCTAAATTTTTGTTTTTATTTATTGCTAAATCAGTGTTTCTCAATGAATAACTTAACAAAGGTTAAATAATAGTTATATAATTATTTAAGTGTGTGTTAGCAAGCAAGGTTTTCCATTCTGTTGTAGAGATAGAAAGCTTCAGGTTGGAAACCACTGGTCCATATAAAAGCAAAGAAATAGTATGCCTCTGTTGGAGCTGAAAAAAGTAACTTTCCTCCCATTTCCTAAGTTCTTCTAATTGGGCTAAAAATCAAATTAGCATGAGACATATTACTCAGAGAAAATGCCCAAGATTTATTATGGATGTACATTCAGGGGTGCCATAATATATGTGACCAGAAATGCATTAGGCAGTTTAGGTTTATGTGCCTTTCTGGACAAAGGAGAAAAGGGGAGCAGGGGTCTGGGATTTCAGAGGGAAAGTTGGCAATTCACAGGTTGATAAGAAAGAAGAAACTTATGCTAATCGAAGTCTTAAAGGGCTACTCAGAAAAAAAAAATGGGACACAGAGGGAAGTCTAACAGACTTTGTTAGGATCTTCCCTTTCTGTCACACGTAATTTATACAATAAAACCTTGATATAATGGGCTAATTCGGGCAAGAGGATGTCTGTTAAAGCTGAAAGTCCATTATATAATAAATCAGGTTTTCCAAATGGGTATGTTAAAAAATTGACAAATTAGTTTACCTGTTTTTACTTATGTAGACACGTTTGTGTAATTAACATTAAGTGTGTATGAAAAGTTTAATTTCACAGAAAAGTTTTCTATATGTATTACTATAATTTTAAGTTTTACTGAATAGGTCTAGTAAATGTGTGCATTCACCAGTCACCAGGAATAAACAAAAGCACCACTGGTGCATGGCTTAGTGCATGTCAGAACATAGGTGGCACAGGTTAAAACTGCTGCAGAAAGTCACACCATGTGACAACGGAACCTATTACCTCACTTGATGCCATGTGATCACAGGCTAATCATTCGCCGAACATTGTTTATAAGCAGTGACTTTTGGATTTAAATATGTAGATTATAGTTGTGGGTATGTAATATTTATATTGGTGAAATTACTACAGTGTTTTTCCCAACATATGGCCTATTTGCTAAAATTTGTTAAAATAACAGTGAATTACAAAAAATAACATGTTAATTGAATTATAAGTAAATCCCGGTTAAAAGCATTTGAAAATTAACAGGGTATTAATTTTCACATATGACCTATGGACTGGAAATTTTGTCAGTTAAATTCAAAGTATGTTAAATTGAGGTCCGCTAAATCAAGGCTTTACTGTATTTGCTAAAGTGAATATGCTAAGGTACTCTTCCTAAACTGGGTTTTTCTATCTGAATTCATTTAGGCAGGCAGTAGGGAAGGTCTAAGATTTTCCCAGAGTCTTTTAATAGCTAGCTTAAAATCTATATCCCTAAAGGCACATTTCAGGTGGCAAATCTTAGCTCCCCCCACCTTTTAAAAAATTCTATTACCTATCATTTTTCCCTCTAAGTTGACCAGCTGTTTGGGTCTTTTGTAAGCAGAAGATTGCTGCCTTTAAATATGGCAGGCTACGTACAAATCTGAAATGCCTTTTATTGTTAACAACTATAACATTATAATAACCTTATTTATTCTCATTTATCTTTTCAACACAGAGATGAGATTATATTATTCCCATTTTGCAGATGAAGAAGCTAAAATTCAGAGTGAAGAGATGCCTGGTTAAACTATTGAGGAACAGATTATAATCTTTATTAGAAACCATAGCTTTTTTATTTCTATTGAATTAGTTTTAAAATTACATTATTGCACATTTCTGTGCTTCAAGTGTCTATTGATATATAAACAATTACATTTAAAGGAGGACATTTCCATGAGAAGATTAATATCTAGGCAATTATAGCCCTAGGAAAGAAGCTTAGAAATATGTATTAACTCTTCTTATAGATATTTATTTTATTTTTACCCAAATGATAGGTTTAGCATCATGCAAAGAAATACGTAATAGTCAGGTTTTTTATTGTATCATCCACTTGTAGATTAAGCTTACTGAGCTGCTGTGGCAGCCCAGAGTTCACACACTTAATCTGGTTAGGCTGTTGCCTGCCGATTAACTAGGATTTATTGATTTCTTTTCAAGTTGGAGAGCAGTGTGACTCAGAAATCTTTACCCCTGATTTAATAAACCTAAAATAAATACCAGACTTAAACTGATTGCTGAGTTCATCACATAATATTGATAGAGTAGGCAGTTAGGCATGAGCAGAGCAGGAACCATAGGCCAGGTAGGGAATATCACCAGGGCAGAAAGTCCCAGGTGCTTAGCAATCTGCAAAACTAGAGAAAACAACTACTATAGGCTAGTACCAAGCCTCAGGGTGACCTTTTCTTCCCTACCCTGTCACTAGTCATTTGGTTTAGACATTCTTAGATGACCACTCCTTAAGCATTAAGCCCTCAGGCAATGAGGCTCTGGTCAGTATCTAAAAATCTTAGGAACATAGCCTTAGGTCTGTTGACCACAGACACAGAGTTTTGGTCAAACTAGAGATAACATCTGGGCCTCAGTTGTGTTTCAACTGCAGGCCCAGAAGAGCAGCAAAACCAGAAGGGACACTATTGGGACATCAGGAGCAGATGCAATGACCAATGATCCCTTACCTAGCATGGACCAATCAGTAGAGACCACTACCCTTAAATGACACACCTGGAAAGTTGATTAATATTCTATTGAGATCCTTCCCTGAGGCCTTCCTTAAAATTTATGCCCTTAGAAAACAGGTACAAACCCCCAGTTTCTCTCTCTCTCTCTCTCTCTCTCTCTCTCTCTCTCTCCCTCCCTCCCTCCCTCCCTCCCTCCCTCCCTCCCTCCCTCCCTCTTTCCAGCCTCCCCCCTCCAGCCCCCCCACCCGACCCCCACCACCTTCTTTCCCCCTCTTCTTCTCTTAGACCTATTATCTTTGCTTTCTTTCTCCTAAGCTCTAAGGACCCTTCTTTTGCCTCTGTAGCTTGTTTCCTGAGTCCATGCAGCCCAGCTGGGTCACTTCCTCTACTTCTGTGACTTTCTAAATAAACTTCTTGTGTTAGAGTTCTTGGCTTGGAATTCCTTCTTAGCTGAACTCAAGAACCAAGGTTGCTGAACCGAGATCTAACACCACCATTAACAGTATCACTCAAGCATGGACCATGATTTATCATTGTGGCAAACTCTGGCCTCCTAAATAAAGAAAAACACAAATTACCTAGTGAAATTTTTGGTGGAAAGGTATGAAAACATCATTTTACTAATTAATTAGACATCCAATATCAGTTCTTCATTTTAAGAAGAGGCAGAAATAAACTCAGCATTTGTAGTGGTTGCTGTAATATGAATTATGTATTTTAAGGTTATTGCAGATTACTAAAGTATTAAGCACTGATTACTATTAAAATTAAATACTAAGATATTTATCAGGCTCACTTTAAAATGCATAGTCTGTCTTGAAACAAAATTTCTACAGCAATAAAATTTAGATAAAATGTCTAAAATGCTAACCTAAAGCAATCATTTCATAGTTACTCTTCATTTACTATGATTGCCCACTTCTTTTTGCCTAGACATCTTGAGTTTTGAGACAATCAGTTTCATCTTTTCCGTTTTTCATCATAGAACATATAAAAAGGTTGCCAGCTGCTTTGGAGGAAAAGATGATATAGGAAGATTAAGTAACTTTATAAAATACTTTCCTAAAGCTTCTTTCTTAGCTAACACTAGAACAGAATTATAGAGATTAAACATTTTGGGGCTCTGTCTTCCTGATGAAAAACCATTCATAGAAAAGGTAAAATATTGCCTGTTAAGTAGGTAGTCAATCTATACAAAACACAATTTTGAAAATATCTGGTTGATAATTTTCTTTTGTAAACCAGATGCTTGAAAGCCTTGTTAACCTAACCATCCTGTATATATTTACATAAAGCTAAAATACCATGTTAATCAGCTACACACCAAATGACTTCAAGTAATAACTGTAAATTGTTTTGACCTCATGCACACTCATCTTTGGTCTTATGCCACATCACTGTTTTCATGTGTCCTTCCTGTGGCTTTCATTTGAATTGATTTTAGAGATAACAAAATATAATTCATGTTAAATATAATTTTACTTGATTAGAGTGTGATTTTGCAAATATAATTATTATAGGATTCTGTGAATATCTTAATCACTGTCAGTTGACTATAATGAAATTATTAAGGTGTATATCATAAAGAATACTTTAATTAAATTATTACCACCTAAAAGTGACTGTGGCTATGATGATGTGATTAAATTATTATAATTTTATGATGTTTTTACTTTAAAGGACAGTTATAAATATATTTAACTTGAAAATCTACTTTAATAATAATAAGTTAAACTTATGAGTAGTCACTTATACATGAGTAGTCTCATTTTAATATTTGAAAGTGGACAGGAATCTGTTCTTAGCTTCTCTCACAGGAATATTATATCATTTTTCCTTGAAAGTTTTCTTGAACCTGTAAAGTAAAGCAAATCCTAGATTCTCTTAGTGATACATTTACCAAAATATGTTATCTAGAGATTATCCTTAAACAACAAAACACACACACAGAGTAATAATAACAATAATCAACAGTTTATCATTTAATACAATAGAGAGATATTGCACACTTATAGTATCATCTTGGAGAATCTCAATGTATACTAGTTCTTTAGAGACTTTCAAAACTTTTGCAATAAAGAAACCTGTGTATTTAACCCAAGGTTTCCCAAACTTATTTGACCATACAACTTCCATGTGTTCATTCTAACACCAATTAGCAACCTGAAGAGTGAGTATTATGTAGGTCACACTTTGGCTAATTTGAGCCTAGGCTAATATCTTTCAGGAATATGAAAGCAAAAGTTCAGTATAAATGCTTATGTTCTTTTTATGTATGGAAATATTTAGGGGGAGAAATATCACAACAGCTGGTATTTACTGTAAAATACTCTGACTAAAAATATAAAGTAAGCAAATTTAGTAATATATATATAATTATTTCATCAAGGTGATGTTTATGTGGCTGTTTATTATACAATTTTATTTTTATGTTTGAAAAATTTCAGATAAGTTTTTAAAACTAAAAAATTATATGCTCTTTTTAAGTAAAACTGCAGTTACTACTAGTAATTCAGACATGTTTGCATGATTTTACAGAACAGGCTATAAAATTGCAAAGAAGGATGCCTATTTTGTCATCTTGTCCTCTCTGTAACCAAAGGCAGACATTTGTTGAATTGTCAAGCTTGGTTAGAGTGGTCACATCAGAATTTTCCTCTGTGTAAAAACAACTTACTGAAATGAGCTGAGATTTGAACTGAAAACTTCAGCCTTATTATAACTATGTTCTGGCACAGTAATTCTCAAAGTGTCTTTTCTGAACCAGCTGCATTGACCTCACCATGTTAACTTGCTCAAAATGCAAATCCACAGGTCCCCTCTGAGACTGAATCAGAAACTCTGGGGGTTGAGTCTATATATATACTATAATTAATGCATTCAAGCTCTCCCATGATTTTGATGCCTGGTAAGCTTTGAAAATTACTGCTCCCATCTATTGTATTGATCTACACATAGACTTGCAATATAAAATGTCTATCTTTAGCATTATGTAAGTTCTCTCTTAACTTTATAATAGGACAAAGTTAACAGGAAGTGTATCATTGGTTGACTTAACATGCTGCTTCTCCATCTTTAGAGCACTGTTTAGACATGTTGAGCAGATTGAGTTAGGAGCTGAGAATGTATCTATTATTTTAATGATGCCACAGTGGTCCCATCCCACTTATGGGATGCAATAAGAACCTTTCATTGTGCAGGTATATTTAGACAGATCATTCGAGTTGTCGTTGGTGGCTTTTTATCTTGGTTTTTGTGGCAAGGATATCCTCCAGCAGGGTCTGCTTGCCTGTGGATGGTGGATGGGCAGCATATCTCCATGCCTCCAGCTTATATAAAAGCATACAAGTTACTGGATCACAGAGTTTCGGTCCAGTTGCTATTTAACTAGGAACTGGTGACTGAAGTGGAAACAACCATCTCAGTTTTGGTAAAAAGCAAAAGGAACCCAGTCATCAGACCAGCCTTCCCAAGGTTGTAAAGCAACCCAAACTCTCCCCCTTTCAGAGGAATTCATAAAATGTAACATGTTAGCCACCTCTACCCTAAATAGAGGCTTTAGGGTAGAGGTGGCTAACATGTTACATTTTGAAAATAAAACCCTAAATCAAGCTTCTTCAGAGGAATTCATAAAGCTTTGCACTTCACTATTACCTTGTTTAATTAGAGGAGAATTATTTTATACAGGGAGAGATTGATGAGGAAATTGAAATTTGGGAACTTTTCTCTAATTTTACACTTGGCCTTATACATGGATTCTAAATGCAAAGCAACATAGCCCTGTATTCTTGCATTTTTAAAAAATATTTTTTTTATTGATTTCAGAGAGGAAGGGAAAGGGAGAAAGAATAGAAACACCAATGATGAGAGAGCATCATTGATCGGCTGCCTCCTACATACCCCACACTGGGGATGGAGCTTGCAACCGGGGCATGTGTCCTGACCTGGAATCAAACTGTGACCTCCTGATTCATAGATTGAAGCTCAACCACTGAGCCACACTGGTCAGGCTATTCTTACATTTTTTTTTAATGAGGAAGGCCATTTTGTTGATCATATATCACTTTTCATGCTAACACTTGGCAAACATTCTTCCCTAATACTCATAGAAACACAGGATCAGGTATAGTATCACAGGTAGTTTTCTCAAAACCCCACCCTGTTTCTACTGCCCCATAAAAAAACCAGAAGCTTTGGCTTCATAGAGACCATGGCCATTTTAAAACATGACAGCTGTAGTGTGAGTTTTACTCACACTGTCCTGCTGGCAAATCCAGAACATTTTCTTACTTGGTACATTGATCAGTATTGGAATATGTTTTATCATTCACAGTGTTTCCTTTCCTGCCTACTTTTAATTTAATCAATTCTTAAGCAATTAGGACTGTGAAAATTTCCCAGTCCCATTTAACAAATGTCTTGGAACAGTTAAGAGTTAAGTCATTTTATGAAGAAGTGAGATGTAGAAACCAGAGGGCCCCTTAATTAGTTAATAGAATCACTTGGGTTAGTAAAGACCATTTCATCTTCTGGGTCTTTATCTGGCAGTTGCTACACAGAGTCTGGTAAGGAGAAAAGATGAGGGATCAGTGTTATGGAAGTGGTCTGTTTTTTATTTTGCTTGATTTTCTTCTAAATTTATATGAAATGTTTTATAATTAAAACCCATTTGGAAAGGGTTTGACTTTGTGAGTCAAATGCACTAGTATAGCAATAAATGTTGAGGCTATATTTTTACCTTTATTGAGCTATAATTGACAAATAAAAACTGTATATATTTAAGGGGTATAATCAAGCTATAATTAATGCATTCAATATCCCACATAGTTATCTTTTTTTTTTCTTTTTTGGTATGGTGAGAACACTTGAGATTCACTCTTTGTAAATTTCAAGTACACAGTAGAAGGTTGTTAAAAGTCTTCACCACTTTGGACATTAGATCTCCAGAATTGATTAGTCTTATAACTGAAAGTTTGTACCCTTTGATCAACATCTCTTCCATTTCTCCTAACCTCCAGCCCTTGGCCACTATCATTCTTTTGATATTCTGGACTCGGGCAGGAAACCAGGCTCTTGGCTTAGGTCAGATTAAAGGCAAGTTTGTGATGAACAGGGACACGGGTCAGGAGATTCAGAGGTACCAAGGCACTTGAGCTTTGGCTTAAGCAGGTAAGGACCCTTCATCACTCAGGGAAAAAGAAAGTGACTTAGAGAACAGGTCTGACTGAGGGCCTTTATGTATACAACCCCAAAGCTCTTTTGTTGGCCCCAGAAGGTATTTTCCACTTGCAATATTAAGAGAAATTCACCTAGTTCAGTCCTTGATCAAACGAATATTTATTGAGTACTTTGCTCTCTAAAGGAGAGACAGTATATTGCAATTACAATATACAGAGATAACATGCAATGATAGTGCAAGGTCAAGGTGCTGTAGGAGCCTTTATGTACTTTAAGCCCTCATTCATTCATGAAACAAATGTTTAATAGGCACCTACTATGTTCCAGGCACTAGGTACTGAGGAGGCTGTCATCAATAAAAAAGACATGACCCCTGCCTTCCTGGGGTTTATAGTCTAAAAGGGAAGAAAATCCAACACCTATATTTCCCAGGTGTGATAAATTTAGTCATTCTGGGGTCAAAGCAACCTTCATGATAGGAAGTATGTAGAGTCTCATCTTTTGACATGAAGTGTGTGTGTGTGTGTGTGTGTGTGTGTGTGTGTGTGTGTGATCTCTCTAGACAGACAGAGGTAGAAGTACAGGTAGAGGTAGGGGAATAGATAAATATATATACACAAAAAGTTAGTCAGGGAGCCTGGCTGGCGGGGCTCAGTGGTTGAACGTTGACCTATGAACCAGGAGGTCACAGTTTGATTCCTGGTCAGGGCACATGCCCAGGTTGCAGGTTTGATCCCCAGTGTGGGGGGGTGCAGGAGGCAGTGCCGCTTGCCTGCCACCCCCCGAGACTGGGGGACTCTGGTGGGGCTGAGGGGACTGGGCGCCGCCATCTTGTGGCTATGGGCGCCACCATCTTTTGTGATGGTGTGACAATCCATTTGCATATTCCCTCTTTATTAGATAGGATGTCACTTACTAGGTTTCTAGCCTCCTTTAGACTCTTAGACCTCTTTGTTTTCCCAGTGCTTATATTTGTTTGTTGAAGATAATTTTCTAGATGTGTGAACATTATTAATTCAAATAATGGAACAGATTCAAAGTGAATTGAATCATAGAAAGTTAAAGAAGGGAAAAGAACTTGATCATTTAGTCCCAGCTTCCTCATTTTACAGATAAGAAAATGAAGATCTAGAAAATATATACTCCTAAAACTATTATTTCTCTCAATGAATCTCACTGGACACAGCCAAAATGGAAGCCCCATCTCATATGGAAAGAGCATTGTGTGACTAAACAAGATGATAAAAGGTAATGAACTATGGTGTCCCTGCTTCTCTTTAGCTTGCAAGGTAGGCTAGGAAGGGTGTTTTAGCTAATCCACATTATTTCTGGTGCTTGGACCCCCTCTCTCACCCCATCAATTTAAATGTCCGAGGATCCTTTAAAATTTATAGCAGAATTTGAAAAGAATTGAAGATAGACAAAAAATGAAATCACACATGTACTTATGGGATGTCTACAGTACACCCTCTTAGGATACTGGGCAAGCCCTTGACAGGTTTGTTTTAAGCAGAAGTCTCCTCTGGAATTTAATCAAGACACTGAATTGAAACAACTGGTAGGGGGTGGGGAGGAGTGAGCTCATTCAACTACAGTAAATTTGAATTCCAGAGGAGTCAGTCTCCCTTTGATTGTGATTAGAAGCCTATGTAAGCCTCAAAAACTAAAACAGGGACCGCAAGCTCATAAGAGTCAACAGCTCAAGATGAGTTTGAGAAAGGTTTTATTTCAAAATATATCTCTCAAATGGCTGGGCTTGCTAGCCAGCAAAAAACCACTTGGTTGGCAACAGTTATAACATGCACATGGTCAGATCTCATTTTATGTGAAAAAGCAGACTCAAACAGAGGTTAGAATTTTCCATACAGTTCATCACTCAGTGCATAAAACAAACATTATTTTGATAATAAATCATACCTCTTCTCTTTATGCCAGAATCTAACTCTCCTCTCATATTTATAACATTTGCATTTTGGAAATAGGCTTTTAAAGGAATTCTAGAAATATGAATACCGCAAAACAATGTAAATTTCCTTTGTTCATTTACCAGTTTTCTATCCTATAAATAAAAAGATGGCTCTAGTGTTCACAGACTTGTCTTTCTTAACTGTGAATTTCAGATGAACTTTCAAGTTTCCAGCATTTTTCTTGCTCGAGGTCAGATAGTATTTTCAATTATTAAAATCATAATCTTGAAGACAAGCATAATTTTTGCAGCTTTCTTGTAAATTTGCAATTTTAATGACTTAGTTTATGCTGAACATGAATAATAAACTATCACCTATTAAACCTGGAGAGCACCAGAAGTTACTAATATGATTTACAATGCACTGCAAAATGGGATTCATTATTATCTTGCATTCTAAAGATTCGCAGTAGAGTAGTGTAAACAAGTATTTACTTTAATTAATGAAATAGCAAGGAGTTTTTAGGGCTGTATTTTATCTAGAAAATAATTATCCAATAACCCAGAAGGCTTATACTTGCTAAAAATAATTCTCTACATTTACTGAATTCCACCAGAAAATCTGTTCATTCTTTTGAAAGACAATAAAGCATCTCTAAAAGCTTATCTGCACACTGCTGATGGTCCCTTTCAGATCTTGCCAGCTTGCCCTGTCTTTAAAACAAGGTCAGTGGGAGGACCTTTACTCAATGGAAAGAGAATTTGAAGTATCCATGTTACTTTTCTTTTCTGTTCTTAAATTGCCTTTGTAGAGCAAGACATTTATTAGAGGGTCTTGACAGATTCTTGAGGTTACAAAATCACAGGTGGAAGTGATAATAGACTAACTTTAGATCATGTTCAGACTAACCAGCTTGCATTCATTAGGTAACCCTGCCCCCTGTAATCTGGATCCACCATGCTATCTATGTTTGTCTCTCATTGCTCTCTAATATTAACATCTGCTTTTGTTGGTGTTTGCTTTAAAAATGGATTTTAGGAGGGCTGCTATTTCATATGGATTAGAAAGTTTTTCAAGTCCACTTTTATTAACTAATCAAGTAAGATTCCTCTACCCTACATGGAAGATCTTTTCCCACATTTATTGAAATTTAACTAATTCTCCAAGCCCAGGTAATTCCTATTTCTTTCCATGAAAACCATTGTCAACTAATATGTAGTCCTTGTTGAACTTCACATATTTGAGTAGCTATAGTACTTACAATGTATCTGTGCCTGGATATCTCATATGTAGAAATATTATTCTCTAATAGTCTTACATAAAATGTGTGATGTAAAATGTATAAACTCTGAATTTTACTATAAACAACATTTACATTTTAACATGAAAACACATACTAGCAGCAGAATTTATAGAGTTAAGTTTTCTTCTAGGGAAGTTATGACGAATTTTAGAGATACTGCCACTCTTCCAGAATTTTGGGGGAATGCTTTCAGAGAAAAATTTCACCTCATTTCTTTTTTTAAAATTATATTTTATTGATTTTTTACAGAGAGGAAGGGAGAGGGATAGAGAGTTAGAAACATCAATGAGAGAGAAACATCGATCAGCTGCCTCCTGCACACCCCCGACTGGAGATGTGCCCGCAACCAAGGTATATGCCCTTGACCTGGATCGAACCTGGGACCCTGGAGTCCGCAGGCCGACGCTCTATCCACTGAGCAAACCCGGTTAGGGCTCATCTCATTTCTTTATGTGACATCACATTTTTTACTCCAAATGAAATTATCTAGCTTGAGAACACACTTCACTTGACAGACCTTATTCTAACTTAGTATTTTTAGGTATTTAAAAATTTTAAATTTAACCTCAAAGATAGATTTCCACTAGTGAATAAGATCAGGGTGTTTGTGGGAGGAACAAAGTTTTCTCTACTCTCAAGGTCCTTTTGGTTGGTCTAATAATCAAATAGACATAAGACAGATTAGCAAGAAAAAATAACCAATTTAATACATGCATGTATAAAGGAGCCTTACATATATGAGAGAGTCAGAGACCCGACATACAAGACATGTTTGGAGACAGAAAGGGAATATGGGTACATATGACATTCGGACCTTGGGATGAGGTAATGCACACTGGGCCTTTAGAAAGTCACTGCAAGGAAAGCACGCGTTCAGTAATTGTTATTTTGCCTTGCCATATAGATAGTTAAAAAATAATTTCTGGTGCCCTGGGCAGTGTGGCTCAGTTCGTTGGGCGTTATCCTGTGCACTGAAAGGTTGCTAGTTCCATTCAATTACTGATCAGGGCACATGCCTGGGTTGGGGGCTCGATCCATGGTAGGAGGCATGCAAGAGGCAGCTGATGGATGTTTTGCTCTCACATCTATGTCTCTCTCTCTCTCTCTCTCCCTCCCTCCCTCCCTCCCTCCTCTCTCTCTCTCTCTCTCTCCCTCTCTCTCTCCCTCTCTCCCTTTCTCCCTTCCTCTCTCTAAAAAATACTTTAAAAATATTTTTAAAAAGTTATCTCTGGTGATACTCTTATCATGGGTCAGGCTCCTAATTTAAATTCATCTAGATAGTTAAGGTGCAGGGAAGACGTTTCCCTTGAGCCTGTGGGTCTTGGTTGCCTTTAGCTCAAAATAATCCACATACCACTGAGGCACATTTGGATGGTTTGCTCTGAATCCCCAGAAGTGTGTTTTAAGTTTAGAACACAATCACTAAAGAAGAAGAGTTACAGTAATGTTTGTAGTAGTGTAATAAGTGTATGGCTCCCTACTGTGACTACTTTGTACAATACAATCTTCTTTTGTTTGTATAAACTTTGCTGTATTGTTAAAAAATAAATTCATGATTGATGTGTTCTCAGGAGGCATATATTAAAGTATATATCCAAGTCTTATAGCCTCAACCAGGCATTTAACCTCAGGAAAATTAAGTAACAAGTTCTCTGTGCCTCACTTTTTCCATAAGTCAAATGGTTATAATAAGGCCTGTCTCATAGGATGCTATGAACACTAAATGAGAATACATGGAAAGTAGTTATGCAATGAGCCTGCCATGCTATAAATACTTAGTAAACATTAGCTGCTTTTGTTATTATTATCATTGGTTCCTTGGAAATCCTTATTCATATCTACCCTTTTTAATCAAATCCTATGTTTAGATTTCATAGTGTGGACTCAGTTTTCTTATGTTTATGTGACTATGCAGCACACTTCTGCTAAAATTATCTTTATCTGTTTCCAAGCTCATTCCTTGAAGACTCTTAGTGGCTTTCTATTTAATTCTGTTCCAACTTCAAACCCCTTGAAGCCAGTTTCAATGTTTTTATCCTTTTACTAGAGGCCCGGTGCATGAAATTCATGCACGGGGGTGTGTGTCCCTCAGCCCAGCCTGCACCCTCTCCAATCTGGGACCCCTCAAGGGATGTCCAACTGCCCGTTTAGGCCCGATCCAGGTAGGATGGGGCCTAAACGGGCAGTCGGATATCCCTCTCACAATCCAGGACTGCTGGCTCCCAACTGCTCGCCTGCCTGCTGTCCTGATTGCCCCTAACCGCTTCTGCCTGCCAGCCTGATCACCCCCTAACCACTCTCCTGCCAGCCTGATTGATGCCTAACTGCTCACTCGCCAGCCTGATTTCCCCTAACTGCCCTCCCCTGAAGGCCTGGTCACCTCTAACTGCCATCCCCTGCAGGCCTGGCCTTCCCCCCCAACTGCCTCCCCTGCAGGCCTGGGTCCCCCCCAACTGCCCTTCCTTGAAGGCCCAGTCGCCCCCAACTTCTTTCCTCTGCTAGCCTGGTCACCCCTAACTGCCCTCCCCTGCAGGCTTGATTGCCCCCAACTGCCCTCCCTTGCAGGCCTGGTCCTTCCCAACTGCCCTCCTGTGCTGGCCTGATCGCCTACAACTGCCCTCCCTTGAAGTCCTGGTCCCTCCCAACTGCCCTCCCCTGCTGGCCATCTTGTGGCGGCCATTTGTGTCCACATGGGGGCAGCCATCTTGTGTGTTGGAGTGATGGTCAATTTGCATATTACTCTTTTATTAGATAAGATAGAGGCCTGGTGCACGGGTGGGGTCCAGCTGGTTTGCCCTGAAGAGTGTCCCAGATCAGGGTGTGGGTTCCCTTGGGGCATGGGGCGGCCTGGGTGAGGGGCCTGTGGTGGTTTTCAGGCTGGCCACGCCCCCCGGTGACCCAAGTGGAGGCCCTGGTATCTGGGATTTATTTATCTTCTATAATTGAAACTTTGTATCCTTGAGCGGAGGCCAGGGCTGGCCAGGGAAGGCACAAAGCTTGCCTTCCTCCATCACTGGGGGTAACCCAAGCCTCCTGCTTGCTCTAGCTCCATGACTGCTGCCATATTTGTTGGGTTAATTTGCATACTTGCTCCTGATTTGCTGGTGGGCGTGGCTTGTGGGTGTAGCAGAGGTACAGTCAATTTGCATGTTTCTCTTTTATTAGATAGGATACTCATTGAAGTCAGGGACTATACTGTTTTACAGTATCTAGTATGTAAATTACATTAATAAATAACAGTAATAACATAATGAGCTGCATTGAAGAACTAGCAGCAACCTGAAAGGCACTTAGGGGAAATACTTGTGGGAAATCTTATTTTTTTCTAAAATGAAACTTTCCAGTTTGAAATCACATAGTGATTGGCCATAATTCAGAATCACACAAGAAGCAATTGAAAAACTCACCCCCTTCTAAAAGGAGCATGGACAACTGATACTGTTAATAAACAAACTCAGGGACCACTGCCTTGACCTTGTACATAGATGAAAACAGAGTATTTTAGGAGATGGAGGTTTTCCAGAGTGGCTTAAAAAATGGTCAGAGGTTGTTCTACTTGACCAACCTTACTATCCATGTTGAAAATGGGACAAGGGAGTAATCATATCTAAAGTAGAAAATTACAGCCCAATTTGTGTTCCGGTCTCCTCTGTGTCTCCTTTTGGTGTCCAGAGCCACTGCCTCACACCTGGCACTAAATATACCAAGGGATGTAAGACTTTGGCATTTGACAGAGCACATTTTCAAAGTTCTTATCGTTCACTTGACCTAAATTAATGGAAGCATTCATGATGGGAGCACATCAGTAATGTTAAAGTACATTAAATTGAGACCTTTTGTCTCTGCAGAATAATGTTCTATTTTGAGATTTCTCATTACACAAAATAATGAAACAGCCAAATCATTATGTACATCTGTGTTTGTTGATACTTGACATTTGTTTTTAAAGTGAGATTTAGGAGGACGCTTATTTAATCTGGGTTTGACTCTCATGTGATCCAGTTTATTTGCTGCCATTTGGATTTCATTTCTATAGTTGAAGCATCCAGTTGTCCCAATATAAAATTAAAAGGCCTTCTACCTTTAATTAATTATACTTACCATATCCTGCTCCATTATTCATCACATTCACATTGAAGAGTTGGAATTAACCGTATCTCAGGGCTATAGACAAATGGCACTCTTAGCTTAATCTATGCTTTGGAGAGGTTTTGGAATACAGTTGTAATTTCTGTTGGCTCAAGTTCAAACTCCTTAATCTAGCATTTGAAGCCTTCTATAATCTGCCCCCAATTTGCCTTATCTTGTCATAAAATCCCTTCTACATTTCCTGGACATGGATGGCAGTTGCTTAATAATTCAGTTATGTTCTTCCTTCTCTGCAGCTTTCTTTGTGCTTTAGTCAGGCTGATGTCTCCATACTTCCCTGCTTTTCAAACCATCCATACTTTAAAGTCCATTGAAATCCCACCCTTTCTGAAAAGTTTTCCTGTATCATTTTTCACTACTCTTTTTCTTCTTCAGTTGGGGCTAGGTGCCAGATGCTGGAAGTCAGTTGATAAATGTTTCACATAGGCAGATCTTTTTCATCAAGATTATAATGGCCAAATGGCTAAGGGTCACACCTTATACCCTTACATATTCTCTAAAATGCCACAGTCAGTGCCAAGCTGATCACATGATTGATTGGCCTGTTGTAATTTTGAAATAGTTTATTTGAAGAATGAAGTTTGGGATTGAATTTCATTTGAAAGTACAATTATATTATACTGGAAGGATGAAAATGGTTGATTTTTTAAAATGTTATTTGCCTTTTAGCTGTAATAGAATCAGTAAATCCCCTCCTGATTTAACATGGAATATGTTGGTAAGCGGCTGTTAGGTTTGTAATCCTGAAATACAGAAAAAAAAATTGGACTTTCAACTGGCATTTCTATTTTAGGAGTGCCGTATTAGACCTGTGTTTTCATATGGACGACTCAGAACCCAACTACATCTGTAAGATAGTTGTTAACATAGGGCAGCCTGAATAAATTAGGTTTTATGTCACTAAAATATTTTCAGGGACTTAAAAGTGTTTGTAAAAAGCTAGGTCAAAAAGTTAATATGGAGAAGGATTAAAGAATTTAAAAGATCAGGCGCCTATTAGATGATTATAGTACTTTAGGATTATAACTTTCATTTTCTAAAGAATATGCATAATTCTCAGATTTCACTATTAATAGTCTACTTATTAGTTTAAAATAAAAAGCTTCTATAAGTACTTTTTCAAGAAAAGCATTTTAGAAATTTTCTTTAATATTCCACATAGCTTTAAAAGTATAAATATATATATATTTCAGCTTATATTGTTTAAGAAAGAGCAGTGATCTGTGTTTTTTACCCCTTTCAAATAAGTAACAACTTAGTCTGTGAAAGGTTGTTTGTGGTATTTCTATAAAAACATTAGACACATTAAAGAAAAATGAAATTCAGAAACAAATTTAAAGTATTGGGGAAAAACAAGTCTGTTATGATAAAAAGTGTAAAAATAAACTGTAAAACTGTGCCTGTGATAATAAGTACATGGAAGGAAAGATACAGTGTTATATAAGAGCACAAAATGGGAGCATTTGAAAAAGTCAGGAAAGTCAGAACTTGCTTCCCCAAGGAAGGCACAAACTAGGCAAAGGGGGAGGGGGAAGATCATTCCAGACATAATAAAAGCATGTGCAAAGTTCCTGTGGTGTGAGGGAGGTTGGCAAGAGTAAAGCAAGTTAGAGTGGATAGAGCAGAGGTAGTGATAATGCAGGTTGGGCAAGATGAGACTGCAGAGGTTAGCAGGGGCTAGATAGCATAGGGCTTTGGGGGTCACATTAAATACTTTGTTATTTATCCTAAAATCAGTGAGAGGTCTTTGGAGAATTTTAGGCAGCGATAGGTTGTGCTCAGATTTGCATTTTGAAAAGATCACACTGACTATAGCACGAAGAGAAAATCAGACTGTGGCCAGAGGAGAAGCAGGGAGACTATTTAGGAGATGGTTGCTATGAGTGGTACAGGAGAATGGTCATGCCAGTTTAGACTAGGATGGTGGCAATGGAGCGAAGTGGCAAGATTCAATATGGATGATATAAAATTGAAAAAGCTCACACTGGATCTATGCTGGGATAATGAATAGGGACTGTCAGGGATGACTCGCAGATTGCAGACTTGTATTATTAGATAGATTGTGTCATTCCTTGAAATGAGCAGCACTATAGAAGAACTGTGATTATTTTGTGGGGGGCCAGGAGGGTAACAAAGACTGCATTTTTAAAAAATCAGATATATTGATTTTGAGTCATTTAACCTGTTTGGGCTTCAGTTTCCTAATCTTTAATATAAGGGCCATGAATCATTGAGGTCTCCTCTAGAGCAGAGGTCAGCAAATTTATTCTGTAAAGGACCAGACAACATGCTGTCTCTGTTTTAACTACTCCACTCAGCTGTTGTAGCTGAATTAAACCATTGTATCTCAGTTATCAGGTATAATAATCCTTATACCATGTCAACACAAACCTGCCAACTGATTTGGTTAATTGCAAGGAATAATCAGTGAATTTCAATGAAGAACTGATTGTGTCATTAATGAGTCAAATCAATAAAATTAGTTGAGGTAGTAGACTTGAATAGACATAACTATATGAGTTATAAATATAACAGACCTGCCATTAACCTAAGGGGTGAAAATCAGGAGGGTATGGAGTGAGTACCCACTAATGAAAAACCTAAACAAAGCAAATCAGAACAATCATTGTGAAATGAAGGTTATACTAGGCACTTACTGTCTGAGTAGAAGTTACTGTTTTAGCTGATGTTGCTTCCTATTGTCATGGGTGTTGGTACTGCCTCTGTCTTGGAGCCTCGGGTATGACTAATGGGCCAGCCCAACCACAGAGATGCTGTGTGTGTGTGTGTGTGTGTGTGTGTGTGTACGCACACGCACATTTAGGCAAATAAAATTATATGATGAGTATTATATTATATTGTAATTTGATTTTTTGCTTAATGAATATTTTGGACATTTGTTCATTTTATTGGAAATATGCTTATCCAAACTTTGTGAATTGTCTGTAGTTTTTTAAAATATGTTTTTATTGACTTTAGAGAGAAAGGAAGGGAGAGGCATAGAGAGATAGAAACATCAATGAGAGAATCTCTCTTGCACTCCCCCCCACTGGGGATTGAGAGAATGTCACTTGCCCGCACTGGGAATCCAACCAGGGTCTCTTGGTTCATGGGTTGATGCTCAATCACTGAGCAGCACCAGCTGGGCATGAATTGTCTGTATTTAATTCTCATTTCACTTTGTCCTTGCTACCCAAATTTTTTGGAAATAGATTTTTCTCATCCTAGGTTGGTATATAATTTGTCTACAGCCACAACTCAATAAATGATTGTGTAGAAGTGGGGTAAAAGCATCAAATAGTGCACTCCCAAAGCTCAGGAAATCTAGATTTTGGCTGAAATACCATTGTTGATGAAATATTTTTCTACTCATTACCATTACTATGGATGATCAATGGTTAAGCATGTTTGAACATGAATTATACTAGTATAATAGGTATGCAAAATGAGGTTTCCGAGTATATGGACTATGGCAATTGGGTGAATAATTGACTATCTCAGGAAAAAAGTAAAATTTTAATTGAATCATACCCATAATTCATCCTTGTGAAATACTAGTTCATTTCCATTCTTTACAGTTTGTTTTCAATGGATATAAGAAAGCTAAGCCTACAGCCAAAGATATTTTTCATAAAATTCTTTCAATTTGAGACAGGTAGGTTGACATTTCCATGATTTATTTAATGAGATACTTTTCTCCCATGCTATATTATTATTATTTTTTAATTTATTGAACATTATAGCCTGAGATGGTTAGAGGGGGAAAAGAAGGGAGTTTGTCAAGTCTTAGTTTACACCATTTATAAGCAAAAGTTTTCAGTAGCATTGAATCAAAACCACTAGCTCTGCCTATCGTTATGGGAGAGGGCCTAGAAAGCATTATAAAGATACAGGAAGGTCTTGGCAGCGGGGAGTGAATATGAGAAAGTCTACAGAAGAAGGTAACTGTCTTCAGAAAAGCTGAGCAATACGGTAAACACAAACATAGCAAGCAAGTTTAACATGCACCAGAGAAGGTTTATGGGAGATATTGAGGTATTCCGGTAGTCACTAAATGCTAAGTCTAGCTCTACCAGGAGATGATGGGGTCTAAGATTCAGAACCAGGTTTCCATTCATCAGAAGGACTGTAGTGAAGGCAGGCACTAGCCACACCCTGGGGAAACTGTAGCTTTAGTCAATCTATAATAATAAAAGCATAATATGCTCATTAGACTGGACAGCTGAATGACCTTCCAAACGTCATTCAGGATGTCATTCCAGATGAAGCTGAGGCAGCAGGGGCCGAGGAAGAGGCAGTTAGGGGTGATCAGGTAGGCAGGCAGAGGTGGTTAGGGGCGAGCAGTTAGTGGTGATCAGGCAGCTGAGTGGTTAGGGGCAATGAGGCAGGTAGGCAGAGTGGTTAGGGACGATCAGGCAGGCAGGTAGGCAAGCAATTAGGATCCAACGGTCCCGGATTGCAAGAGGGATGTCCAACTGCCAGTTTAGGAGGGATCAGGCCTAAACTGGTAGTCGGACATCCCCCGAGTAGTCCCGGATTGCAAGAGGTTGCAGGCTGGGCTGCGGGACCCCCGCCCCCTGTGCATGAATTTCATGCACCAGGCCTCTAGTAGTATTATAAGGAAGCAATTCTAAGTTCCTGGAATTAGGGTCAAGGATAGGGCTTAATTATAAAGGAGCAATGCTGAAACACTAAAAAGATTCATAGGGTTAGAGCAAGTCCAGCAGCAAAGCTAATTTGGGTGAATTACCACACATTTGAGTCACTTAGAACTTTTTAATTATTCTGCTTGCCTACTTCGTGATTCGTCCCAGATTCAGGGATGAGGATGAGGGTGGATGCAGGTTGATAAGTGGAATAAAATCCATGTTTTCAATCTATCATTTGACTGAAAATGTGAAAATTATGATAGAAATAATCAAGAGAATTACTTTACTGCATGAATTTGAATTCTCTCTCTCTTACACACACACACACACACACACACACACACACACACACACACACACATACACACACACACACACCACAAGACACACCACACTACTCACACTCTCCCAAAAATGTGGATCCACAAGAAGAGAGCTGAGCCAACCTTAAGTGTACATAGCCTTCCCTGTGGTGAGATGCTCTTCTCCAACCCTAGCCATCTCCCACTATGACTGACCCTAAATCCCTCTACTGGTCACTCCTTTGGGAATAAAAAGAGATGGTTGCTGCATAGTTGCTTTGAGGAAAATATATTCCAGATATTTCAGGGAAGATACAGAAGGGGTAGGAAATGCCTCTTTATCCAGGGCTAGTACTATACAAAATTCCTATGTGGGGGTGAAATATATATTTGCCTCCCTCCCATCTCACCTTTTATGATAATAAACTGGTGATATTTCTCTGTGTTTTGTGAGCCATTATAGTAAATTAATCAAATCTGAGGAGTGGGTCCTTGGAACCTGCCAGTCCTTTAGAAATACAGGTAACAACCTGGACTTGAGAGTGGCATATGAAGTGGGGGAGAGGGGGCGCGAGTAGGAGAGTCTTGTAGGACTTAACCCCTAACCTGTGGAATTTGGTGATTTCTCCAGGTAAATAACCATACTTGAATTGAATTATAGGACACCTAGCTGGTGTCCCGAGATTTGCTTGCTAGGGTGGGGAACCCTCCCCCCAAAACACATTGGAATTGGTACCAGAACCAATTTGTGCCAGGCATTATATTAAGCACTTAACATGCAGTTACATTCAGTCCTTAATAGAATGCTATGAGGGAGGCACATTCCCTTTCACTCCAGGCACCAAATTATTTTCTGTGTCTGTGAGGAAGGTTAAAAATGAATTTATTCTTGTTCTTTTTTTTAAAACATATTTTATTGATTTTTTACAGAGAGGAAGGGAAAGGGATAGAGAGCTAGAAACATCGATGAGAGAGAAACATTGACCAGCTGCCTCCTGCACACCCCCTACCGGGAATGTGCCCGCAACCAATGTACATGCCCTTGACCAGAATCGAACCTGGGACCTTTCAGTCCACAGACCGATGTTCAATCCACTGAGCCAAACCGGTTTCGGCTTATTCTTGTTCTCAACCTTAGTGGCTATCAGGTTATAGGCAGTCAGTGGAAGACTGCTGGTTGAGTGAATTAATACTTTTCCTTTGTTGGTCAAACCCTCCAACCATGGTGTGCTACCTAGGCTTGGGCAACTGAGCTCATCCCTGGCTCCACCCACATTAAATTGTATCTTTCTTACATTTGATATCCTCAGGGCTTTTATTTCTGCTGGACAGTTGATAAATTAATCCTGATAGGATTATAGCAGCAGATAATTACTGTGAGTATGTTAATGTGTCACCCCTCCTACATAGCTTATTTGCATGTTAATGGAGCAATTCTGGAGATATTCCCTTAAGGCAAAGGCATGAATCTTGAGGATGAGAAAGCATGTATCAAGGCAATCTGCAGTGTGGGAGTGAAGTGGAAGGTGGTGATGTACACATCTCAGCACTGACAACATACAGACAGCTGCCTACTCCACCTATGTGTTGTGTCAGCTTTGATGAATAATTGCTAAAAGTAAGAATTATGATCTATTGCTGTCTTTCCTTAGTTTTATATTAGCTTTGTTGGTTCTCTAGAGCAAAACCTCAAGTTCTTTTGGGCTAAAACGAATGGCTAAGCCTAATGAGATGCATGGTGCTGTGAAATTCGATTAATTAACTAGGATTTGAATTGAAATTGTTTTTGAGATAAAATTTGTCACAATATATTCTTATGAAATGTTTGTTTGCATCACATATAGTAGCTACATTGAATGTAATTCTCTTGATACTGGGAAGGGGAGCATGTGGTGGGACATCTCAGGAGAAAAAATATTATAGTCTATACCCTTCTCTTATCCAGAAGGCTATACTACATTTTATTTAATTGTATTTTTAAGAGTCCTATAAGAAGCATATTACATGGGATTTTAAAAACGTTTAACAATTTCACCTTTCTAAGACATATGCACATAGTCAGCTTTTATATATATACTAGAGGCCCGGTGCACAAAATTCGTGCACAGGGGTGTGTGTCCCTCAGCCCAGCCTGCACCCTCTCGAATCTGGGACCCCTAACTGGATCGGGCGTAAACAGGCAGTCGGACATCCCTCTCACAATCCAGGACTGCTGGCTCCCAACTGCTCGCCTGCCTGCCTTCCTGATTGCCCCTAACCACTTCTGCCTGCCAGCCTGATTACCCCCTAACCACTCCCCTGCCAGCCTCATTGATGCCTAACTGCTCCCCTGCAGGCCTGGTCACCCCTAACTGCCCTCCCCTGCAGGCCTGGTCCCCCCCAACTGCTCTTCCCTGAAGGCCTGGGTCCTCCCCAACTGCCCTTCCCTACAGGCCCGGTTGCCCCCAAATTCCCTCCTCTGCTGGCCTGGTCAACCCTAACTGCCCGCCCCTGCAGGCTTGATTGCCCCCAACTGCCCTCCCTTGCAGGCCTAGTCCTTCCCAACTGCCCTCCCCTGCTGGCCATCTTGTGGCGGCCATCTTGTGTCCACATGGGGTCAGTCATCTTTGACCACATGGGGCAGCCATCTTGTGTGTTGGAATGATGGTCAATTAGCATATTATTCTTTTATTAGATAGGATGATTAGATAGGATAGAGGCCTGGTGCACGGGTGGGGGCCAGCTGGTTTGCCCTCAAGGTTGTCCCGGATCAGGGTGGTGATTCCCTTGGGGTGTGGGGAGGCCTGGGTGAGGGGCATGTGGTGGTTGACAGGCTGGTCACCCCAGTGGAGGCCCTGGTATCTGGGATTTATTTATCTTCTATAATTGAAACTTTGTAGCCTTAAGTGGAGGCCAAGGCAGGCCAGGGCAGACAGAAAGCTTGGCTTCCTCCATCTCCGGGGGCAACTCAAACCTCCTGCTCTCTCCAGCTCCGTGGCTGCTGCCATTTTTGTTGGGATTTATCTATCTTCTATAATTGAAACTTTGTAGCCTTAAGCGGAGGCCAAGGCAGGCCAGGGCAGGTGGAAAGCTTGGCTTCCTCCATTGCCGGGGAAACCCAAGCCTCCTGCTCTCTTCGTGGCCGCAGCCATCTTGGTTGGGTTAATTTGCATACTCGCTCCTGATTGGCTGGTGGGCGTGACTTGTGGGTGCAGCTGAGGTATGGTCAATTTGCACATTACTATTTTATTAGATAGGTTTATTTTGAGTTTGATGGAGCTATATGATTTTTAATAACAGGATGATATCATTTACTATAGAAAATTAATTAAATCTCTGCCAAATGGCTTATTACCCTAGTGTGAATGCTTAAGATGGTCATTTATTCAACAAATGTTTGATGAACACCAACTATATACTGGAAACTGTGAAAGGCACAATGGGAACGTAGATTACTAGTAAATAAATATATTTCATATATCCTCAAATCAGATATGAGGTTTCAGAATTTTTCCCTGCAGAAGAGTTGAATTTTAGAAATTACTTCTATTTAGTTTCATTGATCTATTGATCTTTTCTTATACTATTATCATACTTTCTTGATTACTGTCATTTTGTAATAAGTTTTATTATCAAGTAGCATAGTTCCTTTAATATTGTTCCTTTTCAAAATTGTTTTATCTATTATGACTCCTTTGTTTGTCTACCTAAATTTTAGAATCAACTTATCAATTTCTATAAAAAACCTTCTGTTATTTTGATCAGGAAGGTAATTGGGAGAGAATCAACATGTTGATATACACTGAGTGGCCAGATTATTATGATCTCTGAACGCATAATAATCTGGCCACTCAGTGTATATCCTATCTAATAAAAGGGTAATATGCAAATTAACCATCAATCACTCCGTGACAAAGATGGTGGCGCCCATAGCCACAAATATGGTGGTGCCCATAGCCACAAAGATGGCAGCATTGGCCAGAGCCACAGAGCCGAGGCCTGCCCAGGCCCATCACTAAGGGAGACTTGCAGGGAGTGCAGTGGGGAGACATGCGGGAAGTGAGCGAGGTTCCTTGTCTGGGGGTTCCAAATCTGCCATTCGTTCTTTTCACCGCTGATTCCCCTCCTTGCAGGTATCCTCCACACAAAAGCCATTCTGTGCAAATATGTCATGTCCTGATGGGTGAATCCTAAACTGAATGAGTGTCACATCTGGGCAACCTAACTCCCATTAGAAAAAGGACCCGGGAGGAGGGATTTAGGAATTACCAAGCCATTGTGATCTGCTCAGTCTCCAGAACTGCTGTTAAACACAGGCAGTCTGAGACCCTCCCAAACATCACCTGAGCTAAACCTGAGAACCAAGATATTTTCAAGGCCCAAAGTTGACGGGGGTAAGGCAGCAGGGGAGCAAAGCAAACAAGAACAGCCAACTCAACCAAAGATGCAGGAGCTTAAGATAATGCAGAGAAATGTCCTGGCCACTAATGCTCTCTGGCAGATGTGGTGCCCACAGCCAGCTTGTCTGGGCAGAATTTAAGGCCACCAGCACGAGGGAAAGTCGAAGCATGCCTAAGGATTTTTTGTACATGTCCCACAGTCCGGAAGCAGAGTCAGAATCAAGAAGCGAAGTCTTACCTCAGCGCTGGGGTGTTTAAAATTATCTAAAAATAGCAGTTCCATCGCTGAATCCACTGCCATGTTTGCCGTGGATGGGAGGTGTGCAGAGGACTTTCAGGGCAGCCCTATAACCTTGGGGGCGACAGCGGTTCTGGAGAGGGAGAGACTGCAGCATTTCCAGTGTCCAAAGAGCTAGTGCTGCAAACCTTGGCCTATCCAGAAGCTCGTTGCTGCTGGAAGTTGCTGGCCCTGCCTTCTCCAGCATGGTGGAGAAAGTCTGAGAGAGGAGAGGCGGATATGGTGGCTCCAGTGGTCCAAATCCTATTGTCATCTCTGTTACCTAGCCTCTGTGCCCTATAGGACAGCCTCAGTACCAGTGCAGAGGAGGCTTTGGAGAAGGTAGTGGTGAGGAGAATGCTTCTGACTCTGGATACCCAGTGAAATCATTGTCAAGAGCCTTTCTAGGGCTGGCAGGAAAATGCAGCAATGAGGGAAGAATAATGTCTCAAAATGAAGAGGTTTTTTTTTTTCCTCATCAGCAAAATATGAATATTACCTAAACCACAGACTTTGTGAGAGTTAATTGAAATAAAATTCCAGAAATTGTATAACAGCCAGGTTGAAGTGGATAGGTTGGTTGAGCATGAGCATGGTCCTGTGCACAGAAAGGTTGCAGGCTCATTCCAGGTCAGGGAACATACCTGGAACATACCTGGGTTTCAAGTTGGATCCCTGGCCAGGGCCCCTAAGGAAGCAAATTGAAAGGATGTTTCTTACATTGATGTTTCTCTCTCTCTATCCCTCTCCCTTCCACTATCTCTAAAAATCAATGGAAAAATGAATTAATGCCATATCTACAAATGTGGATAATCTAAAAAGAAAAAAAGAGAAGTGGCGGGGTTGGGTGGCTAACCAGTTTGGCTCAGTGGATAGAGCATCGGCCTGCAGACTGAAGGGTCCCAGGTTCAATTCCGGTCAAGGGCATGTACCTTGGTTGCAGGCACATCCCCAGTTGGGGGTGTGCAGGAGGCACCTGATTGATGTTTCTCTCTCATCAATGTTTCTAACTCTCTATTCCTCTCCCTGAAAAAAATCAATAAGATATATTTAGGAAAAAAAAAAAAAAACAGGGTAAAAGAGGTTGAATATGTACTGTATAATTTAAAGCGTGTAAAATAATATAACTTTTTAGGGGCATATATGTTATCTATACTAATAAAAGGGTAATATGTTAATTAGACCAGACATCTTTCAGGCATCCATCCGGACATCCTTCCGGACAAAGCCACGGTGGTGGGGGCTGAGGCAGAGGCCGTTAGGGGCAATCAGGCTGGCAGGGGAGGGCACTTAGGGGCGACCAGGCTGGTAGGGGAGGGCACTTAGGGGCAACCAGGTTGGCAGGGGAGCAGTTTTGTGTCAATCAGCCTGGCAGGGGAGTGGTTAGGGGGTGATCAGGCTGGCAGGCAGGCAAGCGGTTGGGAGCCAGCAGTCCCGGATTATGAGAGGGATGTCTGCCTACCAGTTTAGGCCTGATCCCACAGGCGGACATTGCCCGAGGGGTCCCAGATTGGAGAGGGTTCAGGTTGGGCTGAGGGACACCCTTCTCCATGCACGAATTTTATGCACCGGGCCTCTAGTCCTATATAATAAAAGGCTAAAATGCAAATTGTCCCCTTGACCAGGAGTTCGACCAGCAGGCAAACCGGCCAACCACCCATGTCCCCCCTGGCCAGGCTGGCCGGACCCCACCCATGCATGAATTCATGCACCGGGCCTCATATATATATATATATATATATATATATATATATATATATGTATTATATATACACTGAGTGGCCAGATTATTATGTGTTCAGAGATCATAATAATCTGGCCACTCAGTGTATATCCATTAGCATAGTATATTTTTACATTTATGTAGATCTTCTTTAATTTCTCTCTGTAATGTTACATCATGTTAAATATAGAGGTCTTGTACATTTCTAATAATTTTTCTTAACTATTTTATATTTCTTGATGCTATAGTAATTGGTTTTTTAAATTCAATGTTCCAGTTCTTTGTTGCTAGTATGTAGAAACAGAACTGATCCTCTCTAATAAAATGGTAATATGCAAATTAACCATCACTCTGCTACATAAGCCACGCCCACCAGCCAATCAGGGCGAGTATGCAAATTAACCCCAATCCAAGATGGCTACAGCCACAGAGAGCAAGGTTTCCCAGGTAACAGAGGAAGCCAAGCTTTCCATAGCCGTTGCAGGCCTAAGCCTCCACTCAAGCTACAAAGTTTCAATTATAGAAGGTAAACAAATTCAAACAAATGGCGGCAGAATGGAGCTTGAGAGAGCAGGCCAGGGTTGCTGCCGGCAACAGGGGAAGCAAAGCTTTCCGCACACCCTGGCTGGGCTCACCTGCTTAAGGCTACAAAGTTTCAATTGTAGAAGGTGAATTAACTGCCACAGAAATGGCTGCCACCCCGGAGGGAGCAGCAGGCTTGGCTCCGCCCCAGGCTACAAAGTTTCAATTGTAGAAGGAAAATAAATTCCAGATACCAGGGCCTCCGCTTGGGTCGCCAAGGTGCATGGCTGGCCTGCAAACCACCACAGGCCCCTCGCTCAGGCTGCCCCACACCCCAAGGGAACCCCCACCCTTATCTGTGACACCCTTCAGGGCAAACCAGCGGGCCCCCACTCCTGTACCAGGCCTCTATCCTATCTAATAAAAGAGTAATATACAGATTGATCATCACTGCAACACACAATATAGCTGCCCCCATGTGGTCAAAGATCCTGCCCCCATGTGGACACAAGATGGCCACTACAAGATGGCCAGCAGGAGAGGGGAATTGGGAGGCACCCGGCCTGCAAGGGAGGGCAGTTGTGAGGGACCAGGCCTGCAAGGGAGGGCAGTTGGAGGTGATCAACCCTGCAGGAGAGGGCAGTTAGGGGTGACCAGGCTGGCAGAGGAGGGAAGTTGGGGGCAAACAGGCTGGCAGGGGAGCAGTCAAGCATCAACCAGGCTGGCAGCAGCGTGGTTAGGGGTGATCAGGCTGACAGGCAGAAGCGGTTAGGGGCAATCAGGAAGGCAGGCAGGCAAGCAGTTGGGAGCCAGCAGTCCTGGATTGTGAGAGGGATGTCCGACTGCCCGTTTAGGCCCGATCCCGATCGGGCCTAAACGGGCAGTTGGACATCCCTCCAGGTGTCCCAGATTGGAGAGGGTACAGGGTGGGCTGAGGGACAACCCCCCGCCGTGCACGAATTTCTTGCACTGGGCTTCTAGTTTTCATATAAAGATCATGAATCCTGTGACCTTCCTAAATTCACTTATTAGTTTCTAGTAGCTACTTTATCAGTACCTTAGGGTTTGCTATATATACAGTTATATCATTTGCAAATAAAAGCAGTTTTACTTTTTTTCTTTAAGGTCTGTATACCTTTCTCTTGATTATCATATTGTGTGGTCTAGGTTCTTTAGTAGAATATTGAATAGAAGTGGTGAAACCAGACATCCTATTCTTGTTTCTTATCATAGGAGATAAAATTGTGTTTCATAATTAGATACAATGTTAACTATATAAGTTTTTTTTAACCCACACCTGAGGATCTTGTTCTTTTAAAATTGATTTTTAGAGCTAAAGTGAGGGAAAGAGAGAGAGAGAAACATCAATGTGAGCGAAACATTAATTGTACATGCTCTGAGCGTGGATTGAATCCACAACCTAGGTATGTGCCCTGACTGGGAATTGAACCCAAAACCTTTTGGTATACAGATAGATGCTCTAACAAACTGAGCCACCAGGCCAGGGCTTAACTATAAGTTTTTTAAAGCTTCCCTTTACAGGTTTGAGGAAGTTTCCTTTATTTATAGTTTGAAGAAAGGTGTTTTTTTTTTAATTTAAAAAATTAGTGTTAAATTTTGTCAAATGCTTTTCTGCACTTATTGAGATGATTATATGAATTTTTTATTTTATCCTCTCTATAATGTGAATAACATTGATTTTTGAATATTGTACCAACCTTGCATCCCTACGATAAACCCTCTATGGTTATGATTTATTATCCTTTTGTATATATTGCTAGATTACATTTAATAATATTGTGTCAATGATTTTGTGTCTATGACAGATATTGGGGGTTTTTCTTGTAATGTTCCTGTGAAGTTTGGGTATCAGGGTTATACTGGTCTAGTAAAATTAGTTGGGGGTATTTTCTCTTCTATTTTCTAAAATAGTTTAGGATTGTTATTAGAAATCCAAGATGTCAATGGAATAGGTGGAAAGTACACTCTCCTCCTCCCAGGAACAAACTGGAATTACAACTATAGTGTAGAACAACCAACCTGGATCAGCAACTGAAGACTCGCTGAATAGAAGTATTATAACCAAGGGTTTACAGAAGGAGTCACATCGAGACTGATAAGAAATGCCGAGATGTGAAAAAGGCTGACCCTGCTCCCATGGGCAGTGGCTGAGGTTCCAGAGGGATATCTCTGCTGTGGGAAAATTGTCCCTGAGAGAGAAGTGTGGAGTCTCAACCCCAAGCTGGGCTTCCAAGCCCAGAGCACCAGAGCTAGGAAGAGGTGTCCATATAAGCTTATTATTATTAATTTTTAAAATGTTTTCTAGAATTCAACAATAATACCATCTGGGTAAAAAATTCTCTTGGAATTGGTTTGAAAACTATAAGTTCAATGTGTTTAATAGCTATGGAGGTAGTTTTTCTATTGCTTCTTTTTTATTGTTTTTTTTTATTGATTAAGGTATTACATATGTGTCCTCATCCCCCCATTGCTTATTATGTAAGTTTTGCCAGTTTTTAAAGGAATTTTCCCATTTCATGTATGATGTTGAATTTATTTCTATAAAGCTGTTCCTTAAATTCCCGTTTTACCCTCTTTAACTTCTATAGGATCTGTAGTGATATCCCCACCTTCATTCCTGATACATCTTCTACCTTATTGGGCTGTAATTACAAATAGGTCGAATAATGTATAATTATGAATGTCCCTCCTTTTAGATTCCATAGCCAGTGTTTCTTAATCTCCCGGCCTTTGTTTCTCTTTCTTCCATAATATATTACTCCTTCCTTCCAAAACAATGAAAATTACCCATTTTTTTGGTCTGTATAGTCATACATCACTTATTGACAGGGATATGTTATGAAAAATGTATCCTTATATTTATTTCATTATTGTGTGAACATCATAGGGTGCACTTAAACAAACCTATATGGTATACCTACTACATACCTAAGCCATATGGTATAGCCTATTGCTCATAGGCTACAAACCTGTACAACATGTAGGCATTTGTAACACAGTGGTAAGTATTTGTGTACCTAAATATAGAAAATGCTCATTAAAATCCTATGTAATAAAAGCCCAGCAACCAAAATGGCGGAACGACTAGAACAACCAGAGACCAGAACCACCACAGCCCCTCGCCTGGGCTGGCCCCGCCCCCCAGCAAGCAGTTAGGGACAATCAGACAGGCAGGCGAGTGGTTAGAGGCGATCAGGCAAGCAGGCGAGCAGTTAGGGGTGATCAGGCAGGCAGGCAGAGAGGTTAGGGGCAATGAGGCAGGCAAGCGAGTG
The DNA here is from genome assembly GCF_951640355.1 of Cnephaeus nilssonii. NCBI lineage: Eukaryota > Metazoa > Chordata > Mammalia > Chiroptera > Vespertilionidae > Cnephaeus > Cnephaeus nilssonii. Next base: position 114,995,102 of record NC_137071.1, read on the forward strand.
GTTAGGGGAGATCAGGCAGGCAGGCAGGTGAGTGGTTAGGGGTGATCAGGCAGGCAGGCAGAGCCCTGCAATCTATTGCCTCAAAGAGGGAGACCCAGGTTGCCCACCACAGCTGCGGGAGGGATGCTGGGCAGCTGCGACAGGAGGCGCTGGTGGCAGTGAATGCTGCAGGGTGGGGCTGGCGCCACTGAAGCTCCTGTGCAGCATGCCACCTGCAGCCTGGCCCAGGCCCCAGGATTGCCGCCTCTGCCCATGGCTTCTGCAGAGCTGGACTGCCATTCTTCCTGCTATGATACATGGGCAGATCCTGGACCCTTCCATGACTGCAGGCTCTCTGCCAGGGCTTGGCCCCCTGACCGGACTCCCCAGCTCGTCCCTCACTGCAGAGGAGCATTGGGGCCATGATCACCCCTTTGCAGTTCCTGGAGGTAAAACTGAGCAAGAGGCCTCAACCTGTGAAAAGTAAGCTAGACAAGGAAGAATAGCAGAGGAAAAGGCGCCGGGAAAAGAACAAAGTGGTGGCAGCCCAATGCCGGAACAAGAAGAAGGAGCAGACGGAGTTTCTGCAGCAGGAATCTGAGTGGCTGGAGCTCATGAATGCAGAGCTGAACACCCAGATGGAGGAGCTGAAGCAGGAGCGGCAGCAGCTCATCCTGATGCTCAACCAGCATCACCCCACCTGCATCATCAGGACCTACCGCGTTAAGAACCCTGACTCAGAAGGCAACCCACTGCTGGAGCAGCTGGAGAAGAAGTGACCATGGGCTGGGAGGAGGACAAGGAGGAGGAGGAGATGAGGAGAGGGTGGAGGAGGAGGGTCCCAGAGGGCTCTTCCTTGCTGCATGAAAAACTCTTCAATGAGGCTCAGCACAGCCAGCATTGACCTGGCTATTTTGTGAAACTCAGATCAGCCACACCAGGGGAAGAAACCCAGTCTGATGAAACCAGGAGCAAGCACTGAGGCCAAAGTAGTCCTGTGGGGGGGGGGGGGCTATTCTGCCTGGGTCCAGGCTTGCAAGAGGCAGGACAGAGGCTCTGGGCTGGAGAGATGCCCAACCAGGCAGCTGTGGGCATTTCTCCGGCCTCTCCGCAGGACACCCACCCAAAGGACCTCTGAGCAGCCAGGAAAAGCCATGAGTTGCAACCAAAATTTGTCTGAGGATGGAACTCAGAGTGCAACTGCAATCTGCCTGTCCCTCACCTTGACCCTGATCCTGATGCAAGGCTGGAGAAGGGCACAGTGCCAGGCCCTGCTATACCCACCCACCATGGTCCAGCTCAGTCCTTCCTGGAGTGACAGCCAGGGCGCACCCTCGCCGGCCCTGCTGGAGTTGTTGTGGGCACAAGGCGTGGGCGCCCTTCCAAAGCACATACTCACTGAATGTTACAGACTGGCTGTCCTGGCAGGGCTTTCAACTGCACATGTTTTTTATACTTTCTTTTTCTTTTTTTAATATTTAAAAAAAGATGTTATACAAGCAATATATAAATGGATTTCTATAATCACTCAATGTGGTACAGTATAAATATGCTATGGTTTGTATGTTATGAACAGATATTCAGCAGTTATGGTCATTGCATGTAACTTCTAAGTACTGTAGTCTCTGGGTGTTGGGGTGCCAGGGGCAGGAGTGTGGTGCATTTCCATCCTGGTAAACCCTTCATAGTACTCAGTTCTGTATCACTCAGTAAACATTACTCTTACTTAAAAAAAAAAAATAGGGAGGCCCAGGCTACCCGGCCGGTGGTGCTGCAGTGGGTGGGCAGGGCCTCCCTCTGTGGGGGCCCCATCATCGATCACCCCACAGAGGGAGGCCCAGGCCACTAGCCAGTGATGCTGTGGCCGGTATGCGGGGTGGCCACTGACCACCCTGCAAAGGGAGGCCCAGGCCAACCAAGCAATCGCACCCCACACCTGTCACCTGCAGAGGGAGGTGACTGGTGGTAGGGGAGGAGGGGGCAGCACTGCACAGATGGCAAGCAGTGGCAGTGGCGGGGGCGGGGCCAGCTGCCAGCCGCCGGGGTAAGGAAAGCCCTGATAGGCCCTGATCTCAGGCCAGGCCTAGGGACCCTACCTGAGGGGTTCCGGATTGTGAGAGGGTGCAGACCGGGCTGAGGGACCCCTCTGAGTGCATGAATTTTTGTGCACCGGGCCTTTAGTTTATATATATAAAACCCTAATATTCAAATAGACCGAATGGTGGAACAACTGAACAACCTGTCGCTATGACGTGCACTGACCACCAAGGGGTGCATGCAGAACATGGCGAGTGTCGGCAGCAGCCGGCAGAACATGGAACATGGTGGGCATTGGCCACGGCAGGGTGGTGGAGCAGGTGAGTAGGGCACCAGACCAAGACAGGGTGCCAGTTGTTGTCATCGGGGCAAACCTCTGATGGTTACTGAAAATTCTTTGCCCCTGTGCGCTGCAGTCCTGCTGGGCACTTGCACCCACTGCCTGTGCCCAGTGTCGGTCCCAGTTGCTTAGCGCCATTATCAGAGATGAGTGGCAGGTGCCAGCCTCGATCACCCCTGAGGACTTCTCCACCTCCCCCTGCTCCGGAGGGGCAATCGGGGCAGCAGCCAACGCTTGTACCCACTGACGGTGCCAGCCCCACTTGCACCCACTGCTGGCGCCAGCCCCAATCACTCCACACTGTCAGTGGGTGTGAGTGGGGCGGGTGCCATCAGCATGTGGGAACGGTGGAGGCAGGAGAAGGGCTGCCTGCAGACAGGGGACTGGGGGCTGCAGTGGGAGGGGCTAGAAGGGGGTGTGGAGGATAGGCCGAGACCTGCCCCTGTGTCTACCGCAGCCTCATGGCCCACAGTTCCTTTCAAGGTGCACAAATTCGTGCACTGGCCCCCTAGTATAGTATAAAAGATAAAAAATGGTACACCTGTATAGGGCACTTACCATGAATGGAGCTTGAAAGATTGGAAGTTGCCCTGAGTGAGTCAGTGAGTGAGTGGTGAGTGAATGTGAAGGCCCAGGACATTACTGTACACAAGCATCATCACCAACATATGAGCAATGCATTGTACTGTGACATCACTCTCCAATAGCAATTGTTCACCTCTATTGTAATCTTATGGGACTGTATATGCAGTCCATCATTGATTAAAACATTGTTATGTGGTGCATGACTGTGTAAACTACTGCTTTTTTTTTCCAGGGAATTTTTAATCAATAAGAAACAATCTATTATCTTGAACCAATCACACATGATTCAAAAAATAGCTGCCACCTTTGAACTTTGATGTGTACAATAGTTTTCAGATTGTGAAGAACAACCCAAACTTTGGTGTTAGTGTAAATGCTTGAATTAATCATCCAGAGTTCACTGTCCTATAGGTGTTCTAAAATTCTGGTGAGTGAAATGTAAAAGTAGTTAGGAAGTATACAATCTTAGCTGAAAATTGGATTAGTGTCTTTTAAGGCAGTTTCATACAAAATTTCTAAAAAATATTTTAAAAAATAGATTTTTAGAGAGAGAGGAAGGGAGAGGGAGAGAGAGAGAGATACATCAATCAGCTGCCTCCCACATGCCCCCTTCTGGGGATCCAGCAGGCAACCCAGGCATGTGCCCTGACTGGGAATCAAACTGGCAACTTTTCAGTACCCAACCAAATGAGCCACACTGGCCAGGGCCAACCTTTTAAATTTAAAAGCTTTGTGCATGTGATGGAGAGCTTGTGGACAATATATATAAATCATAATTTCAACAACTTAACTGCTGTCATTTTTATGCATTTTCATTTGGTCCTTTTTAGGTGTTTTATTTATTGCTTTTTATGCACAGATCTGTTTTGACTTAGTTATAAACAATAGGGTATATTTACTTTTCCATCACTTAACATGTCATAAGCATATTTTCAAGTATTCACATAATTTGCCTTTACTTTTAATGATGGCATAATTGTAAATCAAGTGGCTGTATAAAAATAGAACTATTTACCTACTTTGACCTATTGGATTTCTTCCCCAGTATTTTGAATTCTCTAAAAAATGTTTAGATGAACATCTATATACAGTATATAACTTTTCTCATTATATTGCACTAGTGGCCTGATGCACGAAATTCATGCAAGAGTAGGCTTTCCTCCCCCCAGCTTCCCTCTGGCACCTGTGACCCGGGCTTCCCTCGCAGCCCTGGCTTTGTCCGGAAGGTTGTCCGGAAGGACGTCCAGTCTAATTAGCATATTATGCTTTTATTATTATAGATTCTTTAATTAAGGTAGGTTAATATAGGTGAGGTTATAATCAGAAGTTAAATAGTAAAGCCACTGGGTTTTTTAAAAAATTGGTTAACTATAGAGATTTTGTGATCATGAACTTCCTGTTGGAATTTCTTATATGTTGAAGATGGCGTTTAATATTGTTATCATGGGAACTCAGTTTTGCATACAAAAAATATCTTGAGCAACAGGTAAGGCAGAGTGTAGCAGAAACTTAGGCAAATGTTAGACCTTTCAAGGTCATGGATTTATAAGGAACCCAGGTCTAGAAGAAGAATGTGGTGAAGGCATGGTGGGGCTGCATATGCTGTTAATTTCATTGAAGAGTGAGAAGGCCTATAACAGCTTAAGAAGTTTCATTGCTGAGACATCTGAGACACATCTATTGGGAGGGTCCTTGTTTTATAGAAAAGTCATTTAAATATTCTATAAGAATTCAAATCTGCAAACAATATGGTTGCTTCTAAGGTTGTTGAGCATTAAATTGGCTTGTATTCAGAGGGAAGCATTCAAGTATTTCATAGGAAAATGCCTCAAAGAGAATGTTGTATGAATCAAGTAAATCCTAGTATAGAAGCCTCCACGCTTGAAAGAATCAAGGCTTTCAAATTTTTCCTCAGCATAAGGTTTAGGTATTATATAATAGTGACAACTCCATTTAATTTCTTAATTAAGAGGAAAAAGGTCACCCTGACCATCATGCTCAGAAAGGTTCATGAAAAAAGTCAAAAGTAAAAGTGCTATGATACCATTGGACTAGCCTTTCTCACATAAATTGCATACCTTAATATTTCATTTTCATTTACAAGGAAAAGGGGATATAAGAAATAAATATGAAAGAACTTCATATTTAACATATATAGGATTTTGAGTCGAACTATTATTATTATTATTATTGTTGTAAAAATTAACAGTGATTACCTCTTTTTATGTTTTTCCCTGTGTCAGCTTGTACACCATTCTTTCTAACTTATATCCTGATTATGATTAGAGACTGCAAACTTTAATTAGCAGATTCTGCCCCCCACCCCCCTCACAACTGGCACTGCAACTTAGTATACTTGATGTGCCACATTTAATTTTCAGTGCTTTTTAAAATGATGTTTGAGTTGTGATGTTGTGTAGAAATATCAGGGCTACTGACTTGTCAACCTCATTATGCTGTGCTCCAGTGACTGCTTCCCAAACATTAATTACATTGCACAGAGACCATGTCTATTGTTTTTCGTTTTTTTCCCTTTAAACTATGAACTGTAAATTGCTTTAAAAATTAAATGCAGCTAAGTCGTGTTTATAATATTCTCTTAATTAAACACAGTTGGAGGTCCAGGCTATGTAGTATATGAAACACTGACAGCATTGCCAAAAGATAGCCCACACCCTGTTCATTTTCTGTGACAAGTAGTTGGTAAATGATTACTGCTCATGCCACATTTGTCAACCTGTGTGTATTCTGATGTCAAGATACCTTAGAGATATAAATGACTACTTATCTCTAAGCATAGTAGTGTCACCCATGTGTTAGTCACACTTGCTCATGAGTAAGTGCTTTAAGGTGACACTGCATCAAAGAAAGTTATAGTGGGCCTAGAGGGTGATTCAGAGGTCCATGTTTTGATGGTGATGTTTTTATAAATTCAGCAGGATTGAAAAATCAGATGCCCCACTTAATCTAATATACTTTGTACCACTTTCAGGGAATGAGAATTCAGTAAACTATATTTAAATGTAAAACTATAATGAATGGAGTTTAGTCTTCTTTGAATATCCAGTTTATGCTGTTCTTCAGGGTCATCATGAGAGATGTCTATGATGGTACTATCTGAAGCTCCAATCAATAGACATGTCTTGGTGACAGTGTGCCAGAACCCAGAATGTTGACTGTAATTTGAATGCTTTGTTGAAGAAGAAAGAGTCAGAGTCTTTTACTGTGGGCATTTTTAACATAGATATTTGAAACAAATACCAAGTAAAACTCAGTGGAAAATAAAGTTCTAGAAATACCAATTTCTTTTCAGCAACTATTCTTTTAATCTTCACCCAATGATATTTTACCATTGATTTTTAGAGAATGGAAAAGAGAGGGAAAGACAGAGCAATATCAATGTGAGAGAAACACATTGATTGCGTGTCTTGACCAGGGTGGGCCCAGCCAGGGAGGAGCCTGCAACCCAACCGAGGTACGAGATATGTGCTCTTGACTGGAATATGCCCTTTGGTCTGACTATCCACTGATCCAAACCAGCTAGGGCCTTTTTTAGTAACTTGAAACCAATAGCTTCTCATGACTACTCCAGCATTGGCAGAGTGGGAAAGAGCCCTAGCTTTGTATCATTAAATCTGACTAGAGGAATTGCATATAAACACATGAATACTACAATTCATAAGAAGTACCAAATTCTCAACCTATGCAGTAGTGTTAATTCATATGTTCAAGCAACTGATGATGTGACACTCAGTCCCTCTGAGGCTTATAGAAGGGAAAAAATTCATGTGTAAGTTTCTATCTAGGGATGAGCTCAATTCTCTTTACTTAATATTAAATCCATAGAAGATATTCTGTGAGGATTTAGGCCCATCCTGTCTCTGCCCTGAGGCTTGAATAATCAGGTCCAGCTAGAACTCTGCTCCATAAAACCAGGGGTTGCTGGAATACTTTGGCTTTGGAGACTCAAAGGAAAGCCCATTCCACATAAGATATCATCCTTAACAGTCTCCCGTGGGGCCTAAGTTTCAAAACTGGAAATGAATACCTTTAGTCAAAGATGCTTAATTTACAAAATACCTCTGAAAAATGAACTTCATCTGAGAGGAATAACTCATTTCATTCTGATTAGTCATTAATCACTTTGAATAAGCTGTTGACAGGTAAGACGTCTGGAAAAGACGTGAGAGAAAGGGACATATAGATTCAAGTAACCTTTGATGAAGGAGAGGAAAGAGGGATAGATTTAGAGTAGGAATGAAGGAAAGGTGCTATAGTAGGATTTTTATTCAGTTTGGAAGCAGCAAAAAGACCCTGGGATTCTGAAGTAAGGGGAAGAGATTTCCTCCGCATGTGTGTGTGTACATGATTGAGAGAGAATATGGTGATGTTAAAGAAAAACTGCACCTACCATTTGTAATCTATGAGAATTGGTAAATTATTATTCAAGAGCATTGTTATCTTGAAAATTTTATTACTTGAAATCCTTTCATTTTCTTGCTGTTATTTCATGTCTCTATGTCAAATTTTCTCACCATTTTTTGTATTCACTATCCCCTTGTCAAAACTTTGCTCCATTCCAAGCAGTCTGATTCAGTGAGACACTGTTGTGTATTATTGCTCAAATTTGGGCTGGTGACTTTCTCAATCTAATCTACTTATTCATGACTCATTAAATGAGATGTATCTATATATGTGTGTATTTCAAGCAGTATGTTAGGTATTTTACTTGCTTCTGAGATATATGCAGTTGAATAAGTTACCAAAATTATTTAAGCCTCTATTTTCACACCGATAAAGGGAACAGTAAGATGCTAATGAGTTAATGACAACAAAGATGCAGTCAGCATTGAGGAAGTTAGTGCTTCCTGTGTGCCCCTTACTAGAATAGGAACTTTACATATTATTTTAAAACTAGAGGATCCCTTGGACTGGCCTGCACCCTCTTGCAATCCGGGACCCCTCAGAGTATGTCGGACTTCCAGTTTCGGCCCTATCCCCTGGCCTGCAGGGATCAGGCCAAAATCAGCAGTCTGATATCCCCTGAGGGATGTAGTAGTGCCCGAAGTGGCAGGCAGCCGGGGAGGAGCCTGAGCCTGGGCCAGGCACCGCACCACTCCCACTCCCACTCAGCCTGGCCCCACTGTGCCTGCCTCCACTGCTCCTTAGTAGCGCTGCCGCAGCTGTGCTCACCAGCTGTGAACCCAGCGTCTGGCGCCCATCAGTCAGCTGAGCATTGCTCCCGCTGTGTGAGTGCACTGACCACCAGGGGGAAGCTCCTACATTGAGTGTCTGCCCCCTGGTAGTCAGTGCGCGTCATAGCGACCAGTCAACCAGTCGTTTGGTCGTTCGGTCGCTTAGGCTTTTATATATGTAGATGGTATGTGATGATTCTCCTCCTCATTATAATATTAGAATATGTTCAATGTAAAAGAAAAAGAGGACAACAAAAAGAAAACAGTAAAAAGTTGCCTTTAGTGCCACCATCTAATAATCAATCAAAGAATTATACTATTTAACAATTATTTATACCTTGATGCTATACTAGTATATACCTTACACTTTTTGCTATAAAGTGAATCGAATAAATCTTTTGTTATTCTTACATCAATGTTGTAAGTAGATATTGTCTTTACAATTTTATAGGAAGTTACACGAATGGAAGAGCTAGTCTCTCTGACTCAAATGCTCTGTCCCATATTTTGCTTCTCATTCTTTTGTAATAGAAATAGTCAAGGATGCATACTTCTGTACTCCAAACAAACTCTTCCCCTGTACAAACTAACTTCCAGTATGGAGTCATCTGCATGTGAGACAAGCTGTGTCAAATGGGAAAGATTGGCCATACCAGATGGAGGAACAAGTCAACCATAGTGACAGTGATATTTCTATCAATGATTCGATCTTTTGTAAAGACCCCTCTCTCACACAGTGAACCCCTCTTCTTAAACATATGGTCTTCTTTCTAAATTGGTATTTTCCCTGATAGTTTCTACTGAACTGTTAGCAAAGGTTCTTGTAGCAAAGCAAACATTTCTTGTTCTTAAATATCTACACAAGAAAGGATGAAATAGTACCATTTGCAACAATATGGAAGGACCTTGAGAACATTGCTAAGTGAAATAAGTCAGATAGAAAAAGCCAAGAGCCATATGATTTCACTCATATGTGGGATATAAAACTGAAACTCCTGCACACAAACAGCAGCATGGTGGTTGCCAGAGGAAAAGGGATGGGGGGAAAAGGGGGACCTAATATAAGGTGACAGGAGAAGATTTGACTTGGGTGGTGGGCACATGGTGCAATATACAGATCATGTAACATAGAAATCCACACCTGAAACCTTGTTTATGTTGATCAATATCATCCCAATCAACTTAATAAATAAAAATTTTAAAAAATCTTACAGAGATATCTTCTTTAAATAGGTCATGGTACCTTTCTCCCCAGTATCTCCCTTCCCTGCTGGAGGTGAGGTAGCCTTACTTGCAATGATTAGATCTTTTTTTACCAAACTAATGGGTAAAAAAAAACACCCATGGCAAAAAAAGGGGCAAAAATATTATTCTGTACTAGAGACCCGGTGCACAAAATTCGTGCACAGGGTGGGGGGGGCCACTCAGCCCAGCCTACACCCTCTTCAATCCGGGACCCCTCGGGGGATGTCCGACTGCTGGTTTAGGCCCGATCCCGACATCCCTCTCACAATCCTGGACCACTGGTTCCTAATCGCTCACCTGCCTGCCTGCCTGATTGCCCCTCACTGCCTCTGCATGCCGGCCTGATCATCCCTAATTGTCCCCCGCTGCCGGCCAGGTCACCCCCAACTGTCCTCCCCCCCGCTAACCTGGTCGCCCCCAACTGCCCCCCTCTTCTGGCCTGGTCACCCCAAACTGCCCCCCCAGCCTAGTTGCCCCACGCAGTCTGTTTGTTCAGTCGTTTGGTCATCCCTCACTAATGCCCTTGCCGGCCTGGTTGCCCCACACAGCCTGCTTGTCAGTAGTTTGGTCGTCCCTCACTAACGCCCCTGCCGACCTGGTCGTCCCACCCAACCTTCTTGTTCAGTCGTTTAGTCATCCCTCACTAACCCCCTTGCCAGACTGGTCGCCCCACGCAGCCTGCTTGTCAGTAGTTTGGTCATCCCTCACTAAGGCCCCTGCCGACCTGGTTGTCCCACCCAACCTTCTTGTTCAGTCGTTTGGTCATCCCTCACTAACCCCCTTGCCAGCCTGGTCGTAGGCAGCCATCTTGTGAGGACATGATGGTCAATTTGCATATTACTTCTTTATTATGTAGGATAAGAGCACATAGCTACTTCTGCCCTACACTCTTAGTATGCTTCATCCACTTCCTGGTTTAACTTTTCTGGGCATTATTTTCATTATCTGAAATTATAAATCCTTATTCCATTGCCAGAGATAAACCTAAGACTCAGTTGTATTCCCAGTTTTTCTGAGCTGATAGGGAATCCAGATGACAACCTAAAGTCCTTCTCCATAGTGGATAATCTGGATAGTTTATACCCACAAATGGGTCAAGCATATTGCATTTAATGTTCCATCAAGTCATGCCAAGTCCATGCTCTCATGGGTTTAGATTTCAAAAGAAAGGGCTAGGAGGTTGTGTATTTCCTGGCATGTGGTATGCCTCTTAGTGAAATGAACGACACTTTGCAGACCAAAAGCTGGCATGAAACATGCCTTTGATTTCATCAGCAAGCATGCCATATGTCACAGAATTCTACTGCTTCCTCCCTGTTATTTCATTTTGAGTGCATCTTTCCTGCACATGGCTTTTGGTTGCAGTTAAGCAAAATGGATAATACAGTCAATTGATGTAAATAACTTCAATTCAATTGGGCCTAATTTATTTTAATTATTACTAAATTAATTGTATTCTAAGTTTAATATTATTTATGGTAGGCAACATGTTATATTGAAAAGAGCACTAGACTAGGAGTAATGAAACCTGGGTTCTTATCCAAGGTCTATTACTGCCTTGCTATTTTTGCAAATATTTGAGGTACTTTTTTCCTGTCTGAAAATGGGATTAATAATATCCTCCCAATGTGCTATGTCAGAGGGGGGTGTATGCATATAAACTTCAATACTGTATGTGAAATTTAAATATTTGAAAATATCTACAAGTGCTTTGCAAAATATGAACTATTAATATATACCATCTAATAGATGGCTGAATAGACACACATGTGTATGAACATAGATAGAACAGAAATCGAAGTCCAGAATTGAAGTTTTCTATACAAAAGTTGGCATTCCTATTTTTCTGATGAAAAAATAACATATCCTCAAAGTAGGAAATAAAGAAAATATAAAGGAAATAAAAATTATGCATACAAAATACACACAAATAAAAATCCTATATAACAAAAGGCTAATATGCAAATGGACCAAATAGCAGAACAACTGGAACAACTGAACAACCGGTTGTTATGACATGCGCTGACCACCAGGGAGGGTGTGCAGAACATGGTGAGCGTTGGCCGCGGCGGGATGGTGGAACAGGTGAGTGGGGGTGCCAGACCAAGGCAGGGCGCCAGTTGCTGTCATTGGGGAGAGACTCTGGCGGTTACTGAAAATTCTTTGTTCCCTGCACTGCAGTCTGCCTGGTGCTTGCACGTGCTGCCGGCGCTGGCCCCACTTGCACCTGCTTCCAGCACCAGAGCCGCCGCTTGCACCTGCTGCCAGTGCCTGGTGCCGGTTCCGATCACTCAGCATCATCAGTGGGTGCAAGCCGTGGATGCCAGCCCTGAATGCCCCTGAGGGCTTCTCCACCTCCTCCTATTCCTGAGGGGTGATCGGGGCAGCAGCCTCCACTCGCACCTGCTGATGGTGCCAGCCCCACTTGTATCTGCTGCTCACAGTGGCCCCAATTGCTCCATGCTGTCAGCGGGTGTGAGCAGGGCTGGCGCTGTCAGTGTGTGGGAGCGGTGGTGGTGGGAGCGAGGCTGCCAGCAGATAGAGGACCAGGGGCCATGACAGGAGGGCTGGGTGGGGGCGTGGAGGATGGGCCGAGACCCACTCCTGTGTCTACCATAGCCTTGCTGCCCACAGTTTCTTTCAAGGTGCACAAATCCATGCACTGGGCACCTAGTCTTACCTTATAATAGAGAAACATGCAAATTGACTGCACCTCCGCTATGCCCACGATTGGGCCGGCAGGAGGCTGGGGGCAGGACTCCGGGTGGCATATCCGCCGTTGAGAAGATCAAGATGGCGGTGCCCAGTGGCCGGGCCCATGCCGCCGCTGCCGGGGGTGCCTGGGGCGATCGACACCCCGGGGGGCGTGGCCGGATCCATGCTGCCACTCCCCGGGGTGCCGGGGGCTATCAGCACCCCGGGGGGGCGTGGCCGGGCGATGGGCACCCCGGGGGGGCGTGGCCGGGCGATGGGCACCCCGGGGGGGCGTGGCCGGGCGATGGGCACCCCGGGGGGGCGTAGCCGGACCCATGGCGCCGCTCCCCGGGGTGCCTGGGGCGATCAGCACCCCGGGGGGCGTGGCCTGGCGATCGGCACCCCGGGGGGGCGTGGCCGGGCGATCGGCACCCCAGGGGGGCGTGGCTGGACCCATGCCGCCGCTCCCCGGGGTGCCTGGGGCAATCAGCACCCCAGGGGGTCGTGGCCGGGCGATCGGCACCCCGGGGGGGCGTGGCCGGACCCATGCCGCAGCTCCCCGGGGTGCCTGGGGCGATCAGCACCCCGGGGGGGCATGGCCGGTCGATTGGCCACCTGGGGGGGGCTTGGCCGTGCCCATACCGCCCCTCCCGCCCCTCCCGGGGGTCCCAGGGGCCAGGCTTTCCTGGCCTTGGGCACCAGCGGGGAGCCTGCACTGATCGCAGGAAACCACTGGGGGTCGGCTCCTGTGATCGGTAGCAGGGACGCTGGGTGCGGCGAGCCCAAGGCCAGGAAAGCCTGGGGCGGAGGCTTTCCCGGCCTTGGGCACCAGTGGGCAGCCTGCACGGATCGTGGAAACCACTGGGGGTCGGCTCCTGCGATCCTTAGCAAGGATGTTGGGTGCCGCCGAGCCCAAGGCCACCTCCCGGGGCCAAGCCCCGACCCTGAAAAAGGCAGAAGGCGGTGGCCACAGCCAAGGCCTGGGTCCCTGGTGCCGGCAGAAAACTGGTGCAGGCAGCCAGGTGAATGAAGGTCTATTGCACGAATCTTCGTGCAAACGGGCTACTAGTATACTTCATAATCACACAACACCCCACAACAGGGTGGGGGCAAAAGTGGGTTTATAGTTGTGAGTATGTGAAACACAGACATTATTCTTGTATTATTATTTACTAATTATTATATTATTTTCCATACAAACAACTGTAAACCCACTTTTACTCCAACCTGTATTTTGATGTATTTCCTTTCAGTTTTTAAATTTTGTTCAAATAATTGGTAATAAACTTTTATGTATGAGGCATACTGTTTTTCTGATTAAAAATTAATAAAAGCTAATTAAGGAGAATTTAATAGAAAGTTGAAGTTCTTTGTAATCACCCTTTGTTCCCATGAAACTAATTTTAACAATTTTTCATTATTAATTCAGTTTTATACCTTACTTTTATTTAATATTGTATCCTGTGTGCCCTACACTGGAATAGGAACTTAAGCTAATATATCAAATTATCAACGATTTTAAAAAACTGTTTTGTTTTAACTTTTTATTATCTAAAATTTTAAACATATAAAAGAAGAGAGCATGATTGAATGAACCCCAACACTCACCCATCATATAACTTCAACAATTTTCAACGCATGGGAAATTTTACTTCATCTACCTCCTCACTCAATTCCTTCTCTTACCTCCCAAGATTTTTTGAAATAAGTTCAAGATATCATATAATTTTATTCATAAAACTTCAGTATCTGATTATAAGATATGAAGACTCTTTTTAGCCTAACTATAATACCATATTTCACCTTAAAAATAAACAATACATTTTAATATCATCAAATATGCTGTACTCTTCCAAATTTCCCAGACCAGTGGTCGGCAAACTCACTAGTCAACAGAGCCAAATATCAACAGTACAACGATTGAAATTTCTTTTGAGAGACAAATGTTTTAAACTTAAACTTCTTCTAATGCCACTTCTTCAAAATAGACTCACCCAGGCCATGGTATTTTGTGGAAGAGCCACACTCAAGGGGCCAAAGAGCCTTATGTGACTCGAGAGCCGCAGTTTGCTGACCATGGTCCCAGACTATCACATAATGTATATGTAGTTTTTTTTTTCCATTTCTTAGTCCGAATGAGAATCCTAGAAAGGTATACATATTATAATTTGTAAATGTACTCATTACATCTCTTTTAGTCTGTATATTTCCCTTTCCACTATTTTTTGCAATTTATTTGTTGAATCTAAATATTTTTTCCTATACAGTTTGCATCCCTATTGCATTATTTGATTCATTTCTCTGTTCTAGTACTTCCTATAAACTGGATGTTAGATTAAGATATTGTTGCTTAATAGAAATACAATGCAGGACACATAGGTATTTTTTAAATTTTGGAAGCCACAAAAAAGAAAAAAAGAAACAGGTGAAATTAATTTTAATGATATATTTTACTTAACCTAATATATCAAAATGTTATCCTGTTAATATATAATCAATATAAAATTATTAACAAGACTTTTCACATTGCTTTTTTATATTAAGTCTTTGAAATATTCAGCAAAACCTCGCAAATCCTAATATATAACTTTTCTATAATTTTTTGCCATTAAAAGATCAGTGATTTAGGCAGGATTTCTGGCTGTGTCCTGCTGAGTATCCATTTCTTAAAAATCATCTATGAATTATAAAACTTGACAAATTGACAAAAACAACCCTTTAAGCACCCTGGAAATCAACCAAAGGCCTACAAAAATCCAACAATCAGTTATACTTGAATAAACTATTTTACTTTGGGTAACAAAAGTGGGAATCTATGGTATTTTTGCCTGCAGTTGCTCATACCCCACTCCCTCAGATTGATCAATTCTCATGGTGGGAAGGATTAAGAACTGTAGCTGAACTATCATGGTAGGTGGTTCACTTGATGTGGAGAGGTGCATGATGTCTAGTGACACTATTGGTAGAAGTGACCACCTTGGTGAAGTTGGGCCAGTAGGAAGGGCCAACAGTTCTGCTAACCTGAGGTTGTGAAAACATATTCCTATCTAAGACTGTGCACATGTGCAGCAGACAGTGGAGACTAGAGAGGGCTCAAGCCAGCCACACACTGTCAACTCTGTAGCAGTGCACAGAGGAGATATATAAAGGCTCAATGGAAAAGAAAAGTTGTGGCAAACTTAAAAATGGTATGAACTTTGAATGTGCTCCCTTTCTCACACACAGATCTATTGGCAGAAGATAAAACCTTTACAGGCTTGAGATGGTTTAGCACAACCTCTGTACAATCATTGACCACAAAACTACAAAGACAGAGTTCACTCTTAGTAAGCCAGGCTTAAAATAAAAGAATATAACAAAAATCCTGATATATAATCCAAAATGTCCAATTTTCAACAAAAAAAGGAATTATACATAAAATAAAATAGGAGAGCATGACATACACTCAGTAAAAAAAAAAAAAAGTCAGTTTGAACTGTCTCTGTCTCCTGATATAGCAATTAGCCAACAGGTCTTCAAAGCAACTATTATTATGTTCAAAGAAGGAAGGGAAACCATGAATACAGACTTAATGGAAAGGATGACAAAAATGAACAAAGTAGGGGTTTTGAAGAAGGAAGTAGAAATTATAGAAAGAACAAAATGTAAATTCTATGATTGGAAAGCACAATAATTGAAATGTTCACTACAGGAACTCAACAGAAGATTCAGGTTGGGAGAAAGGATTTGGTAACTTGAATGTTTATCTATAGAAATTGTCCATTGTGAAGAACAGACAGAAAAAAAATCAAAGAAGAATGAACAGAGCCTCAGGTACATGTGGGGCGGCATAAAAAATATCAACATATGCATAATAATACGACTCCCGAAGGAGAGGTGAAAAAGAAAAGGCAGAACATCCTTAGCAAAAATATTTGCAAATTTAACACAACATGTAAAAAAGGATTATATTCAGAAGTAAAGAGGATGTGAAATACTGATACATGCCACAACATGGATGAACAAGAACATTATGAAAGTGTTGTGAAAGAACTCAGATGCAGAAGACCACATATTGTATGATTCCACTTGCAGAAAATGTTAAGAATAGGCAAATCCATAGAGACAGAAAGTATATTAGTAGTTGCCAAGACCTGGAGGGAGGTTAAATTGGGAATGACTGCTTAACGTATGTGGGAATTATTTTTAGGGTGAAAGAAATTTTTTAAAAACTGGATGGTGGTCATGGTTTCATAACTCTATAAATGTACCCCATATCTTTGAATTTTACATTTAAAATGAGTTAATTATATATTATGTAAATGATACTTCAATAAAGCTGTTTAATAAAGAAATAGTAAATAAACCAAAAACAAGAATAAAACAAAAATATCGGTAACATTGACTCCCTGAGTAACATTTTTCAAAACAATAGATAACCTAGAATTGATACATTTATTAGTACAAAAATTATTAATTTTCAATAGTAATTATAAAATACTTTACAGTTGACAAGGTATTTTCATATATATTATTTTAGTGGGAATATTTCTGCCAGCACTCTGAGAGAGAAGGCCATTTGGCCTTTATTATGCAAAGGAAGTGAGGTTAGCTGATTTATTCAATGTCATACAGTAAGTGGCACAAGATGGGTCCAATCTCAGACTTATTGACTTCAAGTTCCGTGACCTTCCTACTACATTATGCCAACCTTGATTCTCTATGGAGGCAACCCAGTTGTAATTATGTTGTATTACTCCCTGTAGGTGAATATGGAAACTTAAAATATTAGAAGAGGGAATCACAAAGGTGAAAATTACAGTGCGATCTGTGCTGTGTTCTTACTGCGTATTTGTTAGTAGGAAGCTGAGGAAGTCTAGTAAATTTCCTCCTTGTGTCCTGGAATGGTGTAGAGATCTGTATCAGACTGATCACACATTGACCCAGCAATACCAAGTCAATTCAAATCTCTTTTCATCTGTGGTGTCCAGTAAATGCAAATTGTGGTAGACAAGGGAAATTGTGTTGCAGACCCACACTTGGTAACCTTGCAGAATAGTCATGTCTTTATAGTTTCATTGGTTTCACTCATGGCATCTTGAGACCCTTCCACTCAGGTCTTAATTCCCTCTTTTCTGGGCATCTTTATGCCATCCTTGCCCAGGAAGCTTATTTTGTTACATAAGCAAGGCAAAATACTTTTTAGATGCTGTGTAAGATCTAGAGGCTAGTTGATCTCCTTCTAAACTGCAACCTAAAGTCTTGCCTGAGTTTTCCACTCTGGTTCCATCTGCTTCTTTTGAATCTTATATCAGAGAATCTGTGACCCTTGTATGGCAAAGAGATTAAGCATATAGGCTCTGGAGCTGGACCTTTTTTATTTTAATTCTAGCTCTATCAGCTGTGTGATCTTGGTGAAATTACCTAACTTTTTTATGCCTCTGTTTTTTGTGTGTTTTATTTTTCATTTGTACAATGAGGGAAATACCTAATTATGAAATTTTCAAGGATTAAATGCAATTATGGATGTAATGTTCTTAAAGAGTGCTTGAATCTTCTTTCTAGTCCTTTTAATTCAGCAAGCTGACAATTGAACTTATACTGGGGGCTTTCCTATGATACTTGTATGTTTAAAACTTTCAATCATATTATTTTCATGTGCTAGCCATAGAAGTCCTGTGAGGTTCATAGGATTAATGATATTAAACCCCCCCCTTTATAGATAAGAGAATGGTGGCACACTACTTTATCATAAAGCCTGGTCTAGAACTTACATTTTAGGATTCTCTCATAGGGCTCTTTGTAATATAACCTGCTGCCTTTTCTCTAGTTAGGTTTTACCAAGAAAAGCAAAATACTTAGTGCAAATCTCTGCAACCAATTATTAACCTGTTTCCACCTCCACAATTAAGTCACTTAAGGGTCTACTTCTTTGTATCATAAGTTAAGTTAATTTGGTTAGCTACTTTACTATCTCATATTTAAGATAATTGAAAATGAAGTTCAAGTAGTAAGCAATAAAAATATTTCTGCTCCCATCTGTTATGCATGAAACTTGAGAGGGTTATAGGTAATGTGCAGATTTGACTGAACTAATGGAGAAGATGGATGGCAATAGAGAGCTATGCTAATGCTTGTTATTTGCAAACTAGAAGAAAGTGATATCTTTGGTTGTTCAATACCATATTTAAAGCTTATAACGTTTCAAGATAGCATATTAAATTTGATGCTACATTTTGGATAAGTATGTTAATGCTAAAATTACTATGGAATGTACAAAACCCCAGTGGATTCATTGTAAAAAAATGAATTGAATATGATTGTTTACTTGAGGAAATAAGCAGCTATTGTTCTTCTCAAAAGAGCTTTTTATACATTGAGCTACCTTCAATTTTCTTGAAAATTGTTTCCCATATGAACAGTTTAGCTCATTTACATAATCCACCACAAAGGATATTGAGAAGTTATAAGAGAAAGATAATTTGAAATTACTTTAGAAAGTTGTTTCAGTTCCAAAAGAGATGGTGTGATAAAGGTAGTTGTCACTGCAACTTAGGGATGTATTATTATTTTAAAATTACTAAGGGATAGAGATGTTGTAGGTACTTACACAATTTTTAAAAATCCCTGTCTCAGTGAATTTGAAATATAAACCACAGATTCTGGACCCTGATTTTAGCATGCACTAAGCTGTTGCCATTTATCTATTAGATATTATTAAATGCTCAGTAAACCTTTAAAATTTACATATATACATATATATATATATATATATATATATATATATATATATATATCCTATATAATAAAAGGCTAATATGCAAATAGACTGAACCGTGGAACGACCGGTCACTATGATGCGCACTGACCACCAAGGGACAGACGCTTAATAAAGGAGTTTCCCCCTGGTGGTCAGTGCACTCCCATAGGGGAAGCTCCGCTCAGCCAGAAGCCCTGAGCTGGCCTCATGGCTGGAGAGCGCAGCGGCGGTGGCGGGAGCCTCTACTGCCTCCGTGGCAGTGCTAAGGATGTCCAACTGATGGGGAGTAGGCCTAAGCCATCAGTTGGAAATCCCCTGAGGGCTTCCGGACTGTGAGGGGGCACAGGCCTGGCTGAGGGACCCCCTTGAGTGCATGAATTTCGTGCACTGGGCCTCTAGTATATATATAAGCCTAAGTGACCGTTACAACTGAACGACCAGTCACTATGATGCGCACTGACCACCAGGGGGCAGATGCTTAATGCAGGAGCTGCCCCCTGGTGGTCAGTGAGCTCCCACAGCCAACCTCCTGTGGCTGGCCAACCTCCTGCGGTCCCTCCCCCCAGCTGGCCGGCCCTGATGGCCCCGATTAGGATTGGTCAAGATGGCCCCGATCGGCCCCAATCACTGGCTAGGCCGAGGGATCCCACCCATGCACAAATTTGTGCACCGGGCCTCTAGTATGTGTGTGTGTGTTTGTGTGTGTGTATCACGAGATACCACCTTATACCTGTTAGAGTGGTCATTATCAACAAAACAAAATAAAATAAAATTATGGTATATATAGTTCCAGTCCCCAAGAAGTTTGTCAAACTTGTGTGTGTGTTGAAGGAGGTGCTTTGGAGTCCAGATCACTAAGCAGCACAGGAGAACACTAAATGAGAGTAAAAGTCCAGAGTAATTGGTCTAGAGTTCTGGCTGTTGATTTTTCTTTTAAAAACATCTTCCAGGTTAGAGTTTCTTTGTGGAATCTAGTGACACCACCAACTTTTCTATTCACTTCTTTTTTCTCTCTCTCCATTTGCCTCATGTGGCCCACCATCAGTATTTATAAAAAATGTTTGGATTTTTTTATCCAAAAATAATAAGAAAAAAGGACACAAGCAGTCAGAAAAACCACAGATCATGTACAAAAAGAGGTGTGATATTAATTAATCATCACTCTTTAGTTGTGAAATTAAGTGACTTCTATGTTTCTCTTTCAAAATGGCCTAAAGAGCCTGCCTAGGCACCAGGAGGACATCCTCTCCAGCTGTTCTCAGAACTGAGTCATACCAGTTTTGAAGAATTATTTTTCCTGGAAGGACCTTTTATTCTCCCATTGTAAGATTTTTTAAATGCTAATAGAACTATTAGTGTAAACAAATACATGTGAACCAAAGTGGTAAGCAGAATTTCAACTCTTGAGTGTTATCTTTTCCATATAATAGAATATCCTTGTACCACCAAAGTAGTCTACTTGGAAAACCATCATTTCAGAGATAATCAGTTCCATATGCAGTACATAAAATTCTCAACCTCTCTGCTAAAACATGATGCTATATTTCTCTTTTGATTTACTAAAATGTCATGGTTGTATTCATGAGACCAAGTAACTGGCAATTTCCATGACAAAGTCAAACTTTAGTGCCTTGGCTTAATGTAACTATCTAGGCTCTTATCAAACAACAATTGATTTTTTTAAACATTAGAATTCAGTCAAACTACAATTTATTTGGTGAATAACTTAAATGAAGTCCATCAAACAGCTGTTGAGTAATTAGAAACTAACAAATTATTTTTAGAAAAATTCTCAATTATACCAAGTTTGTCATATGTTTCTGAAGCAACTGATTTATGTCTGGACAGTGATCATGCTTTCCTCTTAGTATAATGTTCTTTCATCTAAAATGGGCAAAAATAAAAAGTATAAAAAACAAGCTATGATAGATACTTTCAGCAAATACTATAAAGACTTGATTTGTTTGTTATATTGCACCAGTATAGTTTACTTTTAAAAAAACTTACTAAGATCTCCAGTGGTTAAATGCACAAAAGCCATAAATACATTGTGCACAGGAAAGGAAATAGCACTAGCAAACACATGTAGGAAAATATTCAGCCTCGCTGATAAGCAAGAAGTGCAAACTAAAAGAAGATACCTTTAATTTAATTATTTCAAATAGACATTAAAAAATAATACACGGAGTTGTCAAAAGGACAGTGAGAGAAGATTGTTCCCACACATTGCCATGGCAATGTAAATCTACCCCAAAGCCCCCAAATGTTCAAACCTATTGGTTCATTAATTCAACTTTTTGGAGTCCTTCCTAAAGAAATAATAAAAATGTTGAAGGTGTTCATGTTATATTCATATTGATATGAAATTTTTGGACTGGAACCTGGATTCTTTGTCCGCTGGAGTCGAAGAATGAATCCACGGACAGAGGGTAGTAGAGCAAAGGGGGAGATTTATTGAAGAACAAGTACAGACTCCCACAGGGGAGAGGGAAAGAGTCCCACAGAATGGACTCCCACGTGGGGAGGGGGAAAGGGTCCCACCAACTGCCTGTTTCCGTGGTTTATAAAGGCTGTAGTTCTTGTGTCCTGATATCCCCTCTGATTGGTCAATATTCCCTTTTCAATTGGTTACTATTAGTGACTCCTGAACTCAAAGTCAAACACCACATGGGACATGTGATGCCCTCCTCCCTCAATGTTATTTCTTTCTGGGCTTCCTTCCTTATTTATTTTGTAAATATAGACCTTTTTGGCTACTTCCAGGTCCTTTGTCTTATGTAAATGCAACTGTTACTGCTCCCTGCACCTGGCTTCCTTGTGTTATCGAGATGTACCTTCTCCCAATCTGTGGCCCTATGTTTTTTTTCCATGGACCCCAATTCTAAAAATTCCCTAAACCTCCCTATATCCACCTAAAATTCCTGTTTCAATATTAATTCAGTTTAAGACTTTAAATGGGTAGGGAAAAATGAAAATACCCAATAATAGGGAATGGGCATGTAAATTATAGTACATCCACTCTGCACTGCTTTTAAAAATCACAGTTATAGAAATGGTGTCGAAACATGCAGAAAACATCTATAATGAAGGAAGCAACATGACAAAAAATGTATGTGTATATTATGACTAGAAGGAAATGGACCAGAGTGACAGCAGTCACACTTACAGGCTGGTGGAGATTTCTTCCTGGATTTTGTAAAGATTCAAGTGATTATGTTACTTTTATACCTTCTTCTCTGGCCTACAATAGATTACTACTTAAGTGATTCCTTAAGTAAAACAAAGAAGGGTGAGAGAAGAATCAGCCAAGAGCTCACATTTCTTTTAAGGTCTCCCTAAATCCAGGGTTTTCTGAATCAGTCAATCTGAATTCATGTTAGAGGTCCTGTTGAGGAAAAGTAATTGTAGTATTTGAAAAGAGTTCTATCCCCTTTGGTAGGTATTCTCCTGGTAATTGGTGGCATCCTTTCCTCTGTCTGTTGTGCTATGAATGTCTGCTCTCCTTGGGCAATGTCCTATGACCCTTTAATTTTTTTCTGGAGTGGAGTGAGCCTTTTTGGTGAAGACCCCAACTAATAAATAGCTGCTATCAGTAGGACAGGCCTGTCTATGCTGAGGATGACCAGGAACATTTTTCATTTGGAGGAGCATCTATACTAATAAAAGCATAATATGCTAATTAGACAGGACAGCTGAACAACCTTCCAGATGTCATTCCGAATGTCCTTCTGGATGAAGCCAAAGCAGCAGGGGCCAAGGCAGAGGCAGTTAGGGGCAATCAGGCAGGCAGGCAAGTGGTTAGGAGTCAGTGTCCCGGAATGCGAGAGGGATGTCTGACTGCCAGCAGTCAGACATCCCCTGAGGGGTCCCGGATTGCGAGAGGGTGCATCCTGAGCTGAGGGACCCTCTCCCCCTATGCACGAATTTCATGCACTGGGCCTCTAGTTATATCTGATTAAGAATGAGAAATGGAAAAAATAAAAGGATAGAGGAAGAGGAACAGAGGTTAGTCCTAATGCTTGGATGCAATATATACACAGACCTGTGGATGGACTCAAAAGTAACATTTTAGTGAAGCTATCCTATATAATAAAGAGGGAATATGCTAATTGACCATCACTCCATCACAAAGATGGCTGCACCCACCGCTGAGGCCAAGTTCCCATTAGGAGCCTTAAAGAGCAATCAGCAGGGACCTGAGACTATGCCATCCCCTGCCCCAGTGGGGCTTGACGGGACCTCAGGCCACATCCCCCACCCAGCAGGGCTTGACAGGGGACTTTAAGGTGCCCTTCCTGCCCTGGTGATGAGCTAGGGGACCTCAGGCTGATCCCCCCACCTCAGCGCCAGGCTGGGGGACCTCAGACCATGTCCCCCACCGGGTGGGGCTTGACAGGGCACATCAGGCCGCACCTTCTATCCTGGCACCAGGCCGGGGGACCTCAGACCGCACCCCCGCCCGGCGGGGCTTGAAAGGGGCCCTCAGGCTGCGCCTCCCGCTTTGGCACCAGGCCAGGGGACCTCAGGCCATACCCCTCACCCAGTGGGGCTTGACAGGGACCTCAGACCCCACTCCATGGCCCAGCACCAGGCCAGAGGACCTGAGGTTGCACCCCCCTGTCTGGTGGAGCTTGACAGGGGACCTCAGGCTGTGCTCCCCACCCAGCGGGGCTTGATGGGGGACCTCAAGGTGCACCCCCAGTACTGCATCGGGGGAACTCAGGCCGCACCACCCGCCCAGTGGGGCTTGACAGGGGACCTGAGGCTGCATCCCCCTGTCGATGGGGCTTGACGGGGGACCTAAGGTTGTGCCCCCCTCCTGGCGGGGCTTGACGGGGAACCTCAGGCCATGCCCCCCCACCCAGCGGGGCTTGACAGGGGATCTCAGGCCATTTCCTCCACCTGGCAGGGCTTGATGAGGGTCCTCAAGGCATACCCCCTGCCCTGGTCTGGCCTGGGGGACCTCAGGCCATGCTCCCCATCCTGGCACCGGGCCAGGGGACCTGAGGTTATGCCCCCTGCCCGGCAGGGCTTGACAAAGGTGGGACTGGCCTGGTCTGGATCTAGCCCAGTGGTGGGGGGCCAGCCGGGTCTGGGTCTCATGCGATTTTGAGGTGCCTGTGGGTGGTGGGGACTTAACTCTGGGTCCCATGGTGAGCCCCAGACTCTGACAGGAGGGAGATTTTCATATACATTTTACTAATTTTCTTTCATCTCTGACACTTCTATTATAGAGAAAGGGCAAATAGCAATATGAAATTATTTCCTCTAATTAATCCCCTTTTAATGCGCATGAATTTTGTGCACCAGGTCACTAGTCCTATAATAGATTAGAATGTGTGTAACAAGGATAGGAAGAGGAAGAGGAATGGAAGTGAAAGGACAGGTGGGGAGGGGGAATGATAAATAATGTAAACTTGGCCTTGAATATACCCACTGTGTTTTGTTTTGTTTTTGTCAACCTATACTTACTTCAATTTCATGTGCAATTGTGGGATTTTAGAGCTGGAAAGTCTCTTTGGGATAATATAATCTTCTTATTACATTTACAGAAATTAGAGGCCCTGAGAGATGGAACCTGTTGTACCTAAGACCATTAAGAGAGGGCCATGGCTAATATTCTCAGCCAGAAAAAGGAATAAAATCTTATACCATTTGTGACAGCATGGATGGACCTAGAAGGCATTATGCTAAGTGAAATAAGTCAGTAGGAGAAAAACAAATACCATATGATTTCACTTATATATGGAGTCTAAACACCACTATAAACAAAGAAATAAAACAGAAACAGACTCATAGATACAGAGAATAGACTAATGGTTGCCAGAGGGTAACGGGGTTGGAGGACTGGGTGAAAAAAGTGAAAGGAAGTAGAGATTAGTAGTTACAAAATAGTCATGGGGGTGTAAAGCATAGTGTAAGGAATATAGTCAATAATATTGTAATAACTATGTATGGTGTCAGGTGGTTACTAGAAATATTGGGATGAACACTTTGTAAACTATGTAATTTTCTAACCACCATGCTGTACACTTGAAACTAATATAAAATAATATTGAATATAAACTGTAATTGAAAAAATAAAAACTATAAAATCATTTTTAAAAGTTTATTATTATCAAAGTATAGAGAAATAAAAATTTGTTTTGATGTGAATACACTGTATGTAGGACAGGTCTTTCTGTGAGTAGACCATATCATTACCATAACTAAGTAACATTTGCTTGTCAGTGGACCTCCAGTATGCCAGGTTGGGCATTGAATGCAAAAAAAAAAAAAAAAAAAGACAATTAAGCAATATGAGCCTATATTTGACCTGAGAGTATTTGGAACAGCATCTTTTCAGAATTAGATTTGAACTTAAACTTTGTTAGATTTAAAATATTAATATTTTTCTTACTGTTTTCCCACTTTCTGATTTTCAGAAAGTGAACTATGTGTGAGTGAATTCAAGCTCTGCTTTTGAAAATTTTGGTAAATAATTACAGTTCCATACTTTCACAGGACTGCAGAGTTGGGTGTGCCTTCATATCATGTACCCAAAGAGATCTGGGAGGTGGCCTCTGACTTCTAGGTCTGCTGAAACAAATTTTAAGACAAAAAGTTGTGGTTGAGGGTCTGGGAATAAGGAAGGATTATTTTTTCTTGATTTATACCAATGTTGTGGTCTAAAGGAAGATTGCTTCCAAGGACACTCGGTTCCCTTGAATAGATCTTACATTTCCTGGCTGATGTATAGCTGCGATTAGCTGTATTTAAATCTTCAAGAATGGTTTGAAATAGCTATAGGAATCTCTCTCTCTCTCTCTCTCTCTCTCTCTCTCTCTCTCTCTCTCTCTCTCTCTCCCTCCCTCCCTCCCTCCCTCCCTCCCTCTCTCCCTCCCTCCCTCCCTCCCAAATAAACACACTGAAGGAAAATAAAATATCTAGATTTCCATACATAAAAAATAAGGGTGATTTGAACACGATAAATCATAGATGCCAAAAGTCAACATTAGTCATTAGAATTGATATGTTTTTCATTTTTAAATTTAACTTGTTAGTTTTGAATACAGTTTAAAGAAGTATAAATTCATAACCAACTGAGGCTTAAGAGCAAGTGTTATTTTGGCTATATCTCTGCCATATTAATCCCAGTCAGAGTGAACCAAAGGCTTGATTGAAAAAGCAGGTGAGAGATGAGAAATATGTTTTAGGAAATAAATGATATCTAATTATCTCTATATTATAACAGAAAGCATTTTAAGTTATTTTAAAATATAAGACCCTTGATTGACATTTTTGTATTATCAATGTCCTTATGTGGAAAATAGCTCTCCACTCCTACTTGGTAAACTTTCATTTTTTAATGAACAAAGAACTCTATGTATGTGTTAGCTGAAATGAACTTAGATGAATTTTATTGATTAAAGGGTGAAAGTACAATCCTCAGCTGCAAAAATGCATCTCTGGAAGTCTGCTATTGGTACATTTCTTACTTTGAACTGCTTGTAGCAAAGTCAATGCCTATAATCAAGTAAAGGTTCCCCTTACCCCTTCAGTTCTTCCATCTGGTTGAATAATTGAAACCACTTACAGAAGATTATCAAGAGACAATCAACATTTTAATAAGTGCACATGGGGAATTCACATAAGCATGAAAATCCCAAAGACAGTGATGCGATATTAAGTATATAAGACATTTTTGGACAACGGATAAAATGGGGGATAGGAAACTGGATTTCAGAAGTGAGAGTGGGTGATTTACAGGTGTTTGAGGAGAAGTGGAACACATGGCAGGAAAACATTTTTCTAGGCAACCCAGAAACAATGGGACACAGGTGTGGGGTGTAACAGACTTGGAATGTAAGTCAAGGCTCTCTTCCTAAAGCAGGATTTTCTATCTGAATCTCTTAAGAAAAAAAGGGAACTAACAAACTGTTTCTGAGCTTGTTGGACTTTAATTTATTTTAGTTCAAAATAATGTGCTTGCCAGGGTGACACATTTTAGGTGTCACACTTGGTCCAGACCCCCACATAAATGTGTATCTTCTGAGCAACATGCAATGGGTACCTAAAAGTAAAACAATTAAAACTGGTCTTATAAGTTAGCTACTGAATGGAATTTCAGTGGTTGTGGCGATGGCATTAGTGATGAACAAATAAGCAAATCAAGTACAGCCCTTTCCCAATATCTTCATCTTTGGTGCTCAATCATTACTTTGTATTTCTTTGTAAGAGTCGTTGCATTTTGCTTTGTAGTAGAATTGTTTATCACTTGCATAAGTTGTGAGCTTCTTGGGCAGAGAATATGGCCTATTCATTTTTACATTCTCTCTATCCCCTATTGTGAGGGCTTGGCAATTTTTATTCAACTCATTCAATAAGTACTAGTCAAATGTCTACTATATGCCAAGCACTGTGCTTATTTTGGGGCTGTAGCAATGAATAGAACAACAAAAGTACCTACCATCATGGAGCAGACAATCAACAATTAACCAAAATATATAGTGTCATATGGTGATAAGTGCTATGAAAGACAGGAAGGAGTATGAGAAGTGACATTTTTTGCTTGTTTACAATGGGAAGTTACAAAGGCCCTAAGGTAGAAACATGCCTATTTTCAGAAGCAGCAAGAAGGCTAGTGCATCTAGAGTGAATGAGATAGGGAAATTACCAGGGGATGCATTTGGAAAGGTTAGGTCAGGTTAGGTTAGGTTGAGGTTGACCTTCTAGGGGGCCTTATAGGTCATTTTGGCTTTTATTTAGAAGGAAACAGGACAACATGACTTCAATTTTTAAAGCTTCATTCTGTCTGTAGTATGGGGAATGTGCTAGAAGGGACTAATGGCATAAGCAGCAGATCAATTAGGAGGCTATTACATTAATCCAGGTAAGATATTATGGCTTGAACAAATGTTTTAGTAGAGCAGTGGACAGGTATTATTGGATTCTGTATATATTTCACAGGTAGCTCCAATAGGCTTTACTAATGGATTGTATGTGGGATGTGAAAGACAGGAATCCAGGATGACTTGACATTCTGTGGCCTGAACAAACAGAAGAATGGAGTTGCCATTTACCAAGATGGAGAAGACTGTGTGAGGAGCAAGTTTGGGAGTAGGTGGGAATCAGGAGCTCAGTTTTGAATTTACTAAGTTTGAGATGCCTTTTAAATATCGAAGTGGAGA
Organism: Cnephaeus nilssonii; assembly: GCF_951640355.1. Taxonomy (NCBI): domain Eukaryota; kingdom Metazoa; phylum Chordata; class Mammalia; order Chiroptera; family Vespertilionidae; genus Cnephaeus; species Cnephaeus nilssonii. The sequence continues at coordinate 115,023,086 of NC_137071.1, forward strand.
TATTGAGATGGATATTCAAGTCTGTGGCTCATGGGTGAGATCTATGCTGGAGCTATAAATTGGGGAGTTATTAGTGTTTAGACAAATATGGAGCCATGAGTTAGCATGAGATTAGATTGCTGTTGAATCATCAGTATATATTCATTTATAGTACGTTATCTGTTTTTCCTCTAAGTATGCTCATCGTTGATATTATTTCAAACCAAAGTAGGTTCTCTGTAGACCATTTATAGAGTCTGTAGTTTCTGGAGTTAAATAGTTTCTGCTATGTATGTGCCTAGAGTAGTGCTAAGTGCTACCGGGGGGTGGGGTGGGACGGGGGGACATAAAGAAGTATGATACTCAAATTCTGCCTTCAAGGACCTTAATATTATGTTAGGGTAATAAGACTTTGACTTGTGAAACTTTGTTCCTACCACAAAGCATTATGTATCACTGAATGCATATCAGTCAATCCATGAGCTTTATTGAATGTTTTTGCCTGTATGTGTTTGCTATACATTCAATAGGAATTTCAAAAAGTGAGTTACCCTTCATAATAGAGGTGCCACCACCTAGATGTCCATAGATTTCTTTGAAAAATACATCTGGTGACAATCTGAAGAAGAAAGGAGTCAATTTCACTGCAAACTAAAATAATGAAGTTATTTGTTTTCAAACTAGGGTGATTTTTTAACATTGTATGAAAGGACCAAGTTGCAAAAATTGCAGCAGTGGATGAATATCATGGTCAAATAATGTAAAGAATGAAAAGAAGGACATTTTTTCTCAGAGCTTTAAACTTTTCAGATGACTTTGACATCTCAGATGGCATTTGATCTTCTTGACCCTCTTAGGTCTGAATAAGGCAGATAGTGCCTTGACTTGTCCTCAGAGCCTCAGTGGCTCCTAGCCCTGCATTCTGTGGGGAACAGGGTTCTTTCAGTGATTTATCATGAAGTTTAAAATTTTTATTTCTAAACCCAATTTAGATCCTGCTATTGCTATACTAGTGTACTCACCAGAAGCATTGTTTACATCCTCTCGCTGCTATGAAGAACAAGAATTTACCACCACCTAACTCATTAAAAATGCTCTGCAAGCCTGAGGCTCAAAAGCCACAATATGAGCACAAAGAGCTCAGTGCCCCTCAAGGACACTATTTCATGAGCTCCTCTCAGAATCCTTCGCTTCCTCAGAGCCTCTGTCTTAAGTGCAATATTAAACCAGAGGCAAGAAGGTGTGTGTTTTTTTCCAGAATATAGTTCTCCTCCTGGCTTTCATTTCAAATATGGGATGTGCTGGGTTAATATTTGTACTCCTGGCCACTTTCAAATCTTATAATGTTTTTTAATCAAACTACTGACTTTAAAAACATGTACACACCATAGAACAATGTTGTCTTTTATTTGCATTCCAATACAAATATTTTTGAAGTCAGTCTCTCTTTTACCTTTGAGTATTTTCTGTTACTGCAACCTCCAGCTTATTCCTAAATGCTTGACAATGTATGCATGTAACTCAGTGTTATTATTGCCTCCGGCTAGCTTCATGTCATCTAGTTTGTCTTTTGCTCCTCTCCTTTGATAGTATGATCAGGACCAATTGTGAATCTGCCAGATGCATTTCCTCACAAAAGGACAAATCTAAGACAGCTTGTGTTTTTCCCTCTGTCTTTCAGGACTGCTCACATTAAAGGAGTTCCTCTTCCCTTTTTTATGAAACTGAGCTTGCTTAATCAGAGATGGAGCAAACAGACTGCAAACCCTACCAGCCTCTGTCTAAAGTCAAGCATGAAATGGATCTAGCTTATACCAGTTCTTCTGATGAGAGTGAAGATGGAAGAAAACCAAGGCAGTCATACAACTCCAGAGAAACTCTGCATGAGTATAACCAAGAACTGAGGATGAATTACAATAGCCAGAATAGAAAGAGGAAAGAAGTAGAGAAATCTACTCAAGGTATGTTTTCATTGGATTTTTGTAACCAATATTATTTCTCATTGGGAGATGCTTGTATGAGCAAACTTATGTTTCAAAAACAAATTTGCTGATGTTAACTGGTTAATAATCTACACTGCTTGCATATGCTTAGTGAATCTTTTTCATATGTCAGCCCAGCTGAGGTTGTAGGTCACATGTGCTTTTTACAGATTATGCATAAATTTGGATGCAACAATCTTCTTATCAGAGCATGCAAATTTTGTCTAATCCTACAAATAGCCATTTACAGACTGAAGGATAAATAATTTGTAGTAAGATGAAAAGTAAACAGACAAGTGCTTTTCAAGCCATTGGCTATATGGGAAGAAATTCTCAAATAGGTATTTGGCTTCCAAAAGAGCTTCAGAAAGATTTGTGGAGAGCACCAAACAGGTGTGCATACAAGAAGTCTTTCCACACAGTACTGAAAAGTTATGCATCACAGTCTTAAGGGAAAGTAAGACTTTGTTGGAATACTTCCTGCCACAGCCATACTGTGGAGCATATCCTTTAGACAGCCTTGGTTTGTCAATTATGGATTGATAAGAAAGTTTCTAATAAATAGAAAACAGGTAGCTAGAAATATGAGTTTCTTATTTTTTTTAAATGGCTAGACAAGCAGTTTTAGACACGCTTTTAACTACACAGAAAAAATATAATGACATTGGCATATGTTACCTTTTTTCTTTTAAAGAATAAGTCAATTCTAAGATGAAAAAAGAGATTTGATTATCTAGATCTGTCATTATCAAAGTGTGTAATCTGGGCCAGCAGCAGCAGCATCACCCACAACCTTGTTAGAAATGCAAATTCTCAGATACCACCCCAGACCCTGTAAAATGTAGTAATTACAAATGAAAACGACTGTGTTCTAATGATTATTGGGATTTCATACTAGATGAACTTTAAATGGATTTAAAGATTTAAGATATTCATGGTAACATTTAAATATACATCAAAAGTTTTTTTAATATTAACTATATTGCTTATTTTAAGTTCTTAACATAATTGGTAAAAGTTTTATATCTGTTTTTTTTCAAGTAATTCATTTTAATCTTCCCTATTGATTCAGCTACAGACAGTGTAAATTTGTTACAAAATAATTGTATTCTGCCTACATGGCGATTGGGAAATGTTTTCCTATGGGAATTTTTTGGCTCTATTATGCTTTAAGAAATGTGTAGTTCCCATTAAAATATTTCCCTGTAAGTTTGTCTTTAAATAATATGAACTTACAGTTGTGAGTTGTAGGTTATGGGACTGGAATACAGAGTGCTTGAACTAATATGTTTTGAGTTTAAATAAGAATATACTTCTAGTGATATTTCTAAAAATATAAGCAAATTTTTACTGAGTCAGTATGAGTTAGCCAGCCTCAGATTTTTTTTTCATGCATTGTGATCAAAATTAATTTTGGGAAGAGATAATTTTATCTTCTGTGATGCCATCCTAACTTCCTTTCAAATAACCTATTATTATTCAATTAGCTTTTATTTAGCACTTGCTATGTGTCAGGCCTGAGTCAGATGCTGGTGATGGAGATGACTATGATAGTTTCTGCTTGAAACTCATAATATGTTGGAGAAAATAGACATCAAACAAATCATTGCAATTAAAAGTCCAGTGGAAGAACATGGGAATTGGTTTCTATGGATAGGTAATATTTGATTTAGGTTTTAAAATGTGAAGAAGAGCTTACTAGGAAAAGGACATTCCAAGAGAGTAGATTAGCAGGTGCAAAAACATAAAGGCCTGGAGTGGTGAACATTGCAATATGGATAGAGTAAGGTACATTGGAGCCAGATCACGAAAAGTCTTGCATGCCCAATTTAAGAGTTCTTTTTTTTTCTTTAAGCATTAAAGAAAGCTTTTAAGTGATAGGGAATTTCTTGGTGAATTCTAATTTTTAGGATGAGAAGTGTAGAAAAGAATTTTAGATGTGTAAGCAGTGGTGGGTGTAGAAGATTGATTGCAATTGGGGAAAATGTGATAAAGGGAGACAATCTGTGAAGCTACTGAAGGATCAGAAGGTCTCAACTCTGTCTATATCAGTGGAGGTGGAGAAAAATATTCAAGAGATATTAGTGTGGTGGCATTGATAGGACTTGGTAATTGATTACTTGTCAAGGTTTAAGGAGATAATAGAGTGAAGGATGACTCTAAATTTCAAGTTTGGAAAACTGGGAGGATGGCGATCCATTTACCAATACAAGGCACATGGGGGAGGGAGTATGAAGGGTAGAGAACAGGTTTTTTTTTTTCTGGACATGTTAAGTTTAAAATGATTTGGTGACATCCAGATGGATTTTCCCATCAGGCAGTTAGAAATGTGTGTCTAGAGTTCAGCAAAGATCTGGATTGTTAATATAAGTAGATTTGAGTTTATTAGTATCTTGAAGTAGGAGATGCTTAGGGATGAATGAGATTACACAGAAAATGTGTAGAGTGAGACTAGAAAAAAGCCATGGACAAAAATCTGAATCTATCAGTCATGTACTGATATAAATATGTTTTCAACCTATTTAAATTTTTAACTAGCACCGTTTTTTAGTGCACTGACATGTAACGTAAACTAAAGTATAAAGATCTAGGTCAAAGTCTAGAAACTCAGAATCTTATCTGCTAGTGATTTGCTGATTTTTTATAGAGACCTAAGAAGGAAATACGACCTCTTTGTGAGAGAAGTGAATTATCCTACATCAGGTAAAACTTTGGGCCTGATGATCCTCTTTTTTGTAAGGTCCAGAATCCTCTTTGATGTTTTATTCCACATATTTACTACCTGTGAGTAAAAGACAATGTTCTTAATTTTCACAAATATATGTCAGTGGTAACATCTTGAATCAGTCTAGCTAGAGTTGAGCCTAACTCAAAATACTGTTGAGTTTTAAGTCAGGAAGGAAGAGAACAAACATGTTGATTGGGCTCTTACTGTAGTGCCAAACACTGTGCTAGATGCCTTTCAATCTTACTAGCTGTGCAGCCTGAACCAAGTTACTATATAGCTCTCTGGGCCTGTATCTCATCTGCAAAATTGACATCGTCATCATCATAATACCATAATCACAAAAATAAATAAATAAATAAATAAATAAATAAATAAATAAATAAATAATAAATCTTGCATAGTACCTACTCTGTTCCAGGACTTTGCTAAGTGTTTTACATTTGTTCTTCATAAACACCTTATGAGGTATGGGATATTATCCCCAGTTTACAGATGAGGAAACTGAAGATGGGGGAGAAAGAACTTGTCAGAGTGTCTACAGCTAAGAAGTGGTGAGAATTGGGATTGAAGATAATTCTATGGCTCCGAAGTTCCCATAGTTTTCTGTGCTACACTGCCTCCCATACCTACATTATGAGGTTGTAATAAGGCTTAATTGTGATCATAAGTGTGGAAGTGTTTAGGAACTCAATAAATGTTAGTTTCCCTTCATTTTCTTCCCCAACAACCTTGCCAGTCTCTGATGTTCCAATGACCCAGGGTTCCCAAGGAGGTTTAAAAGCCTTTCCTTTCTGATTATCTTTATAAAAGGGCAGATGATATCCTATATAATTTATAATGAAAGATTCCTGAGTCTGGTTGTTAGTTTCCACTTTTGGGGGGGGGGGAGTTACTGTGTCATCAATTCAGGGCTTGTTTTTGGGTAATATTAACAAAAGAAAATTCTTGCTTGATTCCATCTGAAAGTATCTTTATATTCTTACCATTATTTGCCAAGAAAGAGACACCCCCATGTATATACATAGTGTTGGATTTTAAAACTGATTTTCTTAATTTTCAAAAGTTTTCAAATTAAGAGATGGATACTAATCTAATATTATTCACAATTCTTTACTAACAGGATGAATGATCCTTAGGCAAGCTTATTTCATATGAGTTTTGGCAGGTGTCTAATAGCAGGGGTGAATTTCCTAGAGGCACACAGGCTAGCAATTGTTCCCAAGCAGCCTCACTTCCAAAGAAGGCATTAATTAACTAAGAAATTAGTGTAAGACAAATAAAAATATAAATATTTAGATATACAAACAAAGGATAATAATTTTAGCTATGAGAGTTACCATATCATTTTTATAACAGGTAAGATTAGTTTTGAACATAGGTATTTTACTGAAAAGTAATTATGAATGAAAAGTCACCCATGCATAAAAAGATGTATGGTGAGGATCTATTACAGTCCCACCAGATCATAGACTCCCAAGATACTACATCTGATAACAAACATTTCATTTCTCCCTTCTTAAACTGCTCTTTTGTGCTTCTCTTTCTCCTAATATGGGTTTTGTTTGGTTGGTTGTTTTTCATTATTACAACCTAAGCCTAAATCTCACATTATCGCCATCTGGTGGAAGAAATTTAAAATTGCCAATCTGTGTTTACCAAAATTACTTGGAAGGAAAGCTTATCCTATCTTACATCCATTTTTTCATTTACTCATTTATGCATCAAGTATTCACTTAATGTCATCCATCCATCCTTTTTTTCATTTTCTCATTTATGTATCAAACATTCATTTAGTGTCAACTATGTTCTAGATACTTTGCTAGGAGAATGAAATTCATCTTGAAATAGATACACGTGACTACTATTTCCCCCCTCGTTGCCCCAGACTTCATTCCAAAGGTGCTCATACAGCATTATCACTTGGAGGCTCAAGGAGTAGACAGAAGCCCAAATTCAAAAAGTACATTTCTTGATTCTTATTTCAAGCACTTAGTAGTAGTATAAACTATTATTTGCTTATATCTAAACAGTTTAAATAAAAATTCTTATAAAAATCTTAAAAAAAGAACTCTTAATCTCAATGTCTGTGTTTATGTGGTAAAGATCATAGATGGCAGGTGTAATATAATGTAGCATGGTTTTTAAAATGAAAATTTCAATAGTATTTGATCATCTGTGATGCATTTTCTGCTATGAGCATGTTATACTCCAGTTGTCACAAGTTTCTAGCATAAAAAGCTATAATGACTGCCCAGAAAGAACTTAGACTATAAGGTAAAATGAAGTTATTTAGCACCAACTCCAATAGACTCATGTCTTTTAGCCAATATCATTTGTTCATGAAAACTTACATAGCATCTAAAACTGGGATGGAATATCTGTGGCACTTGTGCCACTGCTCTCTTTACCTGTCGCATGGTAGACATCCTTAATCAAATCATGGTGCTCTTTCTTGTTGAGCCAAACTCAGCCTCACTCTTATCAACACAGCATTCCATGCGAGCATCATCAATCAATTAGAATTGGCAAAAGAGATGGAATCTATTTCCTATCTGTGGCCTGCTTATCTTTGCCAAATTCTGCATTAAAATCTAAAGATATAGAGATGAATAGGAAGCACTTTTTGCCCTCAAAGTATTCAGTGTATATTTGGGAAGGCAGATTTAAAGCAACAATAGTAGTGCAATATAATTGGTGTTGTGATCGCAATATCTGTAAAGTACTATGGGAGTCTAGAAGCTAGAACCATATACCCTGCTTAGGGAATGATAATCTATCTATATAAAAGCCTAAGCAACTGAATGACCAAATGAACAATTGACTGGTCACTATGATGTGCACTGACCACCAGGGGGCAGACGCTCAATGCAGGAGCTGCCCCCTGGTGGTCAGTGCACTCCCACAGTGGGAGCGCCACTCAGCTGATCGATGGGCACCAGACGCAGGGCTCATGGCTGGCAAATGCAGCTGTGGCGGCACGAGCCTCTCCTGCCTCCGTGGCATTGGCAGCAGGCACAGCAGGGTCAGGATGAGTGGGAGCGGTGCTGCGCCTGGTCTGAGCTCGGGCTCCTCCCAGGCCGCCTGTCACTTCACGCACTACTACATCCCTTGGGGGATGTCGAATTGCGAGAGGGTATAGACCAGGCTGAGGGACGCCACTGGTGTACGAATCTGTTCACCAGGCCTCTAGTCCTATATAATAAAGAGGTAATATGCAAATTAACCCTCACACCCTCACAAGATGGCTGCCTATGACCAGGCCAGCAGGGGGTTAGTGAGGGACGACCAAACAACTGAATAAGCAGGCTGCGTGGGGCGACCAGCCCAGCAGGGGGGTTAGTAAGGGATGACCAAATGACTGAACAAGCAGGCTGCGTGGGGCAACCAGGCCGGCAGGGGGGTTAGTGAAGGACAACCAAACGATTGAACAAGCAGGCTGTGTGGGGTGACCAGGCTGGCAGAGGGGTTAGTGAGGGACGACCAAACGACTGAACAGCAAGCTGAGTGGGGTGACCAGGCCAATGGAGGGTGGGGCAGTTAGGAGCAACCAGGCTGGCAGGGAAGGTGCAGTTGGGGGTGACCAGGCCAGCAGGGGACTCAGTTGGGGATAATTAGAATGGTGGGGGGGCAGTGAGGGGTGAGTAGGCCGGCGGGGGGGGGGGCAGTTGGAGGAGACCTGGCCGGCTGGGGGGCAGTTAGGGGCAACCAGGCTAGCAGAGGAGGGCAGTTGGGGGCGACCAGGCTGGCAGGGGAGCAGTAAGGGGTGACCAGGCTGGTGCGGGAAGGCAGTTAGGAGCAACCAGGCCAGCAGGGAAGCGGCAGTTGGGGGTGACCAGGCCGGCACACAGAGGCAGTTAGAGGTGATCAGGCTGGCATACTGAGGCAGTGATGGGCGATCAGACTGGCAGGCGGGGCAGTTTGGGGTGACCAGTCAGGCAGGCAGGTGAGCAATTAGGAGCCAGCAGTCCATGATTGTGAGAGGGATGTCCTGGATTGGAGAGGTTGCAGGCTGGGCTGAGGGGACTCTCCCCCCCCCCCCCCCCCCATGCACGAATTTCGTGCACTGGGCCTTTAGTATATATATAAAAGCCTAAGCGACCATTATGACCTAATGACCAGAATGACTGGAATGACGGGTCAACCAGTCGCTATGATGCGCACCGACCACCAGAGGGCAGATGCTCAATACAGTAGCTTTCCCCTGGTGGTCAGGGCGCTCCCACAGCCAACTTTCCATGGCCCCTCCCCCTGACTGGCCATCCCCCATTGGCCCCTGGTGCTAAACCATTCATAGACAACCTGCTTCTGGGTTGGGGTTTCGTACATAGCAGAGCAGCTCCCTGGCTGCGATCTATTGAAAGTCAGCCCTCAACACAAGGGTTTGTCTTGCTCCCTTTCTCTCCCTTCCCCGGGGGCCACATGCCCACTTCAGTGGTGGTATGGTGGTGAGGGAAGGAGGAGGGGGGAGGCAGGGAACCATGTGGTGGTGGGGAACTAATGGCGGCTGTGGCAGCCGTTCCTTCCGCACCTGGCCCAGCGACTGTCGCCTCCTCTTTCAACCCCGCTGGGGCCCGTGGGCCCAGGCTGGGATGGGGAACTGGGGGTGGGTGGCGGTGGATGCAGCCCTTTTCCCAGGAAGCTGAAGGCTTGCCCCCTCCTCGGGGCTGGCGGCCAACCTCCTGTGATCCCTCCCCCCAGGCCGGCCAACCTCCTCTGGTTCTCCCCCCCTCCCCTGTGCACTAATTCATGCACCAGGCCTCTAGTAATGGTTATAAGAGAAATACCCAACATTTATTAAGGATAGGCACTGAGTAAGGCACTTTAGATGGGTAATGTTATTTAATCTTCCTGATAATGCTATGAGGTTGGGATCATTATTATCTCTATTTTACATATGAGCAAAGTGAGGCAAAGATATACTAAATAACTTGCCCAGTATTACAGAGTTTGTAACTAACAGGAGTGGTATTGGAACCCAGGCAGTCTGACTTTAGAGCCCATTGCCAGAACTACTGTGCAGAGATACATAGCTCTAAATCCAGGTCTCGAGTTTAAGAAAATGGTGTGTATGTCTGTGTGTGTGTGTGTGTGTGTGTGTGTGTGTGTGTGTGTGTGTGTGTAGTTGGACTCCTCTGTAGATGGTTCCTGAAGCAGGTAGTAGAAGAGATCATCCAATGAGAATATGTACAGTTTGAAATGAAGAGAGCCAAATATGGTACCCTGAGACACACTGGAATTTAAATTAGTAAGGAAATAGTAAGTAGAAGAACAGAGGTGGTATCAAAATGGCAGAGAAGAATCCAAAGGTTAGGGTATCATATAAGCCAAAAGAGGAGACTTTCCAGCTGGAAGGTGTGACTAATATTGTCAAACACTTCAGAATCAACATGTAGAATGGAAATTGACAAAAGGCAGTAAAATAGGCAGTTTAGAAGGTCATTGCTGACTTTAGACTAGAGATTCTCCACTTCAGTTGGACATTAAAATTGCCTGGGGTGTTTTACAAATTCCAATGCCAAGACTGCTCCTCAGACCAAGTAAATCAGAATTTACAAAGGTGGGTCCAAGCCATTTTTAAAATCTTCTCAGGGGATTCCAATGTGCATAGAAGGTGGGGATTTGCTGCCTTAGAGAAAGAAGCCAAATCATAAAGATTTGAAGAATAAATACAAGTGAACATAATGACTGGAATAAGGCTTTGTTGGCCAATGTTTCAGGATCTCATGTGGAAGGAAAGGCTTTGAGGGGTTCAGTGCTTCCTCTGAGACAGAAAGTAAGTTCCTGAACAGAATGGCAAGAGTTGAAGTTCTTGTCTTAGTGATCTCAATATTTTTTGGATAAATAAAAGACAAGGTTACCTTCTGGAAGTGTGGATCAAGTTAAGAGCTTCAGATGAGTAAGGAGAGAGGTTATTTTATTGTGTCAAGCTGGAGCTGTACATACATATATCTGGAGCTCAGATGAGGAGGGACTGACGATGGAGATGTGGGGATATTAATGACAGTAAATATGATTGCCCATTATTTGTCAAGTACTCTGCTTGATGGCTACAGAAAGTTTTTATTTAGTGCCATAACTCTATGATGGAGAGATAATCATCATGACACCTATTTTATAATGTTATACAGCTCGAGTAAATAGCAGAGCTAACATATATATCCATGACTCTCTAACTAATGCCTGTATTCTTTCCCCTACATGATTAGGTGCAGCTCTAGAAGATAATGTCCACCTTGTGCTACGAACTTTAAATATTAATTCTCATTTGGAAAATGTGGTTTCCAATCACAGATGAATGCCAAACTGAAATTGGAAATTCTATATTTTGGGGGTGCCAGTCTGTAACAGATTTAATGGAGATAGGATATGTACTTTGTGTGTTGAAATGTATTCTTCTGATGTAAAAGGAACTCCTGACTGTCCTCCTTATTGTTACCAGTGTTCGTTCTAAAACACAAATCAGATCATACCAGTCTTCTGAAAATCTTTCAATGTCTCCTAATGCTCAGACAAATGGTTCTTCACAGTGGGGTGCAGAGGAGGGGACCTACTAAATGCTTTGAAAATCTGATAAAAGCTCTTAATCTTGTTTTCAGGGGGAAAATGCACATATGACAACATTGGTCATACATTTCAAGGGATTCAGGAAGCCCTTGAAGTCCTTCTGCATCCCTTTTCCTCTTCTTCAGTTAGCCACAGAAGGTTACAATTTTTTACTTGTTAGATACCAATTAATTATCAAATGATAGGATTTACTAAAATGTGGTGGAAATAATTTAGGAAATAGATTCTTAAAATTAACTTTGGAAAAAATACATGGCTGCCACTAATTGCAGACATATTACAAAAGTGTGGTTTTACCTTTGACCTTCTCTCTCTTGTTGATGGATATTCTTTATCCCAGAATAGCTAGGTCACTTTTTCAGTTCTCTTACTGCACTGCTTCTGAGGCTACATGGCCTTCTGCTCTCAGTCTAAAAATATATCTTTCCTCTGTATCTCATCCCATTTCTACTGTGTATCCCTGAGCCCATTTTGCTTCATACAATGTTTAACCCTTTAACACTTCTTCCAAAATCTAGATTAAAACCTGCACCATAGTATGGGGAACAATTCTAGTGTTATCTTCTTAAATAGCTCTTCATTCAATGGAGTTGTACATTTTCCTTTGAGGATCTACATAATTTCAGAATGAAAAGACTGGCTATTGGCTAAGTGTCACAGAGATGACTGTGTCCTGGGAAACAAAGCAGCTGTCCTCTGTTCATTGTATGATTTGGTTCCTCTCTTTAAATTTCCTCAGCTACAGGGCAGCATCAAAGGGAGTATATAGGTCTGGGATTGGGAAGAATAGGTGGGGAGGGTGGGGGGAAGTATCATTGTTTTCCTTTTAACTCTTTAGGGCCCATTTATTTTATGGTTAACACAAAAGCTGGACAAGGCTAAGTCAGATAATTTGAATGGCAAAAAAAGATAATGTGACTGAAAAAGAGAAACTACTGAAGACTGATGAAAATGGGAGGTTGGTGAAATATAGAAGAAAGCAGCTGTTAAACCTAAAAAGTTAGTGAAGGGGCATGGATTTGGTTCAATAGACTCTCTGTGGCATATTGAAGTGTTTTAGTTCATACAGGTGATTGAGACTACATCCATGTTACATGTTGATTCGGTTTTATTACCAAGATTTGAACAAGAGTCTGAAGTGGCATTTGAAAATGTAGCTTTATATTCATGTGAGCAGTCAAAAGCAGTTTGAAATATATTCAAAGACATGACTATGAGGTATTGCCAACATGTCCTGTCAGGAAATCGTGCTGTCAGGAACCTACTCTCCTGCTTTTTTGGTCACCTGTGATGCAGAACTAGCTCCATATACAAATAAGATCTATTTATTTTCAGCACTCTTCTTTCACATTATAATTCTGCAAGGGTCTAGAGGTGACAGAAGATAAATCTTGAATCCCCTGGAACCTTGGAAATATTCTCATTTGAAGCCTTTATACCAAAAGCTAAGGATCCTGCAATCTTGTCAGCATAAACTGAACCATATGCAGTGCTATTCTGGTGCCAGTCATTCCTGTAACACATCAAGTATTTAATTTTATTACTCTTGGGTTTTTAACTGTCTGAGCAAATGACCTTTAGTGTCTTTTATGTCATGTAAGAAAGCAGTTGGAAAGGGTCTCAAAGGCAAAAAGAAAAAATCAGGACATGCCCAAACCTTTTATAGAATTTAAAAGTTTGAGTTAATATTCATTTCTCTATTTTCAACTGAGACATTTATATGGCTCCCCTACTAAAGTCCAATTATGTCTCCTCATTAATGGTTCAAGTCCAGAGTTTGAACAATTTAAAAAATTATCACAGACATACAACCAGGCTGAATGCTAACGTGGTTCAAATTAATCAATAAATATGGCCCCAAATCACCCTTGCAAATTGGAAAAAAGTAATCTGTGGTTTTGAAAAATGGGAGAGTCACAAGAAATGCAGGATTTTATTGTGTGTTTATATGCATACATATACATATTTAATTTGCATATTTTGTGCCCACCATCATTTATGTATATAATTTATATTTTATAATTTTATAATTATAATTTATACATATGTATAACTAATTTAAAGAAACAATGAGATGGATCAATGTTTAATGGAATAGCTCTGTAAATTTTTTTCTATTGATTGCATTTTCTTAAACAAGACACACTTGTATATAATAACGGAGCGGCACTACAGAAGAGAAGTTATATGGAGCAGCATCTAAAATTCATACAGGGATGTTCCTGCCTCCTGTTTCTCCTGTAGGTTCCCACCCCACATGCTCTAAGCCCCACACATGCTCAGCAAGTGTTAGTGGCTGGCAAGCTATGTGTTTCTCAATTGTTCCCCTCAGACGCTTGCATAGATAGCAATTAAACTGATTTCAGAAGCATTGTAACTGTAACACACAACCAAGGCCATCAGTAAGCATATTCTTTCCATCCTCACTATGATTGGCAGGGCCAGTGTATCTGGTTAATGGATCGTGGAACATATCTAATCAATTTGACTTAAAATACAGTTGAGTTGCTGTGCCATCTTTCATGCTTTTGGAAATAACTTTAGAGCCTGGATCACTAGTTGGCACATAATAGGTGTTCAATGAATATTCATTGAACAAATGAATTTATTGAGTGTATAGCACTTAGCATTCTCTTCTCATATATTAAATTTATAAGAGGCTCAAATTTGAATATTGTCCACCTTGATGCTATACAATTGACCCTTTAATAGCACAGGTTTGAAATGCGTGGATCTACCTATACATGGATTTTTTTTTCAGTAAATAATGTAGATGTATTTTCTTTTCCTTATGATTGATTTTTCTTAATATTTTCTGTTCTATAGCTAACTTTATTATGAGAATACAGTATGTAATACATATAACATAAATGTTTTAATCAACTATTATTGGTAGGGCTTCCTATTAGTTATTAGTATTAAGTTTTGAAGGAGTCAAAAGTTATACATGGATTTTAATTTATCTTTATTGTTGAAAGTATAACAGATGTCCCCTTTTCCCGCCATTGACCCACTCCAACCCACACTCACCTCCCCCTCCCCAGGCCTACCGCACTATTGTCTGTGTCTATGAGTTATGCATATAAATTCTTTGGTTACGTGGATTTTCTACTGTGTGAAGTGTCACCACACCTAACCCCCATATTGTTCAAGGGTCAACTTTTTATCTCTTTCACTTTTTATAGAAAAGTATTTGATAGTTTTAGTGTATGATGCTTTGTTTGAATGGTTTCTAGTCTTTACCACACCATAAAAAATTAGTTTCTATAAAATGCTTATGCAATTAAGTATAAGTTCAAAAAGTTCAAAACCTTTTGAGTTAACAACAGTTAGCCTAAAATTCATTGATGAAAAGCTTGTCAAGATGCATGTCCATTTTTATTCCATGCCTTAGTTTGTAGAGTTGGGTTTGGATGTGGAATTGAGTTAAGCCTTTATGTGTTATGCAGGAGGGTGTTATTCTGATCATTTACTTCCACTTCTATTGTACTAGACCAGTGGTCAGCAAACAGCGGCTCACGAGCCACATGCGGCTCTTTGGTCCCTTGAGTGTTCTAATGCCACTTCTTCAAAATAGACTTGCCCAGGCCGAAAACCAGCTTCTGCGCATGGGCCACGAAGTTTCAATCGCACTGTACGTGCGCGCCGGCACGTGGTATTTTGTGGAAGAGCCACACTCAAGGGGTCAAAGAGCCGCATGTGGCTCGCGAGCCGCAGTTTGCCGATCATTGTACTAGACTATAGATATAGACTCCATTGAAGTGACTCAATGTAGAAGTAGAGAACCTGAAATCTTGGAGGTGGCTTTGTATTTTTAAATATTTGTCTCATTCTTATCAATACCAACTGCCAGTGGTAAGTGGAAAGGGAGATATTTAAATTAAATCCTATTATTAAATTTTTGTTAATGGAGGTTATACTGTACTAATAAGATGATCTACAATGTATATTTGTAACTTTTATTTGCATGTATTCAGTATTGTGGGATTTAAATTTATGTTCCAATATAAAGTTTGGAATGTATGTTGTTAGAATTATGCCTTCATAGGAACACTGTGAAGGTCTGTCGTCCTCAGATTTGTAATCAGATTCAGCAAGAGTGCCATCTGAAAGTTACAATTTTAACAGACTAAACAGACTCTCATAAGTCATTCATTTTCTTGGTAAAACTCTTGAACTTTTGCTAACATAACATTTTTTGAAAAGGCTTTAAAAAGGAACACAATTAGCAGTGTTTATTACTCAGGTTCCAAACCAAAGGTCAAACCACTTAAAATTGAATAACAAGGCTGCCTAGGACCATCAGAGAACATGCCTTTAGGCAGGACCTCACCAAACCCACCCCTCTAGAAATTACATGAAATTTGATTCTATTTCACTCCTATCAACAAACTTTGGTGGTATTGTGATGTGTTCATTTTTCCCTCACACCTTAGTATAGCAATTCTAAGCTTTCATTCCATATACCCTTAAGATTCACCAGAGTTTAGCTCAATAATCATAGTTTTCCAGAGAAACATACAATAAGTATTGTTGGTCATTTATTCTGAAGACATCAATAAATTTCTAGCATTTTCTAGTGTTTGACAATGTTTACTGCTAAGTGTATTTTACCAACATTCCAGAGGTAGCACTTTAAATATCTTACCCCTTGTCCTGTCCTTGAAGATCATGGAATATTACGAGACACCATTAATCAGTAACCGGACACTTTTATATAGTGCAGTATTTTGCACATAGTGGGCCAGGCATTTAACAGATATTAATAAATTGAATTAAAATGTTTCATATCTTTCTATTGATGTTATTTATTGGTGAATTATTCTGGATGGTGTAATAGAAGGAATACTAAACTAGCAGCAATGAGTTCAAATTGTTCTTTTATTTAATAGGATAGCACAGTGTCATCACAGAAAAAGTGCTTAGTAAATATTTCCTGAAAGAATGAATGAATGACTTGAGTTGAATTTAATGGAATCGAATGAAGCCTTGGGCACCCTCTCCCCTCTAACCCTCTCAGGGTTTCTCTCACCTTCCAACCTGTCTCAAACATGACTCCTCTGAAGCCACTGTTTCTCCATCAGCCACTGTCCTGAAGCCTACTCTTCACTATCCCACATTCCACAAACCTCAATCCCTAATGCAGCACTAAAACTTCTTACCCTTGTGTTAAAAAATAACAAACAATAAAACAAAACCAAAAAAGCCCTGCTCTTCTGTGGGATACACCATACAACTATACTTTACCAACCCTACATGCATGGTCCCTCATTTCTTTAAAGGTTTTGTGCCTGATAAGTTTTTCCTGTTGATTCCAAATGTTGGTATAACCCTGGGTTCATTTGTACCAGCTTTCATTTGTAGCTGAACCATATATATATGGCTAAAGTGTCTCCTCGGGAGTTCGACTGGGAGACCGGGAGTTTGATCGCTCACTATGACATGTGCTGACTACCAGGGGGTGGCATGGAATGAAGGAAGGCCCTGGCCAGCAGCCAGCAGCTGGGGAAGGAAGGCCCCAGCCGGCAGCTAGAAGGCCCCAATCAACCCTGTTTGCCTGCTAGGCCTGGGGACCCTACTGGTGCATGAATTTTGTGCACCAGGCCTCTAGTTTTTAATAAACTTCTATTTCCCTCTTCACCTGGATAGGTCCTTCTCACCCTGCAATTCTCCATCTAGGCACTGCATGCTCTGGAAAGCCTTCCTTGATCCTGTGCAATCTTGACTGGCTGCCCCTCCTATATGCTCCTTCAGTACTCTGTCAAGCATGTCAAACAAGGCATGTGGCCTGCAGGTTGCGAGTTTGACATGCTTGCGTAGATACTCCTACCACAGTACCGATCTCCCTTAATTGTAATTGACTGTTAACTTATTTTGTTTCTCCAACTGAAATGTAAACTTCATGAGGGCAGGGATTATTCTTTGCACTCTTAAAACTCTATCACATATAACTGCTTAAAAATATTTTTTTCTGCTCAACTGGCCAGACTCAGTGGTTGAATGTTGACCTATGAACCAGGAGGTTGCAGTTTGATTCCCAGTCAGGGCACATGCCTGGTTGCGGGCTCCATCCCCACTGTGTGTGTGTTGGGGGGGGGGGCAGTGCAGGAGGCAGCTGATCAATTATTCTCTCTCATCATTGATGTTTCTACCTCTCTCTTCCTCTTCGAAATCAATAAAATATATATTTAAAATATTCTTTTCTTTCAATAAGGTAACTTTTACAAGGTTTTGTTTACTCTTATGTAAAGTGAAGATACCATTTCCTTACTGTGGTACAGAGGATCAACTGAGATTGTGTACATAAATCATTCTGAAAACTGCTGGGATACAAATATTATTCCAAATTGTCAAATCCTTTCACAGTGTCTTCAACTCACAGAATGCCAATTACAGCCATTTTCAGAGAGTGATTTCCTGCCCATCCTTACGATCTAGGAAATTTTGTCACTGGAAATGACATGAAAACAAATGAAGGAGAACTTAATGCATGGGCATGAAAGAGCATTCCATGTCCACAGCCAATCTGATTTCATTTAAGAGTGTAAGATTCCATGTACTTGCTCTATCCTTAACTATATGGATGAGCCCTGTCATAGTGAATGTAGTGTAAGACCTTCAATTAAACTGCTGTATAACACCAGGGAATGGTTTTAAGTTAAAATCTTCTCGAGAATGTCTCTTCTAAAAATGACATGATTAATGCCAGATAATAAAAGTTTTAAATCCTGAAAGAGTATTGATGAAAATAAAATTCCTAACACCCATCATTTTCAGGATGGTAGTCACACACATTACCAAACTGGATTCGAAAAGTCTTACTAGTCTGTAATCTGCCAAAAGCAGATTGGCTTTTGTTATATTGTAGGTCTTTGAAAACTCTATCCAAAGTGGTTTTCAGCATTAAAATATGTACTCCTAGTAATACTAGCTGATGGCATTGACCTTAAGGATGGAGTTTTAGTGACCCTTTAATAGCAGATGAGACTTATTCTTTTTAATTCTTCACCGCCTTATATTGCCTTCATGACACAAACCCATTTGAAAGGTTTTATGATCCAATCTCATTTCAGTTACATACCCATCATTGAATACCCATATTTATTCAAAATTCTGTACCTACTAATGGTTCTGTTATGTTGGGAGTGCTCAGGAACTGTTAATAATTGAACAAATTAATCTGAACACTATGCTTTATTGGTAGTATATAGGAGGCACATTGTATTGATGTTGTAGTTTGAAGAAATGGAAATATTGCTCTTTAGTTTAATATCCTGATTGCCTTCATAACTAAGCATCCACTGGATTATTTTACAATTTGGTCTCCTCAGAGTGAGAATGGGAGAGTTTCTAATCTTCTAGGGGATATTTTTCTTCCTTGAAAAAGGTTATGATAACTAGATTTGGTAGCTCATAGAAAGCCCAAATCAATATTGTCATTGACTTTATCCACATAAGAGGCTTAACTTCATAGGTGACTTCTGAGCAGCTGAAACAAAACAAAAATCAGTCTCTGGTGAGTTCCCAAATTTAAAATAAAGTTGAAAGCTGGTGCAGAAAAATGCTTCCAGACTAACAAAGACAGCAGTGTGGGACCTTGTAAACAATTATATTTCAGCAAATAAACCTATCCTCATGCTTTATATTTTGAAGAATAATAAGAACTGTTTATTATATGTCAGATACTGTGCTGATCATGATCTCTTTTATATATATATATATATATATATATATATATATATATATATATATATATTATTGATTTTTTTACAGAGAGGAAGAGAGAGGGACAGAGAGTTAGAATCATCAATCAGCTGCCTCTTGCACACCCCCTACTGGAGATGTGCCCGCAACGAAGGTACATGCCTTGACCGGAATCGAACCTGGGACCCTTGAGTTCGCAGGCCAACGCTCTATCCACTGAGCCAAACCGGTTTCGGCGATCATGATCGCTTTTGACCTTTAAAACAACCCTGACAATTAGATACATGTATAATCCACCTTTCTCTGATACTACCCTAGTCCAAGCCACCATCATTTCTCATTGATTTTTTTTTTAATTTCTTTATTGATTAAGGTGTCACATATTTGTCCTCATCCCCCCATTCCCATCCCACACCCCTCCCCTTGGATGCCCCAACCCTCTGTTGAACTTAAGCATTGGTTAGGCTCATATGCATGCACACAAGACCTTTGGTTGATCTCTCCCCCCTCCCCCCACCCTCCTCTATCCTCCCTCTGAGGCCCGATAGTCCGATCGATGCCTCCTTGTTTCTGGTTCTGTTCTTGTTCATCAGTCTATGTTGTTCATCATTTCCCCTAGATGAGCGAAATCATGTGTCACTAGAGATATACTTATAAGAATTGAATGTGCGACGAGCAATAATAGTTATGCTGACAGGCAAATGAATCAGTTTGTAGTGAGTTTCTTTCTGGACCAACAGTTCTTTTGAGACCCAATATCAATGTCCACCAGTTCCCTATGAGTACATGTCGGCACTGACCCCTCAGCTCTGGATGGTGGACAAATGGTGGTAATGCAGGTCCGACTCCCTCTGGTTTGGTCTCGGCAGGACCCAGGGGCACTGATTCACCCGGATCCAGGGGCCCACGGCCTCACCCGGACCCGGGGCCAGGCTCACCCGGATCCAGGGGCCCACGGCCTCACCCGGACCCGGGGCCAGGCTCACCCGGATCCAGGGGCCCGCGGCCCCCCCCGGACCCGGGGCCAGGCCCACCCGGATCCAGGGGCCCGCGGCCCCCCTGGACCCGGGGCCAGGCCCACCCGGATCCAGGGGCCCGCGGCCTCACCCGGACCCGGGGCCAGGCTCACCCGGATCCAGGGGCCCGCGGCCTCACCCGGACCCGGGACCCAGGCTCACCCGGCTCCAGGGGCCCGCGGCCTCGCCCGGACCCGGGACCCAGGCTCACCCGGATCCAGGGGCCCGCGGCCTCGCCCGGACCCGGGACCCAGGCTCACCCGGATCCAGGGGCCCGCGGCCTCGCCCGGACCCGGGACCCAGGCTCACCCGGCTCCAGGGGCCCGCGGCCTCGCCCGGACCCGGGACCCAGGCTCACCCGGCTCCAGGGGCCCGCGGCCTCGCCCGGACCCGGGACCCAGGCTCACCCGGCTCCAGGGGCCCGCGGCCTCGCCCGGACCCGGGGCCAGGCTCACCCGGCTCCAGGGGCCCGCGGCCTCGCCCGGACCCGGGGCCCATTGATTTTTGCTGTAGTCTTCTAACCTATCTTCCTGATTCTACCCTTGCCCTCCAACAATTTATTCTCAATACAATAGACAGAATGAGATTTTTCAAAACCTAAAGCAAATCATCCCCATTTCCCGCCCCACCACACACACTCGGATCAGAACCTACATTGGCTACCCATCTCCTCTCCTAATAACTCTTTTATTTGTCCTGCTAAAACCACATTGTTTCTCAACACAGACATACTATGTGTACCAGTTAATAATGCGGATTTTGTAATAAAAGAAAACACAATAATTTCAAGAGAAACATCAAAAGTGCTTTATTCAAAGTAATGTCCATCACTAGCTACACATTTCCCCTATCTTTTAGGTAATTTGTGGATACCGTCCCAATAGAATTTTTCTTGTTTTGAGGCAAACCATTCAGAGACCCAATTTTCCACTTCTTCGTATGTTTTTAAGTACTGCTCAGAAAGTGCGTGTGCCAACAATCGGAACAAGTGGTAATCTGAAGGAGCAAGATCTGGTGAATACAGCGGGTGGGTTAATACTTCCCAGGCAAGATCTTTTAACGTGTCTTTAACTGGTTTTGAAGTGTGTGATGGTGGGTTATCATGAAGCAAAATTACTTTGCCCTCTCTTCTGGCACATTCTCGTCGTTTCACGATCAAAGCGTGGTTCAAATTGATTATTTGTTGTCAGTAGCGATCAGTATTAATGGTTTCAAATGGTTTTAGAAGCTCATAATACACCACACCTTCCTGATCCCACCAAACGCAGAGCATTGTCTTGTTTCCGAAGCGATTTGGCCTTGCAGTCAATGTTGATAGTTGACCTGGATCAATCCATGATTTTGTGCATTTGGGATTCTCAAAATAAATCCACTTTTCATCGCCAGTCACAATTTGATGGAAAAAAAAGACTTTCTTTCGTGCCGTTGAAGCAACATTTTACTGATGACTTTTTGGTTTTCCATTTGTCTTTCATTCAGTTGATGTGACATCCATTTTCCTTCTTTTAAAATCTTTCCCATTGCTTGTAAATGATCGGAAACGTTTAATCTTTCTGCAACGTTTGAGCAACATTTAATCTTTCTGCAAGTTGTTTTTGAGTTTGACATGCATCTTCATCCAATAATGCTTGTAATTGTTGGTCTTCAAACCTTTTCAGTTGACCTGGACGTTCTTTTGTCTTTCACATATAAATCATCACTTTTAAAGCATTTAAACCAGAGTTCACAAGTATCTTGAGATGGAGCATGTTCACCATAAGCTTCCGGAAGTATATAATAACCTTTTCTTCAAAAAAAGTAATGCTTAAAACTTCCCGCAAATGCTCTTTTTTTGGTATGAAATTTGACATTTTTAAGCATAAAAATATCTATGATGTTAACACCTACAGCAAATTTGACATATGAAGTTTTGAAGCTTGTCAATACAACAAAATAGCGTACATATCAAATCACATACATATCAACATATGTGCAACTCCATCTATTGAAAAAAATCTGCATTATTAACTAGTAGACATAGTATTTCTGCCCTAGGGCCTTTGCAATTACTATTCTCTCGGCCTGGAATGTTACTCACTTTGATATCTAACAGGTTTGGTCTCTCACCTGATACAGGTTCTTAGTCAAATGTCATCATTTTAGTGAGCCATTCCCTGACTATGCTATTGAAAATTACAATCCTCCCTCCACACACACCTTTTCTACTCCATAATTCTTATCACTTAGGTGACTTGGGTAAAACTTATTGTCCAAACTGTGACTTTTTCAGAGTGAAAGGGTTTACTAGGAATAATCACATTAGGACCACAGGTATAAACCAGGACTGTCTGAGACATTATGTTTACCTTACCATCTGAATCTATTTTCCTTATTTTTATTTATACTTTACATATTTACTTATATTACCATATATGTAATATATACTTACTATTCTGTAATATATATTTATTTGTACTTATTACTAAGTTTTTATTTTACTCATTTATTTTCTGCCTCCCCACAAAAATCAAGTTCTATGAGAATAAGGATTTTTGTCTGTTTTATTCTCTGCTGAATCCTAGTATTTGGAACAGTACCTGGAACATATTAGACATCTGACAAATATTTATTGAATTAATGCAAATCCACTAGAACAGGGTCTGGCACATAATGAGCTCTCAATGAATATTAGTTATTGTTATTAATGCTTATTATTATTATTTGTTGTCAAACAGAGTGATTTAGCTCTGATTCAGAATGGTGATTTTTGGGTGGCTTTGCTCTACTTTATTTACTCCTTAGTAGTATTTTATGGGCTACCTGCATAGAGATGCTTGCAATTTCCAAATAATTTTTATTGAAATTGTCTGCTTACTCCTCCAGCTTTTAAATCAAGATACCTAATAGTTGAATGACTTATAATCTTTTGTGATTTATGACATCCTATGAATTTTCTTTGTACATCAGGACAGATTTAAAAATTAGCTGGTACAATCTTGAAGTTTATATTTTAATACATTGGATTAACTTGTTTGAAATCCAATTGTGAACATTTTTTCAACAATGCTTAAACTTCTAATTGTAATGACAAATAGTATATCTCTTGTACACTTGATCCAGTTGGAGAATGTGGCTAAAAATATCTTAGAAGAGTGATTTTGAGTTCATTCAGTAGAATTCTAGAAATGCAAATTTAGATAATTGTAATGATCAATCGTTTACTGGTATGTTAATTTCTTAATGCATTCAATTTATCAGCTGCAGATTTTTTTTCTAATTCTAAAGAAGCAACGCTTAATTCTCTTTTTACTGATTAATTGTGAAGAATTATACTTCTGGCAGTTGACAAAGGGACTTACATGGCTTGCTTCAATACCATTCAAGACATAGGTAAATAATAAAAGTAAACAATTCATAAGAAGTGGAAACATAATTAAAGGCAATCTTATGAATGTCTGTCTCCTCTTGCAGAAATCCTCATAAGCTATGGCATGAGCTTCTGGTTTTCTTTGGATGAGAACTTGTTAGATAATCAATGTATAATTCCAAATGTTCCTTAAATGTTACAAAATTGACATTAGCCAATTAGATAATTCAATTGATCAAGCATTTATGGAGCATTTACCATTCAAAGAATTTCCTTTTCGTCATAGGCACAAATTAAACAAAGTAGTATCCTTTTGTGAAGCTGATGTTTGGAAGCATAAATGGTAGCTTTCTAATTTTGGTTTTGTCTTACTGAGCCTTTATAGCTCAAGTCACAGGATTTTCTCTACAGTACATCTATAGCCTTATAATCGTGGGCTGTGTTATAACAGGATTGTGCTTTATTGAGATAGAATGGTTGCATTGAAAGTTCACTTGGTAAGGTCTTTCATTTTAATACAGAATTCCATGCTGTGAAGCCTTGTCTTCTAACCTTTTGTGCAGATAGTGTCCCTTATTCCCATTTTTTCCACTTTTGGATTGCCTCTACTATATTGTCTACAAGAAAGATCACACCACTGGGTCAAGACACCTGCTTTCAATTTGTCTTCATTCACTCACTGAATGACCTTAGGTCTTCTTTTAACTGCCTTTACTAGTGTATTAATAGTCACCTGGG
Source organism: Cnephaeus nilssonii (assembly GCF_951640355.1). Classification (NCBI taxonomy): domain Eukaryota; kingdom Metazoa; phylum Chordata; class Mammalia; order Chiroptera; family Vespertilionidae; genus Cnephaeus; species Cnephaeus nilssonii. Next base: position 115,047,143 of record NC_137071.1, read on the forward strand.
GTCTTATGGCACAGTTAATCAAAGTCCTAAAAATAATTTGAAATTCGCGGCCCTCCTTCTGCCTCTAGAGAGAATCTTTGAACCAAAGAAGAAAAGTAAAATGGAAAGGGAGATTTGCTAAGATAATCAACAATATCTCTGTGTGATGATTTCTTTTTTGGCACTGGCCTGTCTGATCTTCCTTAGTCTCCTAAAACTGAAATACTGTACTAATTTCTGAGATTCTTCTTTATAATCCCTCATTTGAAGAATAGACCTTAGAAAATTACAAGACTGACATCTATTTGAAATAAAAATAATAAAACTGGTGATATTTCTTTATGTTGCCTGAGTTGAGGTACAAGAATACAGAAATGGCTTCTAATATATGCTAATCATACAATAGCAGGCTTGATCTGCATGTAGATATGGCTCAAAATAAGTGATTGAACTCTCACAATATCCAAATTATAATAAAAAGTCAGGTAATAATTTAATTGCCCTCTAAATGACATTGCCATCTCTTTTTCCCCCTCTGTTTTTACCCCTCTGTCCAATGTTATTACCAGTATTCAGTGACTTCCTGTTGCTATCAATAGACTTATATTTAGTTAATTACAGCCTTATCAAAATAACTTTGAAAAATTCAAAGGTAGGTTTTTGACCTATCCATAGTGAGCTCAGTGAGGATTAGGGAAATGTACAATCTTCAAGGTGGACTTTGGTGCGCTTTAAGTACATTCCTTTACATGTAGAGGATTTTATAACATGTGGTTTCTGTTGGCAATGTGGTGGACATATTAGAAGAGAAAAGATACATTAAAAGTTATCAGTTAAGAAGACATTGCAGTGATCTATAGAAGGAGATGATGAGGGGCTTAACTTACCACTGAATGTCTGAATAAAGGAAAGAAGACATACATAAGAGAGAGTTCAGAATTGGCTAGATTAAGTGGATGTCATCTAGATGTATGTGATGAAGGAGAGAAAGGAATGAAGGTTTTCCTCTTTGGTAAGTCAGTGAAGAGGGGTGCTAGCGATCAAGGTAGGAGAGCAAGTAAGGCAAAGTTTTAGATTTAAAAATATGCTCTTTGAATATGACTTTGCAGGGACTGAAGTATTCCAGGTAGAAATATCTAGTATGAAGTTAAACATATAAACTTGGAGTAGTCATGCTAGAAAATGAATTTGGGAGTTGTTGATGTATAAATAATACATGAGACTGGATATGATCACACAGCAAGAGCTCATATAGTGAGTAGAGCACAAGAAAAAGAAAGGAATGGACAAAATCATAGTATACACTAACATTTAAAGGACTGGCAGAAAGAGGAGCCCAGGAAAAAGGCCGAGTGGTTAGAGAACCAGATGGAAAATCAAGACAAAGTAGTAGTACAAAAGTCAAGAAAGAACAAAATCTAGAAAGAGGGGAAAACAGTATCATGTAAGAGGAAAGCTCTAGTAAAGACTCTGAAATCTTTACCAGATTTGACAATTAGGAGTTCATTGCTGATTTTAACAAAGAGAGTTTTTAATGTGAGAGTTGAAGCAGAGGGCAGATTCCAGTGGGTTGAGGCATGAGTGGAAAGGAAACAATTGGATACATTAAGCATAGGCTTTTAATATGCTTAGCTAAGAAGGGATGGAATGGTCAAGGAAAGAGGCAGTAGTTAAGGACAATGCAGGTTCTAGGAAGGAATTTTTGTTGTCGTTTGTTTTACAGATTTAGAAGAAAAAACAACTTGCACATGTAGGCTGGTCTAGCCCTGTACCTCTGACAGTGGCAATAAATAAATATTTGAAGTATGGATGAATGAATGCTTATTGAATGAGGGAAAAGAACTAGTGAAGAAAGACATTTTTAAGTGATAGGAAAGAGAGGTAATATGTGATGTTGCAAGGTCCTAGAGAAAGCATATGGGAATGATATCCAGAATACAGATGAAAAGTTTAATCTCTGAAACATGAGAAAACGAGGGGGTTATTGAAGTAGTTCATGATGTCTCATAATATCTGTTTTCTATGATAAGTAGAAGGACATGCCATTAGCCAAGATTCAATGAGAGAGGGTTATGAGTAGAGTAAGAGAATTAACAGAGTGAACAATTAAGAGATGGATCAAACCAGGAACAAATATGCTAAGTGGTATTAGGGTTGTGAGGAAGGTTAACATGTAAATTTGGATCTTGGTTGTAAGTGGCAGAGAGTCAACTCAAACTAACTTAAGCAAGAAGGGGAGGGAATTTATTGGTTCAGGGAATTTTAGAAAAAAATGTTTTGAATATCAAACTTAAGAGAGGACAGAAGTATGACTGACATCAGAAGCAACTATAGCTAGTGAATCAAATATTATCAGCATAATCTAATTATCATTAATGGTCTTTATATTTAAGATTCATTTTCTTTTATGAAAGGCTTTGTCTACAGAGTGAGAATCATGGCTGGTAAGGGCTCATGAGCTTCTCTTCTTGTAGTTCTAGGCACCCTGAGAGAGCAGGATTCTATTCTATGAGCCCCAAATCCCAAAATACTTAGCAAAGACTGGTTATCCCTGCTTGGTTCAGTTGTCTACTCCTGCATCTATTAGTCTTGACCAGGAGTGGGATCTGTGAAATGTACCTTGATTGATAAAGCTCAGGTAAGATGCTTACACAGGAACTGATCATCGGTGACAATTTATTATATCATTCAACAAATATTTATTGGGTGCTTACAGTGTGCCAGGTCTTGTTCTGGGTGTTGGTGACATAGTGGTGAAAAGCACAGTTACGGACACTACTTTGGGGAGCTGACACTCTAGTAAAGGGAGATTGGTAATATATAAGGAAGATATTTCTGGCTATTGATATATTTTCTATCAAAACAGGTTTTGAAAGTAAAACACATTTATAATGGAGAGTAACTACTGGTGAGGTCTACTTCAGACTGGATGGTCATCAGGGAAGTCTGAATAGTTGATACCTAGATCACAAAAAGCCAGCTACTTGAAGAGATGATCCTTGAGGCAGAGGGAAGAACAAGTACAAAAGCCCTGAGCAGGGAATGACCTTGGCATATTTCATTTACAGAGTGCAAGATTTTCTGTTAATTTCTGTGGTTGGACATTAGTGATTAGTGTTGGGTGAAATTATGTCAGGGAAGTGGGCAGGAGCCAGATCACTGTAGAACCTTGTAGGCCACAATAAGGAATGTCATATTTGGTTGGTCCACTTAACCCAAATGGCCGTTCTTGTAGTAACCATTTGGATGGAGGGCAATATTCCTAGGAAAGAGATATGAAGTGCTGTAATAAGCAGTTTCTTATCAGTCCAGGTGCAGGAACAGTGGAAACCTATGTAAAATGTCTTCTGGGATTGACAAGGCAGGTCAAATGGAAAGATGAAGGAGAAAGGAGAGGTAGTGTTGCTGAAAGACTAGTTGAAATGAGTGTTCCTGGATTAAAGACTGTCAGGGAAAAGAGCTGAAGCTAGGATGGGACTGAAAGACTAGGAGCATAGAAAGAGGTCATCAGCCTTATAATCTTTGCCAAGGTTGAAGAGTAGATTTTATGGCCATGAGAATGACCATAGGTATAAGGGTAGAATATCACTGTCAGAGTGAGATTTCCTTGTCAAAGGTGTTGTAATGCCCTTCCTTGTTGAGATGAATAATTATTTTGATATATTTACATATATCTAACCTAAGTCCATGAATGCCATGTTAATATACCTAGTTTCCAGGAACTTGATAATGTGTATTCAAAATACCTTTTCTTTCCCCCCTCCCTTTTTAAATTGTGATCTTTTCCATTATTAAACATTGGCTTTTTTCCCAGGGATGGCACTGAAGAAGAAAATCAATGAGATATCTAGCCAGCCGCCTTGGACTGAATGGGCATTCAAATAGACTCCAAGGGCCAAGTGCAGATGGTGATTTATTGTGCATACAACTTCTACAGAATGCCTTCATTTGAGCATTGATGTATGTACAATTACCTACCAGAATGCTGCAGTTTTACAGTGTAGCCAAGAATCTGTGGAGAGATTATGTTCACTAAGAAATCTACAAATGTACTCTCTATCCTTTTCAGTAATTCTACATACTCTCAGTTTCTTGAAGAAAAGAGGTTTCAAAACTAGTTCTTCCATTTTACCATATTTCTCACTATTGTCATCCCTATGCAATGCCCATTTCAGAACCAATTCAAATTTATTAAACCATGGTCCTCTCCTGACTTGTAAATAGATGGAGTTGCTAGAGGCAAATCATTTCCTGTGGCTATTGTGAAAGGTAAAATTGTGGTAGTCATCTACACATATCAGAGGCTTGCTCATTGTGAAGATCTTTTTAAAGCAATGTTTATGTGATACTGAAACAACTAATTGAGAGTTGAACAGTTTACATAAACCAGATACTTGACATCTCATAGGCAGAAAAACAATGAGGGCATTCCTAAATTTCTTTTTCTCATTGAAAAAAGGTTTGAATTACCAGAATTTGTCCTTATAATTTGAACGTCAGTTGAAATTGTAAAGATATTATTACCTTTAGGAGGATAATTTTTTAATCTTGATTTTTCTCTCTGGCCAAATAGTACCTCATTGTTGTGTTGTTTTGGAGATGGCACCCATGCCCAAACATTTATGGGCTTATATTGTATATGTGTTTTATAATATTGTGGAGAATGGGTTGTTCTGGTTTACAGTTGAAATTGAATCATGTTTTTCTTTGTACCAACATATATGGAGTTATATCACAATGTATTTTCTTTAATATTTTGGCTAAATTTCAGTGAAAAAATGTTAATCATTTTAATAGAATCACTGCAGACCACTCTTTAATGCAAACAATACACAGTCAAGATTAATAGTAGCTATAAATAAGAAGAAGCAGTAATAGTATTGATAAAAATCAGCTCAGTAAATGAAAATGAGGAAGTTCAATAACAAATAATATACTGCAATGACATAGCACATCGAGTTGCTATATAAGGTAGCATGAATAATAGCCCTTCAAATTATTTATGTGCCTTGCAGCATAATCAGTATCTTGGGTGGTAAGGTACTAGAAGGGATAAACAAACTTAGTTTGTATGGTGCTGAGCTTAGTACCACCCCCAAATTAAATGTGAATATACATTTGATGATGCATGATAGTGTTTCTCCTAATGTGATTATGCCCATCATCATTGATTAACTTCTAAGTTCTCATTAGGGCTTTTCTTTTGTATCGACATTTTCTCTGTCTTTTCTCAGGGAATTTCCTATTATGCTATCTAATAAAAGAGTAATATGCAAATTGACCATCACTCCAACACACAAGATGGCTGCCCCCATGTGGACACAAGATGGCTGCCCCCATGTGGACACAAGATGCCACGACCAGATGGCCAGCAGGGGAGGGCAGTTGGGAGGGACCAGGCCTGCAAGGGAGGGCAATTGGGGACAATCAAGCCTGCAGGGGAAGGCAGTTAGGGGTGCCCGGGCCAGCAGAGTAGGGAAGTTGGGTGTGACCAGGCCTGCAAGGGAGGGCAGTTAAGGGTGACCAGGCCTGCAGGGGAGGGCAGTTAGGGGTGACCAGGCCTGATGGGGAGAGCAGTTAGGGGCAAACAGGCTGGCAGGGGAGCAGTTAGGCATCAATCAGGCTGTCAGGGGCGTGGTTAGGGGGTGATCAGGCTGGCAGGAAGAAGCAGTTAGGGGCAATCAGGAAGGCAGGCAGGTGAGCAGTTGGGAGCCAGCAGTCCTGGATTGTGAGAGGGAAGTCTGACTGCCCATTTAGACCTGATCCTACTGAGATCAGGCCTAAACGGGCAGTCGGACATCCCTCGAGGGGTCCCAGATTGGAGTGGGTGCAGGCTGGGCTGAGGGACACCACCCCACCCCCCGTGCATGAATTTCGTGCACCAGGCCTCTAGTTGTTTCATAATAGGGAAAGCTCATGGTCTATGTCTGTTAATATAGGGAGAAACTCTGACATGAGCATCATTAATTTGCTGAGCATTACAATAGGCAATCTTGGAGCAATGGATATAAAATAAAATCTATAGACACTGCCCTCCATGTATAGAGTCTAGACAGGAAGTATAAGCATATACCATGGAGGAATTTAAAGGCTCTTAAATATAACTTATCAAAAAATAAAAATAAACTAATAGTTGCATTTTTAATTGGACCCATCCATTTATGAGGGCATTATTTCTATAGATTATCATAGTTATTGTTAATTTCATATTACTATATCTTTCATTGAATGAATAAATGGATGAATATATTTTAATGATTGGTTTTTGCCAATATTTATGGATAAAGTATGGTGGATACATTCCAAATAGTTATACTACATTTTAAGAATCATGACTAGCCACTAGAGATCTATTTATTAAGAGTGTGCTCCTTTCCCATGATTAACTGTATTTGGTTTTGCACCAAACACAACTTTATCATTATTTGCACTCTCAATCTGTATCTATTATGCATTTACTTATTAGTATTCCATTAAAAAATATACTGTGCCAGGCAACTTATACATGCTGAGTATTGTGGTAAATGAAACAAATATAGACTATGCCTTCATTAAGCTTATGGTCTCCTATGGGAGATAGACAGACAGTAAATGGTGCTATGAATGTGTATTGTTAGAAGATAGCAGGATAAATCTAAGGATCTACTTTGTGTGTTCAAGGAAGGAGTATTTAAAGAACTATTTTAAAGTTGAGATAAGAAGAATAAGAAAGAGCAAAGCACATGGAAAGGACAGAGACTGAGCATTCCAAGCAGGGGAACAGCATATGCAAAGTCTTTAAGGCATGAAAAAATGTGATGTTTCAGTAACTTTAAGGAGACCAATGCATCTCTAATGCATTGGGAAAGCTGCTACTTGATTAAGCTGGGGAGAAAGAAAGAGATCAGACATAGGGCTCTGTAGACCATACTAAGGATTTTAGTCTTTCTCTTAAAGGTAATGGGAAGATATAGATGGGTTTTAATCAGCAGTAGAGTGGGCTTTACATATTTAAAAGACTACCTTGGCTGTTGTTTAGATAATGAATGCAGAATACAAAAAAGAACAGCAATCCACTATAATGTTATCGCACAGGCCTGTGCAAGAGGAGAGGCTAGAGGGAAGTGGACTAAATTGACTAGATATATTTTGGAGATACAACCTATAGGGCTTTCTGTTTGGGGTTATATGTGAGTGGAGAGGGAGAAGAAGACTCAAGAAAGAATCTTGTTTCTGGCTAGAGCAACTGATGAGGGGAAGACTGAGAAACAAATGAGTTTTAGGCTCTAAAACAAGCATTTTGTTTTAGACATTTTCATTTTGAGATACTCATTAGATATCTGAGAATGTAAATAGATAGTTTCATTTACTAATCAATGATGTAGCAAGTTCAGAAGTTTCTACAGTAAAAATAATCTATAAGAATGGATAGTCATGCTTTAACTAATTCAGCAAACGTTTGTTGAGTCTCTGCTATGTGGCAGGTATTGTGCTAAGCACTCAAATACAAAGTCATAGTCACTGCTGGTATGGAACTTTATAATATAATAAGGAGACTAAGAAAACATGGATAATTTAAACTCCAGTGTGATAAGAACAGTAGATAGGTGGTTGGTAGGGTCAGAGAAGGATTGCTGGAAGATAGGATATCTGAGTTAAGTTCAATAGTAAACTCTACCCAGGCACAGAGGAGCAAAAGGCATTCCAGACTATCTTTATTAGAAAAAATTGTATCAATAATGTACTTAAGACAAGTTTACAATGGAACATTTTAATATTTTTCTGACCACAGAATATTTTTATGACTGTACAATATGTCAATAATATTAGAATTGTAAAGTGAAAGAGCTATTAGAAATCATCTAGTATAGTCACCTAGTTTTACAGATGTGGAATTAGACTCAGAGAGAAGCGACCTGTCCAAATAATCAATTCCACTGTTACTTGTTCGTTTTCAAATATTCTAAGTATACTGTGAATGTGCAGTCTAAATGGTGCTTCCAAGCATTGATTTCATCCTCTGAATTGCCGACCTATTATAAGAGAGTATTTTATTCCCAGAGAGATTATGTTGCACCCTGATTCTGCTCAGTTATTATTTCCCCCTTAATTTACAATGGAATGATGTGAGGCAATTCTTTAGTAAGTGGTATCTGCAATTAAACAGCCTATTTAACAATATAGTGTGACACTGAATATATAATCTTTCAAAAGAACCATTGTGGTCACATTTTCTTGACCTTCTAAATCATTCCTAATTCTCCATTTAGTTCCCCTGGATGTACCAATGTGTTTTTTTTTTGGGGGGGGTGAAAGAATTGACCCTTCAAAGTTTGGTTATATTTGGTTGTCTCGTAGCCCTTTATTTCTATTGCTCCTATCCTTTGCCAGGCTGACTTTCTGTTAAGCTACCCCATTTATTGGCTACCTATTCTGTCACCATCTTTCCTACTGTACACTCTAGGAAAAGCACACCCTCACAAACCCCATAGGCTGTAAGCAAGAAGAATACAAAAGCAGAGAACAATACCATTTTCCCTTCCCTGTAGTTCCAAATATGGTGAATGAACTGAGAGCTTTAGCAAAGAGGGCAAATTATGCCACAATAATAATGGCAGTGTCTTCAAAATCAAAGGAAAGAATCATATAGCAGGTCATCACTAATTTAGATTAGAGAAGAAGCTTATTTGAATGTTTGAATTTATTAGTAAGAATGCAGTTTTGTTACTCTGAAATACAGAGAATCAGGCACTCTCATGTAATGCAAGTCCATGCAATCTCTTTGGGGGGTGATTATGGTCATATCTGACCCCCCAAAATGGAATCAGCTTAAATCTGATTTAAAAAAGCAAATGAATTATTTTCCCCAATGGAATACTATGCAGCCATTATAAAGGATGTAGACATATATAGAGAGGATAGTCTGTCAAAAGTTTTCAAATATCATTTAAAATGTATTTTACACACATATACACAACAAGCACATTGCACTTTGATCCAAATATATAAAGGCATGCATGTACACACAAACATATAAATGTGTGAATATACATAAAACATATGCACACATTCTTAATTGTTACCTCTGGGGAGTAGCACTTAGGAACAGGGATAGACAAGCATTACTTCTCATCCTACTTTTTAATAATTTTGGAAATGTTTATCATGTGCAAGTATTCTTTTTTATAATAAAATAGTATGAGATGACATGTGAAAATATTTCTGTGGAAAATATATTGTGCAAAATAATAAATGTAGTATTATGTAGCTATATAAAAATTATAAAGTAAAAGATGCCAAAATGATTTTTAAATGCAGAGGAACTTAAACTGGGTAAATAAAGTGTGGCCCAATAAAGATTCTTTGGCATCTGCTTTAATGAAGAGATAAAAATGATTACTATTTATGGGAATGAAAATGCATGCTTTTTAAAAGTTTATTTTACATAGCTGAAGCTTTTCCCCTCCAAATTTTAATTTTGCAATTAAGTTGTTTTCCATGCATTGTTCACTCATAGTAAATATCTAACAAAGACTGTTGGAATTTTAGCAAATTCTGGATGTGTAGAACATTAACAAAGATTTTAAATGTCTTTTAAAAATTAACAGTGGATAATATCCAATCCCATCTTTAAAGTACTCTTTGAAATACTGAATTAAATATTGTCCATAAGTGGAGAAAGCACTCAATATTATTCAAATCACCCTGAATGAGTCTTTAGATTTATTTATCCTCTTTGATATCATGGACATGTCCTATTTGATTCATGAATCAAATGCTCACAACTTTGGGTTGTTGAAAGAGGGCTTTCCCAGTTGGTGGATGGTGTGTGCCTTTCCTTTGTTTGCTGGCCTTTGGCTATTTTGCTGCTCAATACCTTCATGAGTATGTGGGCAATTGGAAAGGAAGGTGAAAGACACAGTGCTTGATAGTCCTGGCCCCCAGGATAAGAATCTGTGAGGAAGACTCCATGAACACAAGAGGTTAATTTTCTCTAGTACTATGACATGGATAATCAAGAATTGGAACTATAGAGTTGGAGGATTTGGTTTTATGATTACTCCTGGGGTTATTTTTAAATAGAATTTGTGATTGATTTGAACATGCATTCACCAAGTGTAGTAACTTTATTGTGGAACTGGTTCAGAGTCCCCTCTTGGGATTTTTTTACTCTTACACTGATTGTGATCTTAAACCTAAGTATGCATAGATGCCTGAAATTTAATTAAAGTAAAAATTTCAAATTTATTTTTCTGTTTGCATTTTATATGCCATTTTAGAAAAACACCGCATGAATCATGGTGATTTATTTCACTTTAATCTCTAGGGACTTTAATTTCCATAATATGAATTTCTATACTGATTCTTATGCTCAGGAGTAAACATAGTAACTGTTGACTCATGCTGAAGGTCATGTTTGGAATCTCATATTTCCCTTGAGTTTTAGTTACAAATATTCTTTCTGGAATTCTTCCTTGCATTTACAAATCCTATTCATCTCTCAAGGCCTAAATCTCCCCTCTTTGATAAAGTCTTCCTTCCCAACTTCTGCATATATTGCTCACTGACTTCTATGAACTCCTATAGATTTTACTGTCTGACATTCACAATCTTGCAGTTGACTATTTACTGGCTTAAGCATTGGTTGTAAAGATTGTCTTCCCAATGAAATGGTAAATTCCTTTAGGGTAGGGAATGCAAATACTTTTAATTATAATCATAGAGAGGTCTTTCTAATGCTTTACAATACTCAACATAGAGTACCTAGTATGTGCTCAGAAATATTAGCTTTTTCTAGTCCATTTTTGGGCTGTACATGAGTTACATTTAAAATTCTTTCTATCTCACTATTTCCACTGCCTCAATTAGTTCTATTCCTTACTATATCATTTTATTTTTATAAGGTAGGACAAAATATTGCCACCGATATTGAACTCTAGTTTGGCTTATCTGCTGGCAGCAGGCTTTCCTGTAGGGCATTGTGAGTATTTACAAAGCTAGTATAGCTAATCTGTTACAGAGCTATCTTGCCCTTTTGGTCTGATTTATTTTCATGGGGCTGCAATATTCTCTGGGTTACTGTGGACGCTCAGAATTCAACTTTTGCAAGCATCAATGACCAAGTAGTAATCGTGCAACCAGAAATTAGACAATGCTCAAAAGTGACCATCTATACTTAAAAGGCAGGCGCTTTCTGTGGTGATGAAGGGACTTTTAGCAAGTGGGTTGCGGGGGGAATGGTGCTGATATCTTTTCCTCCCACAACTACCCTACCAGTCTCAGTAGGTCTCATGCCACCTGAGATACAAAACCTTTAAGTAATATCTTAATACAGCACATAATAATTTATCTTATTTCTCCAGCATAGGCCATAGAAAATGTTTGCCTCCCTCCTCTGTTCAGGTCTTTAAGGAATTTTCTTCTATTTGCCAGAAATTCTACTTGAGAGACTATGAAATTTGAAAGACTGCATGAAACCTTATGTGGTTACTCGGCAGCCATTCCTGCCAAGGAAATAACTCCAGAGGAATCAGGGATAATATTTAAGGGGCACAAGAGGCATCCTATTCTGCTCTTGGGCATTTTCTGCTGTTTCAGCCTCAGGGTTCCTCTCCCTGAAAAGAACAGGTGTGCCTAACAGCAGGTGTGTTTGTTCTACTTTTCCTATGACAGCTGCCACTCCCCAGGTTACTCCCTTTTCCAGGTGGTGAATTCGTACAACCCATCATCTCCTTTCCTGGCTACCATTACTTTAAAAAAAGGTTTGGCTGTCAATGCTCCCTCATTGGACCATAGACTCAGTTGAAACATATTGTTGTCATAGTTTATTTATTTATTTATTTATTCGCTTTTGTGTTTTGGATTGATTTTTTAAAAGGGGATAATATGTCTTGAAATAGATGCTATTTACAATTCAGACAAACTTAACGTTTTTCTTTCAAAATTCTCCATGAAAGTCTGTGATCCTCTTTGATTTGGATAGAGTTTTGAAGCCTTCTCCTGTGAAAGCTTTCAGTTTCTCCATTTTTGCATTTTCCAGTAGATCTTGGGGTCTGTCCTCAGTCAAGACACCTGCTGCTGGGACTGCCAGACACCACATGCTTGGCTTTCATCCCCCCTAGTTTCTATTCATAGTGGCTACTTCGCATAACTCTAAAGAACTATATGATGCCCCCACATTGTTTAATATCTACATAATTAAAGCAGCTGAGAGAATTAGCACGTATCCTAAGCCTAAGGAAAAATCCAGTCCAAAGGAAATTTTATCACAGGCCTGGAACATTTTTAATAAGCTTTGCTGCTCACTCCTAGCTATTTCTCAGTTGGGCTTCCTCAGACATTTTGTAGGTTTTTTAGAGTTAGCTTTAAAAGGATACATTCAGGAATGTGCTCGGCTCTCAATATAACATTTACTGAGCCTCCACGGAGTGAGGACACATACAGTGGTCCCATGATAAGATAAAAAAAATAAAGCAAGCATGCCATGCTAACATTCGAGGAATGGGACTTAAGATGAACTGAGAGAGACAAAACACACACAAATAAAAGATTTAGGGGCATTCTTAAGGCATCAGAGGAAAAAGTGCAACATGGATATCAACTGTTTACATAAGGGGGCATCAAATGAATGTGTAATCACAGTTGGAAGGAAGCAGGCATCTTCAGTGAGAGCCTCAGAGGAGTGGATGTGAGTGCAAGAGCATTTCTCATGAGGGTTCTCAGGTTCTTCAGTAAGGCAATGCACAGTGCAGAAAACAAGTTTGTCTTCTGATGGAGTTACATGACAATAATAATAACTGGTACTATCTATTGAATTTATTTCTGTCAATGTAAAATTAATGAAAGACTAAATGAGGAAGAAAATATAAGCTTTGAAGTGTGTGGGTAGCAGTCTAGCTAGGGAGGTGGGTGAAATGTGTGTGTGTGAGTGTGCGTGCAGATATGTGTGTGTGAGAGAGAGTCAGAGAGCAATGGAAGGGAGAGACATAGAGAAACAGAGAAATTTGGAGAATACTTACGGTGTAGGTGAATAGTAAGTTAAGGGAGGTATAGAGTATATATATAAAAAAGAGAGACAGTGTTCAAAGAGAAGAATTCATAGTTCTAGATCTTGGAATTAATTTTTTTACCTTCTGAATGGATTTTTCAGTGAAACTTTGGACTTATTTTGTTCATTTAGATTTGAAGATAGAGTTTTCACAGAAAATAAAGAATTTCTTTTAAATGTTAAATTCTTGATTTCTAGAGTATGTCCAATTTTCCACATATTTGTAGTTCATAATTCTATGCATATCCTATTGGAAATTAGAATGCCAAACCCATGTCAGAAAAGTAAGTAGGTAGAGATTTATAGTGAATTATTTAAGAGACTCCCATCATCACATTAGAACATGGTTTAGCTATATTATGACAGTAGAAAACTTGGCATAAGTACCTCCTAGAGCACCAAGCAATATGCCTGGGGTCCCTTTCCTGCAGGTGAATTCTCTAGTGGCCGTTATCTCAATTTATGCCAGAGGCTTATTTTTATGCAGACTTAGTCTCTGGCAGGAATTTCACAGCCTTTGTTGACAGAACTGACAGTGTATATAGGCAGAGGCTACTATACAACACAGCAATCAGTTAGCAGTCAGCAAATATTTATTATGTCTTGACTATGTGCCTAGCATCAAGTTAGAAACAAGGGGGGATACAAAAAGAAGCAGCGTACACAATCCCCTCAAATACTTTACAGTCTAAATTGAGCAACAGAAGTGACATACTTAAAGTAGCTAAAATAGTGACAAGGATATACTTAATCAAATGCCATGTTGTGGTGTATTTCAGAAAAGAGAGAAAGGTAAATTAGAGCAATAGATTGGGAGTCTTCATGAAGGAATTTGAACTTGTCCTATAACTCAAAACATAGGTAAAATTTAAAGAGGCAGAGTGAAAAAAGGAAATCCATTTACATGAGATTAATTCAAAGGAAGGCAAAGAAAAAACCTGGTATTTTTATAGTGCAACAAGGAGACCAGCTTGATTGGCATGGAAGACATGTTTGAATTCAATAGAAAATAAAGTATATAGGGCAAGATAATAAAAGAACCTTGACAATCAGGTCAAATATTTTGGATTTAATGTATTGAGAAATGGAGGATCATTGATTGTTGTAAGATAGGAGTGTAGCATGATTATTAAGGGAGCATTCTAAGAAGAATATGATCAGGATATATTAGAGGATAGATTAGAGAGGGGAGAGAAAGATATACAAATATTACCATAGTTAAAGAACAAGTACTTATTTGACTTCAAGTTCATCTTTTATTTTTTTAAATATTTATTGTTGAAAGTGTTACATATGTCCCCTCATTTCCCCCATTGACCTCTTCTAACCCACCTCCACCCCTATCCCAGGCCTTCACCACCCTATTGTCTGTGTCTATGTGTTATGCATATAAGTTCTTTGGTTGATCTCTCCCCACTCCTCGACCCTCCCTCACCTCATCTTGTAAAGAAGTCATTTAGGCCATTCCCATTCCTAATGAAGTCCTATATTCCATTATTAGAGGGATCATTCACTTGCCTCAGAGGAGAAAAATCTCTTTATCTCAATTTTGATTAGGTTTCTAACAGATGTTCTTTTAGGAATTACAATTCCTTTTTATTAGAGTGACTTCAAATTTTCTCCATCTAATGCTGATGGAATAGCTTGGCAACTCCTATCCTATATAATAAAGAGGTAATATGCAAATTGACCCCCACCCCCTCACAAGATGGCTGCCTATGACCAGGCTGGCAGGGGGGATAAATGAGGGACAACCAAACGACTGAACAAGCAGGCTGTGTGTGGTGACCAGGTTGGCAGGGGGGTTAGTGAGGGATGACCAAACGACTGAACAAGCAGGCTGCATGGGGTGACCAGGCTGGCAGGGGGGTTAGTGAGGGACAACCAAATGACTGTACAGCAGGCTGCATGGGGCGATCAGGATGGTGGGCAAGGGGGAGTTTGGGGTGACTAGGCTAGCAGGGGGGCAGTTGGGGGCGACCAGGCTGGCGGGGGGGGGGGTGAGTTAGGGGCAATCAAGCCAGCAGGGGGGGGGGGCAATAAGAGGCGACCAGGCTAGCAGGGGGCGGCAATTAGGGGTGACCAGGCAGGCAGAGGGGGGTAGTTGGGGGCGACCAGGCCAACAGGGGGGGGGCAGCAAGGAGTGACCAGGCAGGCAGGCAGGTGATTGATTAGGAGCCAGTGGTCCAGGATTGTGAGAGGGATGTCTGACTGCCGGTTTAGGCCGGGAATCCAGCCTAAACGGGCAGTTGGATATCCCCCAAGGGGTCCCAGATTGGAGAGGGTGCAGGCTGGGCTGAGGGGACCCCCCCCCCCGTGCACAAATTTTGTGCACCGGGCCTCTAGTTATAGAGTAAGTGAAACATATAAAAATATGGAGTACTTTTAAGGAGAAACAATATGTTTTATGAGGAGAATATAAGCAAGTTAAAAGAAATAGTGATGACCTAACACCCAGGATATAGCTAAAAATATAAGGAAAACAAGTGCCATCCAAAATAAAGACAACCTAGAATAAAAAGATGGGCAATGCAGAAAACTCAGCACATAAACCCAAATTTTACCAGATTTATAAATTAACATTGAGACTCTTAGTTATTTCAATTTTAGTTCATACACTTGGAGATTTCCCTATCAAACTTCATAAGTGTAAACTTGGTTAGATTTATAGTGTATTATCAGCACTAGAATACTGCTAGATTTAAGGGAAGGAAATATTTTTCTTTAGAGAAATAAAAAGATAAAGACTCAGGAAAGCTATTTTTTCAATGAAAACATTTTATAGATGATTGATATTGAGAACAGTTAATTAAATGACAGTGTAAAGGAAAAGAAAGTCAGTGTGTCTTATTAGTCCTTTGCTTTCCTCAGTTCTTTCCCTAAAGCATGATTTCTTTCCTTCAGACAAATGGTTCTCAACTTTATTTTAATTTATCTTTATTGTTGAAAGTATTACAGATATCCCCCATTGACCCCCTCCATCCCGCTCCCACCCCCTCACCAGGCCTTCACCATACTATTGTCTGCCCATGAGTTATGCATATATGCATATAAGTTCTCAACTTTGTACATTAGGATCTCTATTGGAACTTTCAAAAAGTCCACTGCCCAGAATCCATCCTAGATTAATTCAAGATTTGTTTAATTTCAAAGCTCCCTGGAGGATTCTAATAGGTAGCTAGAGTTGAGAAGCACTATATTCGATTAGCCCCACCATCTTTTCCTCTAAGATATTTATATAATCCTTTAATGCATAACACTTTTTGTATATATATTGTTGGTTGACATAAAATATTAGTTTCAGGTGTGCAATATAATGATTCATTATTTATATACCTTAAAAAGTGATAACCACAATATACCTAGTAACCATCTGTCACCATACAAAGTTATTACCATATTAATGACTCTATTCCCTATGCTATACATTATATCCCCATGACTTATTTTATAATTGGCAGTTTGTACTTCTTAATCCCCTTCACCTTTTTTGCCCATCCCTCCATTCCTCTTCCCTCTGGCAACTATCAGTTTGTTGTCTGTATTTATAAGTTTGCTTCTGTTTTGTTGGTTCAATTGTTTTATTTTTTAAATACCACATATAAGTGAACTCATATGGTATTTTTTTTCTCTGTATGACTTATTTCACATAGCATAATACCATATAGGTCCATCTATGTCATTGCAAATGGTGAGATTTCATTCGTTTTATGGACAAGTAATATTCTATTTGATATATATATTGCACATCTTCATTGGTCTGTTGATAGACACCTAGGTTGCTGCTATATCTTGACTATAAGGTACATAGATAGGGGTGCATATATCTGTTCAAATGACTTTTTTTGTGTCCTTTGGATAAATACACAGAAGTGGGATTGATGTATTACAAGGTAATTCTATTTTAAATTTTTTAAAATATATTTTATTGATTTTTTACAGAGAGAAAGGGAGAGGGATGGAGAGTTAGAAACATCGATGAGAGAGAAACATTGATCAGCTGCCTCCTGCACACTCCCTACTAGGTATGTGCCTGCAGGCAAGGTACATGCCCTTGACCAGAATCGAACCTGGGACCCTTGAGTCTGCAGGCCAACACTCTATCCACTGAGCCAAACCGGCTAGGGCTATTTTTAACTTTTTGCGGAACCTCCATGCTGTTTTATATTGTGGCTGTACCTATTTACAATTCCACCAACAGTGGACTTGTACAAGGGTTCCCTTGTCTCAATATCCTCGCCAACACTTTTTATTTATTTATATTTTATCATAGCCATTCTAACAGGTGTAAGGTGATATCTCACAAGTTACACATATTTTAATTAGGTTAAAAACTAATGACTAAATGCTTTTGAGGTAAGATCCTTGATTTATTCATTTTTATATCACTCACTGGGCTTGGTCAGTAAAATTTGTTAAATTAATATTAAGTAGAAGTGCAAGTTGTAACTGGGCTTGGAAATAGGTCATAGGACAGGTGATTTTTATGTAAGGGTTGAGGGACAGGAGAAATCTGGATGGTAGGATATAGTAGTGGTGGCTATTGCAGGAAAGTATTAGATAGTTCCTGTGGATATAAAATACCACTTTAGAACTGTAGTCTATTGTTAGAATTGTAGTTATTCATACTGTGACTTTAGGTAAGTTGCTTGTCACTGGATGTCTTTGATCTTTGCAAAATGAGGAAAATAGTTCCTGCCCCATCTAGTTCACAAGGGTGATATGATATTCAACTGAAATTTATAGTTATGAGTGTTCATTTGACAGTATTTTAAGTATAATATGCTAGACATATGTAAAATTGTTGTTATTATGATTCATAAAGCTAGTGAATAGACTTTTTGTCAGGATGAAAAGACTAGAAGAATTAATAGAGCACTATACTATAAGTGCCTTTAACCATCAAATTCAGTAGAAATGTGTGGAATAGACTGCCTCTGAAAGGCTTTTTCTCTTCAAAGATTGTATTCTCTCTAAATTTGAAAGAGAATTACATCCATGTTGGACATTGTATAATTATAGCAGACTTTAATAATGCAATGGAAATAATCCTAAAGAACAGTATTAACTGGCTTTATGATCTTGGACAATATACATATACTATATATGTATTTGTATTTGTTCAAAGTATTATCATTTGTTGATATCATTAATTAATCTATTCAGCACATATTTATTGAACACCTATTATGAGTCAGGCAGTACTTTTAGAGTTGGGAATAGAGCAGTGAAAAAATAAACCTATTCCCTGCCCTCATGAAATTTTCTTTCTAGTAGGAGGCAGAGCATAATATAATTCCAGGTATAGAGAATGCTCTTGGGAAAACAATAAAAAGCAAGGTAGGGAAACAGAGCAAAGAATAAGGCTAAGACAGTAGTGTAGTCTATGTGTCAAGATCCACTGTACACACTTCCTATGTATTATTTTTATTTAATCTTTACAAGTAACCTAGGCAATAGAGATTATCTTTTAATTAGAGGAAAAGTAAGGTTCAGAGAGTTTTAAAAACTTTGCCAAAGGTAACGAAGTGGGTATATAACAAAGTTAGAATTGAATCTCAGATTGTCCGACTTCAAATCCTATATTCTTTCTAATACATGTGGTTAGGACTTGTGTGACTTAGTCTGTCCATGTTTCCATATTCCTTTCTGCAAAAAAAAATGTTTTACTTGATAAGAAATTTAAATTTGACATGCCATGCACCCTATATGCCTTTCAGACATGTGTTTTAGATAGTAACATTTTATTTTTTTGCAGAAGTCTGGGTTTTATTTTACTCTTATTTTTTAAATTTTATTAAATTTATTGGGGTGATGTTGGATGATAAAATTATATAGGTTTCAGGTGTACAATTCTATAATATAGATAATAACATTTAAAAATTGAATTCATTATTAAAATTTAAAAGCAAGAAATTTTATCTAAAATAATTTATTTTTAACTTGTCTTAAAATATTGGAAACTCTGGCAAGCCTGAGCCTGCATTCCTACACGTCAATACCAGCTGAAGCTGAGCAGTAGTGCCTGTTTTTATTTCTTTATTTTTGTTGATTGATTTTTTTTTTTTAGAGAGAGAGAGAAGTGCCAATTTGTTGTTCCAGTTATTTATTCATTCTTTGCTTAATGACCAGAGATTGAACCCTCAGCCTTGGTGTATCGGGATGAGGGCAGTAGAACCTCTTTTTTATTTATTACATACAGTTATCTACACTAATAAAAGAGAAACATGCAAATTAACCATCACTCCACTACACCCACCAGCCAATCAGGAGCGAGTATACAAATTAACCCAACAAAAATGGTGTCAGCCACGGAGCTGGAGTGAGCAGGAGGCTTGGGTTGCCCCCGGTGATGGAGGAAGCCAAGCTTCCCACCCGCCCTGGCTGGCCCTGGCCTCCACTCAAGGCTACAAAGTTTCAATTATAGAAGATAAATAAATCCCAGATACCTGCTTCCAGCCAGCCCTCCACTCAAGGAGGCACTAAAAAAAAAAAAAAAAAGGAGGGGCTGGGAGCTTGGGTCGCCGGGGGGCATGGCCAGCCTGAAAACAGCCCTCAGCCCCTCACCCAGGCTGGCCAGGCACCCCAGTGGGACCCCCGCACCCTGAAGGGGGTGTGGCCAGCCTGAGAACAGCCCTCAGCCCCTCACCCAGGCTGGCCACAACCCCATGGGGTGAGGGTCCCCGCTGGGGGGCTTGGCCAGCCTGCAAACAGCCATCATCCCCTCACCCAGGCTGGCCAGGCACCCCAGTGGGGACCCCCACCCTGAAGGGGGTGTGGCTAGCCTGAAAACGTTCCTCAGCCCCTCACCCAGGCTGGCCAGGCACCCCAGCGGGACCCCCACCCTGATCCAGGACACCCTTCAGGGCAAACCAGCTGTCTGCCACCCATGCACCAGGCCTCTATCTATACTAATAAAAGGGTAATATTCTTATTAGACTGGTAGACCTTCCAGGAAACCTTCCGGATGTTCTTCTCGCCAAAGCCATGGTAGCGGGGCTGAGGTAGAGGTGGTTAGAGGCCAAGAGGGGAGGGCAGTTGTGGGTGATCAGGCCAGGATGGGACGGCAGTTGTGGGTGATCAGGCTGGTGGGGGGTGGGACTGTTGGAGGTAAGCAGACCAGGAGGGGGGCCAGTTGGGGGCGAGCAGGCCATCAGTGGGGGTCAGTTGGAGGTGATCAGGACAGCGGGGGGGGGGGGAGGCAGTTTGGAGTGAGCAGGCCAGCAGGGGGGCAGTTGGGGTCAAGCAGGCCAGTGGGGAGGGAAAGTGGGGGCAAGCAGGTCAGGAGGGGGGCAGTTAGGGTTGAGCAGGCTGGCAGGGGTGGCAGTTGGGGGCGAGCAGGCTGGCAGGCAGAGTGGTTAGGGGCAATCAGGCAGGCAGGCAGGCAGGCAGGCAGGCAGGCAGGTGAGCGGTTAGGAACCAGCAGTCCCGGATTGTGAGAGGGATGTCCGACTGCCGGTTTAGGCCTGATCCCTATAAACTGGCAGTAGGGCATCCTTCGAGGGGTACCAGATTGGAGAGGGTGCAGGCCAGGCTGAGGAACACCCCCCCACCCCCGTGCATGAATTCCGTGCACTGGGCCACTAGTATTACATATAAAAGTTATTGCATATATTTCAGAGAGGGAGAGAGAGATAGAAACATCAATGATGAGAGAGAATCATTGATTAGCTGCCTCCTGCATGCCCCCCACTGGGGATCCAACCCCCAACCTGGGCATGTACCCTGTCCAGGAATTGAACCATGGCCTCCTGGTTCATAGGTTGACGCTCAACCACTGAGCCACACAAGGCCTGGCAGTAGCACCTCTTTTAGATAGAGCATGTACTCTCTGGTTCTCCACAGCCCCTACTAATCCAGATAGTCATACCTGACCCACTGCCCTCACTTACATTAACTTACCAGGCCCATACAGGTATTTAAAATTATGATTAACTAGACCACATAATTTGAGAAACCCCTTCCAGTTCTAAAGTTATGATCCAATGCAGAAAATTCAGTTATACATTTCATGTTTTTTCTTTTATTTGTTAACTATTCATTTGATAGCCTTAGCTATATTTCCGTTCGTTTTTTTCCCTTTATTTCTTACTTTGCTTATTTTTTATACTTTAGCAACCAAGTAAGCGATAATCAAAACTGCACACTAACTCCTACATTTTTCCATTTTAAAGTATGATCCAGTGAGTCTTTATGGAAGGAAAATGTGAAACATGCTAAAAATTTTAGAAGTCTGAAGTATGCATATAAAATATAAACAGCATAAGTACTGCATAACAGTAGTTAAATTCTACGAACGTGGAAGCATGCATACCAGTTTAAAAGTTGGAATCTTAGTCACCATAGCTTTTAAAATCCAAATAATTTATTATGATCATATGCTTTAGAAGAGAAAATCCAGTGATAATGTTGAAGGTGTGGGAAAAGATCTCTTTCATGAAAATTATTCAAAGTATCATTATTTTTAAGCACAGCGTTATCAAAATGTATTTCTAAAATATAAAAGTTTTTATTAGAAATCTGTGATATAAGGTGCCCTATTGCAGCATTATGTTAAATTTTCTCTCCCTGTATTTATGTTTTATAGCATTTGTTTTACAGAAGTAAATAATGGAATCTCTGCTAGACTCAAGAGTGAGTTACAATTGTTTAATGGTGTGGGTACAAGTTGTTTTGTCAGCTTACAGGCCCAATTATCTGTCTGTGTGGTTGCCTTAGAGCTGCCCTGAGGCACAATAGCCTGTAAGGCTAGGATAGTCAGCTTGTTTGGTGGTTCATACTCTGTAGTTACTCATTTGATTTCACACAGGAGGAGTAGGATCCCACTTACATAGGGCAAAGTGAAATATGACATAGAGTCCCCTTCTCTCCCCGCAGCCACAAATGCCTCCCTATATAGCCTGCCATAATGCCTAGGATCCACAGCCTTGGAGAATAATTTCTTTCAGTGAAGTTGTTATCCCCTTCTGGAAAACAAAACTACTCAGAAAAGGTTAAGCCATTGTCCCACAAATAAGTAGTATTGGCTTCATTAAAAGCAAGAAATTATTCATTGGTTTGCATGCCAAAGTGTCATGGAGCATAGAGTAGGTCCCTGGGGGAACATGCCACAGAAGAGTTTACTGTTAAGGCAGAAGATAGAATATTTGGGTCCAAATATAAGTTCGTGTCAGGATGCCTTCCATGAACGGGAAGGTCATACCTGGGATGATGCTCTTAGGTTGAGTGCCTTAAACAGTACATACTTGGTTGGATATAAAAGGAAATGACAGTAAAAATGAGGAGGTAAAAGTGAAATAAGGTTAAATTTTACCTATTTCCTGTCATTCCTTCCCTGGGGCTAAACCTCATGTTATCTGTTAGTTGTAAATTAAAAGGATAGTAATTCTTCAATTAGAATGAGTTCTTGAAGAATGGGGCAGTATAACTGAAGGCTTTGTTAATTTAGATTGAAATATACTGTAAAATAAAGATAGCAGTGAGGTTGCAAATTGCTGTGAAGTAGCAGATAAGGTAGAAAGAGCCAATTTAAAAGTTAAATAAGAAAATGGAAAGAGAGATAAATAACACAGAAGAATATTAATGTCCTTATTTAATTTTTTAATTGACTTTTCCTCATTATCCATTTACTGGACCTTCCCCCAGTAGAATCATACTATTATCTACATTTTATAATATTGTATTTTTTCCATTGCTGCTCTAATAAATTACCACAAACTTAGTGACTTAAAACAACACAAATTGGTTGTCTTCCAGTTCTGGAAGACAGAAGGTTGAAATGAGTCTCACTGGCTGTGTTACTTTCTGAAGCCTCTAGGGGGAGGATCTGTTTCCCTGACCTTTTCAGTGTCTAGTGGCTGTCCACATTCCATGGCTCCTGGCTTCTCTCCCTCCATCTTCAGAGCCAATGATGTCACATGTATTTGGCCTTTATGCCAACATCTATCTCTCTATGACTCCTCTCTGCCTCACTCTTACACTTTTAAGGACCCTTATTAATATATTTGGTATACTCAGATTACTTCAGGATGTCTCCCCATCTTAAAGTCAGTTAATTAGAAACCTTAATTCTATGTGCAATCTTAATTCCCCTTTGCCACTGACGGTAACTTATTCATGCGTTCTGGGGATTAGGACACTGATATCAGCGGGGGCCATTATTCTGCTTTCCACCAATATAATAAACATGAATTATTGTTTAACTGTAATTCACTCTTGAGTCTAGACATTGTATTTGTCACAATAATGTAAATGGGTTAACACCTTTTATTCCCAGAAAAAAACACACAGTTTTATAAGTTTTAGTTCAATACACATGTAAAAGAAAAAAAAACCCTAAATATAATGATGAAAATGTTTCAAAATAAAGAAATGGACAAAATATATAAATACATTTTCAGTAGAGAGTAGAGTAAGAATGCCAGTATCAGATAAAGTGGCATTTAAGGCCAAAGCATTAAAACAGAACCTACATGTATTCATTCATTCAACAAATACTTATTGTATGTAACTACTGGAATGATACACGAAGCATTTGATAAAACTACAATGACAGTTGTAGAATACACTTTCAACTTTGAAAACTAAGTAGGCATAAAAGTAACAATATAATGGATTTGAATAATATAATTAAGAAGCTTGATCTTATGCTCTAGCCAGTTTGGCTCAGTGGATAGAGCATTGGCCATAGGACTGAAGGGTCCTGGGCTTGATTCCAGTAAAGGGCATGTACCTCCGTTGCAGGTTTAATTCCTGGCCCCCGTCATGGAGTGTGTGGGAGACAACCAATCCATATGCTTCTCTCACATCAATGTTTCTCTTTTTCTATTTCCCCCTCCCTTGCACTTTCTCTTTAAAAAAAGTGGAAAAATATCCTCTGGTGAAGATTAACAACAACAACTAAAAACACACACACATAAAAGAAGAAGCTTGACCTTATACTTTGACAAATACATAAAATTATATACTCTAATGCAAAAGAATATACTAGTAGATTCATATCTGGAGCATTTACAAAAATTTACCATGTACTTTGCCATAAGAAAAACTTAAATAAATTTCCAAGTAGAGAACTGATAAGTCACATTCTCTGATGAGTATTTGATAAAGCTAGAAATCAACAATAAAATTATGACAAAAAAAGAAATAGTAAAATATCTTGGAACCATAAAATACATTTTGTAAATAATATTTGGATCAGAGAGGAAATATAAATGGAAATTTAAAAATTATTTAAAAATAAAAATGAAATTATTTTATAAAAATCCTAGAGATGATATTAAAAACAACACAAAGGAGAATTTATAACTATAAATTAATTGAAAGAAATATTGAAAAAAATAATCTAACTCAGGGAAACAAAAAGAAAAAATATATGTGTCACATGTAAGTAGTCATACAAAACTAATAAAGGCATAAGCTAAAATTAATTATAACATTTAAATGTGGGCTAACAAAGACAGAGCTAGTTCTACAAAAGATCTATAGAAGAAGGAGGGTTCTTCTTTGTTCTATATTTAAACATACACTGATAAAGTTCCTGAACTTCAAGGATAAAGAGAAAATCTTGCAAGTTTTCTAGCACAAGGACCAAGTTATCTATAAAGAAAAAAATAAGACTGATATTGGTTTTCTCATTGATAACATTGAAGCTAGAAGACAAAGGAATATCATCTAGAAATTTCCAAGAGAAAAGAACTACAGTCAAAGCATTGTATTATCCAATCAGAATATCATTCCCCTGTTTGAGTCAGAGAAAGCTGTTTGAGAACATGTAAGGATTCAGAAAGCATATCTTTCTCATACACCATTGAAACCAATCTTTAAGAAAAGAACTCAAACCAAAGAAATGAATCAGAGCAGAGATCTCCAAATAAGAGAACATAAATAAGAGAAGAAACAATGATGGACAGTAACTAAAATAACTAAAATCTAAATGAAAATACAGATTGTTTAAGGTAAAGTTCCAGGTTAAGATTCTTTAAACAGAGAGGACATTTTATAAGGGAAATGTAATAACAGTCCTGAAGACTGATCAATAGAAAAATAATGCAAGATATATATCTATTTTCTAGTAGCCTTATTTTGAAAAGTAAAAATTAAATAGATGAAATTAGCCGGGACCGGTTTGGCTCAGTGGATAGAGCATCGGCCTGCGGACTCAAGGGTCCCAGGTTCGATTCCGGTCAAGGGCATGTACCTTGGTTGCGGGCACATCCCCAGTAGGGGGTGTGGAGGAGGCAGCTGATCGATGTTTCTCTCTCATCGATGTTTCTAACTCTCTATCTCTCTCTCTTCCTCTCTGTAAAAAAAATCAATAAAATGTATTAAAAAAATAAATAGATGAAATTAATTTAACATATTTTATTTAACTCAATATATCTAATATTATTTCAATTTGTAATCAACATACAAATTATGAATGAGGTATTTTGCTTTTTTTCATGCAATTTTAGCAGTCCCACATATATATTTTTTTACTTATAGTGTGTCTTAGTTCAGACTAGCCACATTTCAAGTGTTCAATAGTCACATGTGTTTAGTGGCTACCATACTGAACAATGCAAGCCTATAATTAAAAATACTAAGCCATCTCAGTAGAACATAAGACTTGGGGGTGAAACCAAGGGGGGAAGTAACAGCACTCAAAAGATTTCATGAGGTTAGGGAGATAAGGGAGAGGGATGTTACTGAACCCAATACTGTTAGTAAGGGTTAACAATACAATAAAAAGAAGCAACCTGGATGTCTAAAAATTAGATTTTATGTACATAAAAAAAATAATGGTACATTCATGACATTGAATATTCCCAGATGTTGAAAGAATGAGTTGGAGGCATATCCTGTCCTAGAGAACCATTCATTAAGTAAAATAACAAGTTAGTGTAAGCATAAAATATCCCATTTTTATAAAAATAAGAGGGAAGTCTCTTTCTATGTGCATATATATATATATATATATATATATATATATTGATTTTTTTTATACAGAGAGGAAGGGAGAGGGATAGAGAGTTAGAAACATCGATGAGAGAGAGACATCGATCAGCTGCCTCCTGCACACTCCCTACTGGGTATGTGCCCGCAACCAAGGTATATGCCCTTGACCGGAATCGAACCTGGGACCCTTGAGTCTGCAGGCTGATGCTCTATTCACTGAGCCAAACCGGTTAGGGCTTTATATATTTTTATGGGCCTATATTTCCACTCACTCTCCAATGAATAATAGTTGCCTTATGATAGGATTGGATGAGGCAGGGATGGAGTTATTAATTCATTTTTTCTTTATGAACATCTGTATTGTTTGAATTGTCATAATGAGAAATTTTGGGAGGTAAAACATCTTATATAGAATAAATGATATGCAAAAGAAAGAATGAAATAGCAATAGCTCTTGGTGAAATGGAAAGGACTTGATCTCTGTTGATGGGGTCAAACAAAGTCTAGTTGATAGCACTACTAAGTTATTAATAACAGGTGTGTGGGATTAAAGGAAAATACAGGTGACATATTTAAAAACATAATCCTGTAAAATAGAAGGCCTTCCTAAGTAAAGCATAAAATCTAGAATCCCAAAAGGAAAAAAATGTATAGATTTGATAACATAAAAATTGAACACCCATAAACAACTATAAAGGAGGAGCAATAGGCTGAAAAATAATATTTGGTACATATAAAATGCAATATGATGGCACATTCCATTTACAAATGAAAGATTTACATATTACCAAGAAACATTGGAAAGACATTAAAATTAAAAATAAATATCCTACATAATAAAAAGGCAATATGCAAATTGCATCACTCCGCTACGCCCACGATTGGGCCGGCTGGAGGTGCGGGGCGGGACTCAGGGTGGCCGATTGGCTGGCGGTAGGAGCGGGGGGCGGGGACTTGCGAGTCCCCGACCTCCGCTCCTCCCGCTGGCCTAAACGGCTGGTGCTGCGGAAGGACCCATGGAGCCTGCGGAAGACGCTGGTGGCGGAACTTGGGGTGGCCAATTGCGTGGCTGCCAGCACCAGTTTTCCGCCAGCAGCAGTTTTCCTCTGGCCACCCGCCGATCTGAGCGCCTCCCGATCTTGGAGTTCCTCTCGGGGTGGCCAATCATGCTGGCTGGAGGCTCTCCGATCGGGCGGGTGGCCAGAGGAAAACTGCTGCTCGCGGAAAACTGGTGCCGGCAGCCAGGTGAAGGAAAAGTCTATTGCACGAAACTTCGTGCAACGGGCTCCTAGTAAATACATATAAGTAAACATAAAATTTTTTTCAAATATTTTTGATCTGCAGTTGGTTCAATCCATGAATGTGGAATCCTCTGATACAGAGGCCAACTGTTATTATAAAATGCTAAAATTATAATTGTGGTAAGTGCTTTGGAGAAAGAAAGACCCAATGTATTCTGAAGGACCAAGGAAGTGAGATGAAATCTGAAAGATAGGAACAATTAACCAAGTGAAGAAAGGATAAAGAGGTGACAGGGAACAGGAAGGAGACAATATGTACAAATGTTATTAGGCGAATAGGAGGTTGGCACATTTGAGAAAGTGGAAGAAGTATAGTGTTGCTGGAGCAAGAGAGCAAGAAGCCTGAGAAGTAGACAGAGAACCAGATTATATAGGAAGGACTTCCTTATATTAAGGATTTTGGTATTTATCCTAAATATGACAGGAAAATATTAAAAGGGGATGATGTATATATTTTTATCATAACTTTGATTCCTATGCAGAGAATGGATTAGAGGGTAACAGAAATTGAAGCATGGAAACTAGGTAAATTATTGAAGTTATATAGGCCAGAGGTTATTCAATGTAGAAAAGGAAAAAATGTGATAAGTTCAAGGTATAATTAGGAGATAAAAATGGCAAGCTTGCCCTACCCGGTTTGGCTCAGTGGATAGAGCCTCAGCCTGTGGACTGAAGGGTCCCTGGTTTGATCCCAGTCAAGGGCACATGCCTGGGTTGCAGGCTCAATTCCCAGTAGGGGGCCTGCAGTGCAGGAGGCAACCGATTAATGATTCTCTCTCATCATTGATGTTTCTAGCTCTCTCTCTCCTTCTCCATTCCTCTCTGAAATCAATAAAAATATACTTTTAAAAAATGGCAGGTTTTGTTGTGTTGCATATGGGAGGATGTCTTCTGGGTTTCTGGCTTGTACAAATGAGGGGAGGGTGGTTTCATTCACTGAAAGGCAGTGCCAAGTGGAGGATCAATTTTGGAGGCAATGATAATCATATTAGCTCAGGACTTTTTTTAAATTTTTGAGGTGCCTTTCAAACTTCTAAGTTAGGTAACAGATGAACAGTTGGATATATCAATCAGGAACACAGCATCAGGATCTAAACTCTTTCCTTTATTCATTCAAACCTTACCCATTCTTTAAATCCTAGTTTAATTTATCTACCACTACCATGAGCATATGCTTACTTCTCCATGTTTTTGTATATAGTAGGATTTCCCATCATTCTCTACTGCAGAGATCAGCCATCAATTTCTCCACTTTGTGCCTAGCTGGAGCTTAGCCCCTGGTTTTAGAGAACATTCTAGTGGAGCCAGTCTCTTGTGTTTCACAAAACATAAATTAAGGTTTGGCTGAAATTCACAATGTGTGCATTGTGTGCACATGTGGATATATATATATATACATACATATGTACCTATTAATCATTTTTATTAAGAATACCCATTACAAATACATGGAGTGTGCCATGTATTTGTCATTATGTTGCTGACAAGTAAAAATAAATTACTCATTTTAGAGGAGAGAAACACATTAGCTTTTCAAACCAGTAGGGGGTGCTTTTAGTAAATTACTTCTTCCAGTTGCTTTAATGTCGCCCTAGTCACCCCACACTAATTTATTTCTGAGCACTAAGTAGTTTTCTGTTGCCTCACCAAGAGAAGTAGGATATTTCTTTTTTTATGAAGAGCCTTGGGAGGAGGTATGGAATTTTTTCTTTATTTATATTAATGAGATATTTATGGACGCATATTGGGAAGGTATATAAGTATATAGTAGATGTAAAGTACTTCTTCTATTTATGAAAATTCAGTATCTCTTTTAAATGCATTATAGTAGCAAGAAAAAAGTTATGATAAATGTTTTTCTACTTTTACATACCAGTAAGTTCAATATTATACTTATTCTACTAATTCTCATTTTAAATGGTTTATTTATTGAAATGTGGCTTTGGAATCTAGTGGTATTTTTAATATAGTAATAGATTATATATATATATATATATATATATATATATATATATATATATATATATTTCAATTTTGGATATGAATAATTTGAATTCAAAATGGCAATTCCAGTTAGTTTTCTTTTCACACCTCTCCTAAGGCCCATTTGAATTTTATGTAGATTAAGAAATCAAACTGATTTCCTAGATGAGTGAAAGTTATCCTTCTATAATTTTAACCCAATGCTAAAATTAAACTGTTCACAAATGGACTGTTTTAAATAATAATTTCAATAGACTTGAAATTATTAGAGCAAATATTATTTGGCATTTACATAGGACACCTTATCCAGAGTGGACTTTTATTTATTGAAAAGGCCCAGTGCATGAAATTTGTGCACTGGGGGGTGTCCCTTAGCCCAGCCTGCACCCTCTCCAATCTGGGACCCCTCGGGGGATGTCTGACTGCCAGGATCGGGCCTAAACCGGCAGTCGGACATCCCTCTCACAATCCGGGACTGCTGGCTCCTAACCACTTGCCTGCCTACCTGCCTGATTGCACCTAACCGCTTCTGCTTGCCAGCCTGATTGCCCCCTAACCACTCCCCTGCCAGCCTGATTGACACCTAACTGCTCCCCTGCCAGCCCAATCGCCCCCAACTGCCCTCCCCTGCCAGCCCGATGGCCCCCAACTGCCCTCCCCTCCCGGCGTGATGGCCCCCAACTGCCCTCCCCAACTGGCCTGATGGCCCACATCTTGTGGTGGCCATCTTGTTCTGGCCATCTTGTTCTGGCCATCTTGTAATGACGTGGGGTGGCCATCTTGTGACAACATGGGGACAGCCATCTTGTGATGACGTGAGGGTGTTGGGCGAGGGCGTGAGGGGCCCCTAGGTTTTTATAAGTATAGATTATGTATCATGAAGTAGAACAGTGATACTAGGTGTACTGGTTAATAATAGTGGATTTTGTAATCAAAGAAAACACGATAATTTCAAGAGAAACATCAAAAGTGCTTTATTCAAATTAATGTCCATCACTAGCTACACATTTCCCCATCTTTCAAGTAATTTATGGATACGTCCCAATATAACTTTTCTTGTTTTGAGGCAAACCATTCAGAGATCAATTTTACACTTCTTCATATGTTTTTGAAGTGCTGCTCAGAAAGTGCGTGTGCCATCAATCTGAACAAGTGGTAATCTAAAGGAGCAAGGTCTGGTGAATACAGTGGGTGGGTTAATACTTCCCAGACAAGATCTTTTAATGTGTCTTTAACTGGTTTTGAAGTGTGTGATGATGCGTCATCATGAAGGAAAATTACTTTGCCGTGTCTTCTGGAACATTCTGGTCGTTTCACAATCAAAGCATGGTTCAAATTGATTATTTGTTGTTGGTAGCAATCAGTATTAATGGTTTCACCTGGTTTTAGAAGCTTATAATATACCACACCTTCCTAATCCCACCAAACACAGAATATTGTCTTCTTTCTGACCGGGGGAATGATTGGAGAGGCAGCACCACCTGCTCACAGGCCGGCCCAACCCTCCCTCTAATCCCCCCCACCCCGGCCACCGGTCGTCTTCCTCTGCAGGATGACTGGTGGGGTGATCAGGGGGGCCCCTGCTGGCACCCGCCTTGGCTGGCCTGAGGCCTTCAGGCAGGGGGAAGCTCCTGCATTGATTGTCTGCCCCCTGGTGGTCAGTGTGCATCAGAGCGACTGGTTGTTCCACCGATTATTCCACTGTTCAGTAGATTTGCATATTAGGCTTTTATGATATAGGATTCTTTGAATCCACCATTCCCTTGCACATATCTTTGCCATTGAATGCGTGCTTCTCTCTGCTATAAATGCTTCTTCCACCTTTTAACCTGCCAGAGGCATACTCATCCTTTAAGGTGAAACTCAAAGTGTCATCTCTCTTCTGTGAATCCATTCTCAATCTTCCAGACAGGATGAGTTCCTCCCCTTGGACTCCATAGCCCTTTATGCATAACCTAGAGGCCCAGTGCATGACAATCATGCACCGGGGAGTCCCTCAGCCCGGCCTGTGCCCTCTCACAGTCCGGTATCCCTCGGGGGATGTCCACCTGCTATGGAGGCAGGAGAGGCTCCTGCCACCACTGCTGCCCTCGCCAGCCATGAGCCCAGATTCTGGCTAAGCAATGCTCCCCTGTGGGAGCACACTGACCACCAGGGGGTAGCTCCTGTGTTGAGCATCTGCCCCCTGGTGGTTAGTACGTGTCATAGTGACTGGTTGTTCTGCTGTTTGGTCAATTTGCATATTAGGGTTTTATTACATAGGATCTGTCATGGTACTTATCTCATTTTCCTGTCATTTCCATGTCTGCACTAGATTATCAGCCCTTCAAGAGCAGAGGATATATTTTTTTCTTCCTTCTTATCTGCCAGGATCCTATCACAGTGCATATCACACTGTAGGTGCTTAATAAGTACTTATTGAACAACGGATTGAGTGCATGAAAACTAAGGGTGAAAGTGCTCTATTAAAATGATATATAAAATTTGGTATGATATGGGGAAGAACTAAAACTAGCTTACATTTATCAAATTTGCTAGCACAGTGCTGTGAGTTGAGATAATTTACCATAAAAAGGAACATTTGAATAAAAAAGTGAGAATAAAGAAATGGAGGAATGGTACTAAACACCATAAAATAATGTATGCCAGGTATAGGATGGGATAAACTAAGGGATAAGTAGATGGACAAAAGGAACAGGCATGCCTTAGAATCATGCCTAGGACAAACATTTGAACTGGTAACAGAGTCAAGTAGTTGTCAAAAGTGAAAATTCAGCCAAGCAGATGTTTAGTGAATATAACATCAAATCACTGTTTGGGTTTGTTTGGTGTGTTTTTCCCCCAAGGTGATGATTTGGGGACTGATTGGAATCAACTGTTCAGGCATTGTGCAGACTGTTATTACATCTCTCATGGATATCATTAATGTCCTTGGGCAATCCTCATAGATTGTTTGACCTGCATGTCTTTCCAGATTCTGTAAAATGAACACAATTGCATTCATGTATCTAGATTTTCCATTGTTTTTTAAGTGCCTGAAATGTTCATTTGCTTGTTCGGGTTAAATGTTTAGGGCAGTGTTAATAAGGAATCGGGCCATATAAGTTTCCAATTCAAAAGCACTAATGTTATTGTTGCTCTTTGTATTTGCCTTCTAGGTTGGTTTTGGAAAACACATTTTGTAGAAATCACCTGCAGTGTTAGCACTCAGTGATGGCTAAAGAGAAGCATGCCTTTATCTAATTTCATACCTCCTTGATAAATTTAAAATAAAGAAAAACCTTCCTCAACATTTAATCAGAAACTGTAGAATATTTTCAACTCAAAGCCTTTCCCTGAATGTTGTGATACATGTAAAATTGTTAATGTAGAGCATAGATTTTGGCTCCATCTATGTAGCCTGAGATGAGAATGCTAACTTGTAAACAGTAAATGTCCCCAATTTTTATCTGATTGTCTCCTCTGGCTGGGTGACAATATGCTAAAGTAATAACCCAGCACACATTTCCCAATGAATAATATTCCTCTCATTTTTGTCAATGTTGCTAAATAATTTCAAAACTTTCCTCAAGGCAGCTGTTGTGAGCTTGGGAGCTAAGCACAGGAGAGGCCAATGTTTTCTTTTATTTGTCCGCTTGTAGACACAGATGTTGTTTGTGTTCTCTGCAATCACAGAATATGCACTAAAATATTATTGCTATTTTCAGTGAGTCAAAGTGACATGGCACTGGTGAAGTAAATCCATAAGAATTAGTACAAACTGAAATAATACTTCAAATAGGGTTACAAAAATACATTAAACTCATATAAGAACAAAGAGCTAATATATGCATAGTTTTAGAGTCTCTTTTTTATACTGTGAGTGCCCATTGTCTCCAAGCTGTTATATCCCTCAAAGTATTTTGGCGGCTGGCTGTGAAAATCCAGACGGAAACCACAGAGAGCTGAATGAAACCTAGGAGGCAAGAAGCAGGAAGTTCTAGCATCAGCCACACGCACACTGCATAAATGAGGAGAACAAGGCTGTGAATTTGAATGTGCTACTTATAACTTCATATGCTGTATAAGGTGATTAGAATTGTGTTAAAATTGTTCCAAGTTAGCTTTGTCACTTGGTATCTATGTGACCTTCGACAATTTACTTAATCTCTCTCTGAGCCTCAGTTGCTTTATTTGAAAAAATCCTGTATAATAAAACCCTAATATGCAAATCGACTGAACAGCTGAACAACCGGTCGCTATGATGCACACTGACCACCAGGGGCCAGATGCTCAACGCAGGAGCTACCTCCTGGTGGTCAGTGTGCTCCCAGAGTGGGAGTGCCACTCAGCCAGAAGCTGGGCTAACAGTTGGCAAGCGCAGTGGCAGGGAGCGGGCCTAACGTGGCGAACATTTCCCAAGGAGTCCCAGACTGCGAAAGGGTACAGGCCAGGCTGAGAGACCCTCCTGAGTGCACAAATTTTGTGCACCAGGCCTCTAGTAGGGATAATAATAACCTTTCTCACAGGACATACTATGAGGATTAAATAAAATAATGTATGTTTCTGGCCTGGTACATAGAAGATGCTAAAATCACATTTTCATGTACTTAAAAAAAAGTAAAACTGCATATTCCTTGGTAGCTTGACCTCCATCCACTTGTGCTAGAGAATGTGTGCTTTGAAATAAGAACTGCTCGTTGTGATATACAAGTCTAAAACCTTGTACTTCGTCAGTTATAAGTGAATTTCTTGGTAAATTAGGTAGATTAGCTTACCAATTTCCATAGCAAATAGAGAATGGCCTTTTCTAAATATTTTTACTGGTAAGACTGTAATGTAAACACAAGTCTGAAAAATAATTCTATCAGTTTAGATCAACTGTACTTCAGAATGAGGTCATGGCTGACCCTAATTACTAAAGTGTTTGATTGGATGCTTCTGTTTCTATAATAATCCATTCTGCCATTTACTGTACATACATTATGCTACTAAAAAGCCCTCGTAGAAATTAGTGCTAAACAAAGGGGACATTGCTACCCTCTCATGGTTGACAGGTAATTTTTAAGGATATCTATACTAATAAAAGGGAGACCTTCCGGACAAAGCCATGGTAGCAGGGCCGAGGCAGAGATAGGTTAGGGGCGAATAGGCCAGCGGGAGGGGACAGATGGGGGTGAGCAGGATGGCAGGGGGGCAGTTGGGGGCGATCAGGTCAGCAGGGGGGTGCAACTGGTGGCTAGCAGGCCAGCAGGGGGGGGCAGTTGGGGGTGAGCAGGTTGGCAGAGGGGGCAGATGGGGGTGAGCAGGCCCTCAGAGGGGGTAGTTGGGGGCGATCAGGCTGGCAGTGGGTGGCAGTTGGGGGTGAGCAGGCCAGCGGCAGGGACAGTTGGGGGTGAGAAGGCTGGCATGGGGGGGAGGTTGGGGGCAATCAGGCTTACAGGGGGGACAATTGGGGGCGAGCAGACTGGCAAGGGGGCAATTGGGGGCAATCAGGCTGGCAGGGGTGGGGCAGTTAGGGGTGATCAGGCCAGAAGCGGTGTCAGTTGGGGGCAATCAGGCCGTCAGGCAGAGTGGTTAAGGGCAATCAGGCAGGCAGGCAGGTGAGCGGTTAGGAGCCAGCAGTCCTGGATTGCGAGAGGGATGTCCGACAGCCAGTTTAGGCCCAATCCCACAGGGAACAGGCCTAAACCTGCAGTCGGACATGCCCCGAGGGTCCCAGATTGGAGAGGGTGCAGGCTGGGCTGAGGGACACCTC
Source organism: Cnephaeus nilssonii (assembly GCF_951640355.1). Lineage (NCBI taxonomy): Eukaryota > Metazoa > Chordata > Mammalia > Chiroptera > Vespertilionidae > Cnephaeus > Cnephaeus nilssonii. Next base: position 115,082,109 of record NC_137071.1, read on the forward strand.
CCACCCCCGTGCACAAATTTCATTCACCAGGCCACTAGTTTTAAATAATAGGGCTGTATTTGCACTGAGTTAACCATATCCTCTCATCTATACTTCTTTGAAACAAATAACATCCATTCTGCTAGAATGATAAGCTAGGATTATGAGAAAAATCTTTAGCTATAGTATAAAACAAAGACAACTAGCTTGTTAAGGTTGCAATAGCAAATATGTGATGCTGGCATTGGCTCCATCTGATCTGTTACAGTACCTTATCCTTCAGCCCAGATTGGCCCATGAATTCTTCTTGCCACATTAGAATCAAACCTAATCTGTTGATCATGTTTGCATCAGTCTATAACTACTTAAGCATTCAGGAATTTTGGTTTCCAGAAATGAAGCCCTTCTGATTTCCGGGGATTGAAAGCAAAATGGCAGACAAGTCAAGAGAAATTAATCTGTCATTTCCTTCATTCATGGCAGTTTGTGAACATAGATTAGTTTTTAAGTCTCATCAATCATTGTACAATGTTTCATTGTTCCCATTGTTCACCTGGGACATTTATTTAAAGCAAGCAGCAGAAACCTTCCTGTCTTCTCCCTCTGTTTTCTAAAAATTTGTTTTTTAAGGTATAATTAATATACAATAAACTATATATTCATAGTGTACAATTTGCTAAATTTTGACAAATGTATATACCCATGAATATATCATCACAATCAGCATAATTAACATATATCTCACCCCCAAAACTTTTATTTTGCTTTTTTCTCTCCCACTCCCCACCCACCCTACTCCCAGGCACCTACTGATATGTTTTCTGTCATTATAGATTAGTTATCATTTTCTAGAGTTTTATATAAATAGGAAAGCATACCATTTGTAGACTTTTTGACTATTTTCTTAAATCTGAACTTAGTTTGATATTGATTCATATTATTATATGTATCAAAACTTCATTCCTTTTTAGGTCTCAACTAGAGGCCTGATGCACGAAAATTTTTGCAAGAGTAGGCCTTCCTACCCCTGGCTGCCGGCACCAGCTTCCTCTGGCAACCGGGACCCGGGCTTGCTTCCCTTGGGCCACCCACAGGCACTCGGGGCCCTGGCTGGCTTCCCTTGGGCCCTGGCTTCATCAGGAAGGACGTCTAGAATGACGTCCAATCTAATTAGCATATTACCCTTTTATTATTATAGACTAGAGGCCCGGTGCATGAAATTCATGCACGCGGGGTGAAGGGGGTGTCTCTCAGCCCAACCTGCACCCTCTCCAATCTGGGACCCCTTGGGGGATGTCCGACTGCCTGTAATCAGGCAGTCGGACATCCCTTTCACAATCTAGGACTGCTGTCTCCCAACTACTTGCCTGCCTGCCTTCCTGATTGCCCCTAACCTCTCTGCCTGCCAGCCTGATCACCCCCTAACCACTCCCCTGCCAGCCCGATCAATGCCTAACTGCCCTCCCCTGATACCCCGGTCACCCCCAAATTCCCTTCCTTGCATATTCCCTCTTTATTAGATAGGGTTTTTTCTTTAGCATATTGGACAGTCATAACTGGTTTGGCTCAGTGGATGGAGCATTGGCCTGCAGAATCAAGGGTCCCAGGTTCGATTCTGGTCAAGGGCATGTACCTTGGTTGGGGGCACATACCCAGTGGGGAGTGTGCAGGAGGCAGCTGATCAATGTTTCTCTCTCATAGATGTTTCTAGCTCTCTATCCCTTTCCCTTCCTCTCGGTAAAAAATAAATAAAATATATATATTAATAAAATTATAATAAAATATATAAATTAATAAAATATATATTATAAAAAAAACATTTAACATTCCTCCATATCTGCCTGGCTGGTGTGACTCAATGGTTGAGACCCCAGGCTGCCACCACTGGAAGGGGATCGAGCCCTGGCCAGGCTGAGACCCCAGCCCAGGCTGCCGCCTCAGCCAAGCCAGGCTGAGATCCCTGCCCAGGCTGCCATCTCAGCCTGGCTGGGGATAGCCCGGTGGGTGTGCACGGCTCCAGCCCAGGCTGCCTTTGCTGGCCTGAGGATAGCATGGTGGGGGTGCACCGCCCTCCCGGCCTGAGACCCCAGTCCAGGCTGCTGCCACTCGCTGGGTGATCATGCAGTGGGGGTGCCCGGGCCTGCAGGCCTGAGACCCCAGCCCAAGCTGTCCTCACACCCAGGGGATCCTGCGGCTTGGGGGCGGCTGAGACCCCCGTCCCCAAGCTGCCCTGACTTGCCAGTGGATCCTGCGGCTTGGGGGCAGCTGAGACCCCTGCCCCCAAGCCGCCCCGCTTTGCCAGGGAATCCTGCAGCTTGGGGGGCGGGGGTCTCAGCCCAGCTTTCCAGGGGATCCTGCAGCTTGGGGGCAGCTGAGACCCTCGTTCCTAAGCCGCCCCAGCTTGCCAGGGGATCCTGCAGCTTGGGGGCAGCTGAGACCCCCGTCCCCAAGCCGCCCTGGCTTGCCAGGGGATCATGAGGATTTGGGGCAGGAGTCTCAGCCGGGCTTGCCAGGGGATCCTGCAGCTTGGGGGCAGCTGAGACCCCCGCCCCCCAGGAACCCCGGCTTGCCAGAAGATCCTGCAGCTTGCAGGCGGCTGAGACCCCCGTTCCTAAGCCGCCACAGCTTGCCAGGGGATCCTGCAGCTTGGGGGAGGCTGAGACCCCCTAACCCCAAGCCGCCCGCTTTGCCAGGGGATCCTGCAGCTTGGGGGCAGCTGAGACCCCCGCCCCCCAGCATCCCCGGCTTGCCAGAAGATCCTGCGGCTTGCCAGGGGATCGTGAGGCTTTGGGGCGGGGGTCTCAGCCGGGCTTGCTAGGGGATCCTGCGGCTTGGGGGCGGCTGAGACCCTGCCCCCCAGCCGCCCCGGCTTGCCAGGGGATCCTGCGGCTTGGGGGCGGCTGAGACCCCCGCCCCCAAACAGCCGCCACTTGCCAACGATCCCCCGGCTCATGCTGGGCGCTGGTGCCTCCCAGCCGGACACCCTGGACTGCTGCTACTGGGCGGACTCTGCTGGGGCTAAGAGGACTGGGAGCCACCATCTTGATCTTCTCAACGGCCGGATAGGCTACCCTGAGTCCCGCCCCCCAGCCTCCCGCTGGCCCAATCGTGGGCGTAGCGGAGTGATGGTTATTTGCATATTACCCTTTTATTAGGTAGGATAGTACTAGAGGCCCAGTGCATGAAATTCGTGCACGGGGGGTGGGTGGTCCCTCAGCCCAGCCTGCACCCTCTCCAATCTGGGATATCCCTCTCACAATCCAGGATTGCTGGCTCCCAACTGCTCACCTGCCTCTGCCTGATTGTCCCTAACCACTTCTGCCTGCCAGCCTGATCACCCCTAACCATTCCACTGCCAGCCTGATTGATGCCTAACTATTCCCTGGCCGGCCCGATTGCCCCTAACTGCCCACCTCTGCTGGCCCAGTCACCCCTAACTGCCCTCCCCTGCTGTCCTGGTCCCCCTCAACTGCCCTCCCCTGCAGGCCTGTTTTCCCCCAACTGCCTTCCCCTGCATGCCTGGTTTCCCCGCCACAACTCTCCTCCCCTGCAGGCCTGGTTTCCCCAAAACTGCCCTCCCCTGCAAGCCTGGTCCCCCCCCAACTGTTCTCCCCTGCAGGCCTGCTCCCTTCCAACTGCCCTCCCCTGCAGTCCTGGTCCCCTCTCACTGTCCTCCTCTGCAGGCCTGGTCTCTCCCAACTGCCCTCCTCTGCTGGCCTGGTCACCCCTAACTGACCTCCCTGCTGGCCTGATTGCCCACAACTGCCCTCCCCTGCAGGCCTGGTCCCCCCCCAACTGTCCTCCCTGCAGGCCTGGGTTCCCCCCAACTGTCCTCCCCTGCAGGCCTGGTCCACCCCCCCAACTGCCCTCTATTGCAGGCTTGGTTCCCCCCAACTGACCTCCCCTGCAGGCCTGGTCCCCCCCAACTGCCCTCCCCTGAAGGCCTGGTCACCCCCAACTGCCCTCCCCTGCTGGCCTGATCCCCCCAACTGCCCGCCCTTGCAGGCCTGGGTCCCCCCTAACTGTCCTCCCCTGCAGGCCTGGGTTCCCCCTAACTGTCCTCCCCTGCAGGCCTGGTCCAACCCCCCAACTGCCCTCTACTGCAGGCTTGGTCCCCCCCAACTGACCTCCCCTGCAGGCCTGGTCCCCCCAACTGCTCTCCCCTGCAAGCCCACCTCCCCAACTGCCCTCCGCTGCAGTCCTGTCCCCCCAACTGTCCTCCCCTGCTGACCTGGTCTCCCCTAACTGCCCTCCTCTGCCAGTCAGGTCACCCCTTACTGCCCTCCCTGCTGTCCTTATTGCCCACAACTGCCCTCCCCTGCAGGCCTGGTACCCCCCAACTGCCCTCCCCTGTAGGCCTGGTCCCCCCTAACTGCCCACCCCTGCAGGCCTGGTGTCCCCAACTGCCCTCCCCTGCAGGCCTGGGTCACCCACAACTGGCCTGGTCTCCCCCAACTGCCCACAACTGCCCTCCCCTGCCAGCCATCTTGTGGCGGCCATCTTGTGTCCACATGGGGGCAGCCATCTTTGACCACATGGGGGCGGCCATCTTGTGTCTTGGAGTGATGGTCAATTTGCATATTACTCTTTTATTAGATAGGATTCCATTATATGCATATATTAGAGTTTGCATTTATTCACCTATTAATGGATATTTTAGTTGTTTCCAAATTTTTATTACAAATAAATCTGCTATGAATATTCATGTACAATTCTTTGTAGGGACCTGTTATTTCATCTTACTTGGCTAATTATAGGGAGGTGCAATAATTAGATCATTTGAAGGTCTAATTAGCCCTAGAGCAAATGTTGCTCTAAACCCACCTAACAAAGCTTAATAACAAGATGTAAATGGATAAAATTATTGCCAAATATTGACCATATACCAGAACAATCCTATATAATAAAAGGGTAATATGCAAATCGAACAAACGGTAGAATGACCGGTCACTATGATGCACACTGACCACCATTGGGCAGATGCTCAATGCAGGAGCTGCCCCCTGGTGGTCAGTGTGCTCCCATAGAGGGAGCACCGCTCAGCCAGAAACCGGGCTCACCACCAGGCTCACGGCTGGTGAGCACAGTGGCTGTGGCAGGAGCCTCTTCCACCTGTGCTGCAGGCGGGCAGTAAGGAATGAGGAATCCTGGACTGCAAGAGCCATGGACTGCGAGAGGGATGTCTGATCAGGCTTAGGCCCGATCCCTGGCAGGTAGACATCCCCCGAGGGGTCCCGGCTGCGAGAGGGCACAGGTGGGACTGAGGGACCCCCTCTCCCCAGTGCACGAATCTCATGCACCAGGCCTCTAGTCCTATCTAATAAAAGAGTAATATGCAAATTGACCATCACTCCAACACACAAGGTGGCTGCCCCCATGTGGTCAAAGATGACTGCCCCCATGTGGACACAAGATGGCCGCCACAAGATGGCCAGCAGGGGAGGGCAGTTGGGAGGGACCAGGCCTGCAAGGGAGGGCAGTTGTGGGCGATCAGGCCAGCAGGGGAGGGCAGTTAGGAGTGGCCAGGCCTGCAGGGGAGAGCAGTTAGGGGCAATCAAGCTGGCAGGGGAGCAGTTAGGCATCAATCAGGCTGGCAGGGGAGTGATTAGGGGGTGATCAGGCTGGCAGGCAGAAGCCGTTAGGGGCAATCAGGAAGGCAGGCAGGTGAGCAGATGGGAGCCAGCAGTCCTGGATTGTGAGAGGGATGTCCGACTGCCCGTTTAAGCCTGATCCCACACCTTGAGGTGTCCCAGATTAGAGAGGGTGCAGGCTGGGCTGGGGGACAAACACCCCTGAGCACGAATTTCGTGCATCGGGCCTCTAGTCTATACTAATAAAAGGGTAATATGCTAATTGGACCAGACATCTTCTGGACGACCTTCCGAACAAAGCCATGGTGGCAGGGCCGAGGCAAAGGCAGTTGGGGTGATCAGGATGGCAGGGGAGAGCAGTTAGGGGACTTGGGCTGGCAGGGGAGAGCAATTAGGCGGATCAGGATGGCAGGGGAGAGCAGTTAGGGGGATTGGCCTGGCAGGGGAGAGCAATTAGGGGGATTGAGCCATCAGGAGAGAGCAGTTAGGGGAATCGGGCCGGCAGGCAGGTGAGTGGTTAGGAGCCAGCGGTCCCGGATTGCGAACGGGATGTCCAACTGCCGGTTTAGGCCCGATCCTAAACTGGCAGTCGGACATCCCCCGAGGGGTCCCATATTGGAGAGGGTGCAGGCCAGGCTGAGGGAAAACCTTTTGGCATACTCTACTCAATGCCCATGAATTAGAGGATTTCTCACTCTGGCTTTTGAGAACAGGACTATTTCCAGTCACATTTAAGATTCAGTTTTTTCCTTTAATCTTTTCAGATGGTTCTTTCTCTAGTCACAAGAGGTTTCCTTGCATGCATGTGCTATTTGGTGAATATCCTGAGGGACCCTCTGCAGATCTCTGGAGTTTTCTTTCTGTGTGGCCCTCTCCTCTTTGGTACTCTGTACTGCAAACTCTAGTGGTCTAGGCCCTCCCATACTACCAGGTTCATCTCAACTCAGAGAGTTTGCCAAGCTCCACCTATGTTCTTCCTTCCTGTGGTAAGGCCTGTTAATTCTTTGCTAACAGTAAGCTGGGGCAATAATAAGGCTCTTCTCATTTGCTTCCCACATCTCAGGGATCCTGGTGCTTCATTGCCTAATATCTGAGCACTGTCCTGTCATATATTTGTTGTTGTTGTTTCAGGCAGGAGAATAAATTTGGTCCATGTCACCCCATCTTGACTGGAAGTAGAAGTCTTCTCCAGAATTTAATGTTTTCCTGTAAATAGAATTCCAATTCACAAGTCCTGGATGAGTGTCCGAAGTATTCTTTCCACAACCTTTTATTTTCATTATATTCACTAACGATGTGAAACTGGTATTTGTGTGTGTTAATTTTAAACAACATTAATCTTAGAGTTTCCTCTTTCTATCCCTGAAAAAAAAACAAAAACCTCTGTTGTGGCTCAGTGGTTGAGTCCACCTATGAACCAGGAGGTCATGGTTCATTCAATTCCTGGTAAGGGCACACGCCTGGGTTGCAGGCTCCATCCCCAGTGTGCAGGAGGCAGCCGATCAATGATTCTCTCTCCTCATTGTTGTTTTTATCTCTCTCTTCCTCTCCCTTCCTCTCTGAAATCAATAAAAAAATTAAAAAAAAACAACTCTGAATTCATGAAAACAGAGTCTCTCAGAGGAGCCACCCACTCATTCCAGGTCACTCTGCAAATTTACCAAATTTACTCTGATAATTTCTGTTTGGTTTATGAGATGAAACTGACTGATGAGAAGGATAAAAGAAGCTTTCATTCAAGCCAGCTGAAAGTGCCTTTTAACAAGGCTTTGTGACTAGTTTTATAAAAGCCTCCCAGTTCTATATCCTAGGATATATTTTAAGAATTTTTATAGAAAGTCATTTCCCAATTCATTAAGCCAAAAAGTATAGTGAGGAAAGCTTCCTCGTGAGATGATTTCAGAGAACTTGTTTTCCATTAGTCTAATATTGCTATCAATTGTTGTCTTTTTCTTCTTGCCAAATTTGTAGAGCATTTATTATTTGAAATGCATAGCTAATTTACCAAAATAACAATTTTTTCAATTTGTGTTGGTAAGCATTGTTTTATGTTAAGCAAAACCATCTTATATATGTCAAAATTGTACTGAAGAATTTAACTCTTTCGAGAATGATTTCATATTAATTACTGACTTTAAAACTTTGGTGCTTAATGATCATTCATTGCCTAGAATTATTCTAGAACTTGAGGAGATAGAAATACTACTTTATATTTCCATAGTCCTTCATACATCATAGAACACTTAGCAGAAATTATCTTATTTGATTTTGAGATATACCAAAAGTTTAGAAAACACTATCAGATTTGGAGGTATAATTTAAAAATATAAATATTTAAAAAAATATATAATCCTGTATAAAATTATATAGTAAAGATTAGAAATGCTATAGGGAAAGGTAATATAAATGGGAGGGGAGGGTGTAAAGTTGAAGCATCCTTTGTGAAAATACTGACATGGTCTAATTTTAGTAACTAGGTTAGTGAAAAATCACAGGGAGTAATTCCAGGTGTCCGGTAAAATATGGCCAAAGATACAGAAGCAAAACTGAAAAGGGCACCTATGAAAGATGGTGAGAAGAATTCCCTAATAGAGCAGAATGTAGTTTATTCAGTAGTTCTTCGTGAACACTGATTCTGGTGCACAGTTCTATCTTGGCACCTTTACTCATTCATCACAAAGTAAATGCTTACAGATTACTATAGAATGTTGCAGAAGTCACATTGTTTGCATTTATGAGTATGTGGTTGAAGCATTTGCAAATGTTTGTAGTGCTCATTTAACCCTTTAGCTCACTGGTCTTCCTCCTCTTTATGGTATTGTGTGACAGATTAATGTAGTTTAAAATTAACATACACACATGTGCACACACAAACACACACTAAACAAACTTTACATGCTTAGTGAAAATACAGAAATATACCTGGAAGACCACAGTGGTCAATAAGGATTCAGGCTCCAAAGTGTTATGAACAGCCAGAAAATTGGACCAGCAAAGGTAACAAATGAGAAATTTTTAGGGCCATTGAGCACCATGCATTTGCAGTGCTCAGTAGCCCTGAAAATTTCTCATTTAGGCCAGGAAGTCTCTGTCTCATTCGAAATGTTGAAATAAAGGGAACATACTTAGGTTCTCATTGATCTAAGTTTCTGTTGAAGTCCTGGACCTCCCACCATCTTTTCTAGTCCCTGATTCTTTTTCCAGACCCTTGTTATGGGCTATAGAGCAGGAATCACCTTTTCAATTATAGTGGTAACTGATGTCTGAATTAGCTTCAGAACACGTTCTCCCATCATAGATAGGTACAGTAGAAATGGGGCCCTGTACTAAGGTGAATATTAGTTCAGGGAAATAGAAGTTGCTTATCCCCAGGTCAAATTCTATTCCTCTTTAGATTGATGAGGGATATTGTCATCTATCTCTAAATATGACTTTGAGTCCCTTTTAAATTTTTCAAGGTTCCTACCACATGTCCCTTCCTTTTGACTTGATGCTGTAATTCTGTATCCTTCTCTGGTTTGAGCCATTTTTACGGATTTGCAACTCATTGTACTTCTGAGAGCATCCTTTTTGACATAAACATGGTCTTTTAACTATGTTCTGAGACAGTTCCAGTTAGCCAATATTGGCCACAAAGCATGAATGTTTCTACTTCAGGCTTTATCTCTGCCCAGATTTTTTGCCATGCTTTTCACTATACTGACAGATGGTGAAATCTCAGAAATTAAATAAGGCGTAATTGGTATGCCCTGAGCACAGAGATAATGGGTGCATTTGGAACTGTGAGGGGGAGATTAGACTGCAGGAAGCTTAGTTATTTTCTTTAAGTCCTCTGATAACTACAGGCTCCAGTTTTGCATGTGGAGCACTCCATCTCTCACCCCTGTGCTGATGAGTCCTCAGTAGAAAAATAAAGGCCAGGTCTGGGTGGTGCCTTTATTACTTTGTTGTCATTTTGGCCTTTAAATAGGCTCTCTGTGGAACTTGCCAAAGGATAGGACATAGTCCTGTTAACTCACTGCTTAATGCCTAGTTCAGTACTGTGCATTTGATAAAGCTTTTGCACAAAGCAAAAGAAGAGGAAATTAAAATGGGCTCATTTTCTAAGAATGTGAGAAATCGAAGAAGTCTATTTTGCTTTGTTTTCTTGATTTGAAATTGAGTGGGTGTTCAGTGGAGCTATGTTTAAGTAAGCTCACATGAACTTACTCGTTTGACAATTTGATATCATTTGCTTTTCAAAGCCCCCAAACTGAGAAATACAAATGGTACCCAGTATTGAAAAGCATTTGTATCCTATCTGGTGTTGCTCATTTCTTTTGTATTTGCTGCTTAAGACGGCAACAATCCATTGCATTTTCCCTGGAGCCAATAATGAATTATTAGTGGATCAGTAATATTTTTAATTGTGTGAATTTTATTCATTATACTATAAAGTACTCTTTACAATAGCCATGTTTATATAATTTTATGTTTGATGAATAGCTATTTACTCAGTTGCTTTTTTACATTATATATATTTTATACTCTATCAATAATCTCACAATTCACAATATATGTGAGGCTGTATCAGTACTTTATTATAGCAAGACTTATACCCATGACCCAAGATCTTACTTAGCTAACATATGATTATCCTTCACAATTGGAGTGTGAATAGCACTTTGATTCATAAAAAATGCTAATTTTTCCCATTTGAAAATTTTAATCTTTTCACATTTTGCCATAACAGGCTCATGTTATAATTACAGAATTTTAGAATACGATAATTATTTAGAGATTTATTTCAAGTTGGACCTAAGCATATTAAAAATGAGGAAACTGGCCCTAACCGGTTTGGCTCAGTGGATTGAGTGTCGGCTTGCGCACTGAAGGGTCCCAGGTTCGATTCTGGTCAAGGGCATGTACCTTGGTTGTGGGCACATCCCCAGTATGGGGTGTGCAGGAGGCAGCTGATCGGTGTTTCTCTCTCATTGATGTTTCTGACTCTCTATCCCTCTCCCTTCCTCTCTGTAAAAAATCAATAAAATATATATGTATATAAAAATGAGGAAACTGAGGCCCCAAAATGTTAAGTGACTTATTCAAAACCACATGGCTAATTAATAACATCTGCTTTTGCACATAATCAATCCATAGGGTTCTATGAGTCACAGTACTTAAAGCTAAGAATTGTATTGTATCCCCTTTCCCTCTTCCTTATTTTCGAAATGGAATACACTTAGAAGTTATTTCCCAAATCAATCAAGTCATGGCTAAAATTAATAATGGCTTTTGACTTCCAATTATTTATTTGCATTGTGATGCCTTAAAGCTCCCTTTCTAGAGAAAGTGTGGATGGGTTCAATTTTGTTGTTGTGAAACCTCACCTGAAGATATTTTTCCATTGAATTTTTAGAGAGTGGAAGGTACAGGGAGAGGGGAGAGAGAGAGAGAGAGAGAGAGAGAGAGAGAGAGAGAGAGAGAGAGAGAGAGAGAGAAACATTGATGTGAGAGAGACACAGTGATTGGTTGCCTCCCACTTGGGCTCCACCAGGGCTGGAGATCGAGCCTGCAATCGAGGCACATGCCCTTGACTGTAATCAAACCCAGGACACTTCAGTCTGCGGTCCGATGCTCTATCCACTGGGTAGGACTGGATGGGTTCAATTTTAAGAAAAGTAAAGTCTTGAGTTTATCAGAAACTCAGAAATGGAGTTTGCAGAAAAACATTGATATGGATGATCCTTGTTACGTTCCCTTTTAAGTTTTTTCATAACTGGCTTCTCCAGGTTGAACACCTGCAGATCAATCTGTAGATTCAGAGAGAACACACAGTAGTTCATTTTATTCAGCACTTCATTTCATTTTTAAAAAGTTATTAATTTATTAGCATCAATAAAGGGCTAAATTGATCCTATGTGCCAGATCCACTCAATTTATTCTCATGTTCCCCAACTATAGAATGTTCCTTTAACTGCTCAAATCTCCTCAGTGATGTTTCATCCTTAGTTTTGCCTTAAATTTGGCTTTCAACTGTTATGTTCCTAGGAAGAATATGTTCTCTGGAGGATCACCGTGTATCAGTTAGCCTTGATTACCTCATGCTTAGTTACAGGCAAGATAACATTTTGACTACCTTTTTGTTCATGTTATATGTACTTTCTTCTGCTAGGAGGAAAAGAACAGGGCCTCCTGCTAGCTTGGAGACCCTTGGCTTCACCTATGAAATTTGTCTGATTCTTCAATCTCCTCACTGTCTTACTATCTGGTGGTGTATAATCCACTAAAAATTTATAGAGGTATAAATAAAGTACAATAAAGCACATATACTTAAAATGTACAGTATGACAAACTTTGGTATGTATACACCTGTTAAACTATTGCTACAATCAAGATAACAGTCATTGATCATCCAAAAAGTTTCCTTTTACTCCTTGTTCTCCATTTTCCCCTCACTCTCTTCCTCAGGCAACCACTGATGTACTTTCTGTCACTCTAAATTCATTTGCATTTTCTAGACTTTTATTTAAATGGAAGCATACAGTATATAGCCATTCTATCTGTCTTCTTTCTTTTAGCATAATTATTTTAAGGGCCATGTGTCTAATTATATATCATTAGATCATTCATATTTAGGACTGAATAGTATTCCATTTTGTGGGTATCCCACAGGTATATCCTTTCAGCTACTCATAGACACTTGGGTTGTTTCTGCTTTTTGACTGTTATGAATAAAGCTTATGAGCAACCTTGTACAGATTTCTGTGTAGACAGATGTTTTCTTTCCTTTGAGATAAATGTGCAGGAGTGCATTGCTCTCCTGTTAAGTATAGCTTCACCTTTTTGGGAACCTGCTGTTTTCCAAAGTGGTTGTACCATTTTACTTTCTTACCAGCAGAATATATAGTTGCTCTACATCCCTGTCAACACTTGGTGTGGTCAGAATATTTTAAGTCATTCTGATAGGTCTGTAGTAGTATATCATTGTGGTTTTAGTTTGTATTTTCCTGATAACAAGTGATATTGAGCATCTTTTAATTTACTTATTGGCCATTCCTCTATCTTTTCATGTAAAGTGTCTCTTCAAATCTTTTGCCCATTTTAAAAATTGGATTTCATCTCTATTAATTTGCTCAGATTTTGTCTCTTACAAGGTTGGAAAGTAGGTAGGTTTTCCTTAAAATAAAAATTAAATACATATCTGTAGGGTCCCAAATACATCATTCACTTGGCAACATCTATATCTGTTTATTTCTGAAGTGTAGTTTCTTATGGTACTAGTCTACCTATTTAAATCATAGATATCCTAAAGATGTACTTACATTTCTCTTGTGGCTTTTTGGTAAGAATAGATCTATAATAAATCCAACTGAACTTTTATCTTCTCTAGGGAATATATAATATTTTAGGTAACAAGGTTATATGTATAAAGCTAAAAACAACCACTTAAGGTGCATTGTAAGTGCTTTCTAGAAAAATGCATCCTATGGGAATTTTGAACAGCACCAAGACTTTTGTGTATTTAAGGAAATAATTTACAATGGTAACACTGATTTCAAAAAAGGGAAGTAAGGCAGTTCAATGAACATTATTTACTGTAAATAACTGAAACCTTTTATTTCTTTCCTTCTTTGTTTTCTAACTATATATTGACAAGGGAGTGCACTTTTATCTGATGGTTTAAGTAGGTAATATGTGGTATAGTCTTTGCATTCAAATAAAAATATAGTTCCAATAAGTATCTTATGAAATTTTTGATCATGTTATACTACATTTCTTTAGAAGGGAACAAATCCATGTTCAAATTATTTGAATGGGAATAAAATCTCTTTAACAAAGAGGGTTGCATCTGTTAACCTTGTTTAATCTTATCTAGTATTTTAATATATGAAATGACAAATTATCTGTGTATTTTTATTTGCTCATCCTTTTCCAATGAATGTATTTACTATGGCTCAGATGCTTATATTAAAATCTTTGCAAAGTCACATCTCAAATGCCATTGTATGAGTGAAAATAAATGCAAGTCTGTGCTTTTGAAAGTGAATTTCCTAATTAGTGCCCTGAATCCATGGAAAATAAATGGGAAGCCATCACAGCAGTTCAGCTTGAATGCCTTATTTCTTATGTCTCCATATAGAATTAGAACTGGTTGCTGCAAAATCTTTGGTGATGCCACATAGGTGTTCTTTCTCTTTTTCTTCCCTTTTCCTGGCACCCACTGACTTCAGAGAAGTCTGTAGGGAAATAGTTTTCAAAGTGTGGTCCCTGGACCAGTAGCATAGGCCTTGCCTAGGAACTTGTTAGAAATGTAGACTCTTCAGCCCTTCTCCAGACCTGTTGAATTAGAAATTGAAAAGGGAGGTGTGCATAGCAATCAGTGTTTAACAAGCCTTCCAGGTGATTCTGAAGTATGCTGCAGTTTGGAAACCTCTGTTCTAGGGCAGTGGTCGGCAAACTCATTAGTCAACAGAGCCAAATATCAACAGTACAACGATTGAAAATTTTTTTGAGAGCCAAATTTTTAAAACTTAAACTTCTTCTAACACCAATTCTTCAAAACAGACTCGCCCAGGCCGTAGTATTTTGTGGAAGAGCCACACTCAAGGGGCCAAAGAGCCACATGTGGCTCACGAGCCACAGTTTGCCGACCACGGTTCTAGGGGAATGAAAGGAGTTGTGAATGCAGGCTTATGTAAAACTCCTTTCCTATAGCTTCCAGCTTGCAGGTTCATTATCAGTTTCCTGTAGCAACAACTGCACAGTAGGATTGGATAATGAAACATTGTGAAATTCAGAGGCATGAATATGAACTGATCACAATATTCTAGATCACTAAGATTTGTGTTGGGCAAAATGGAATTTTACTTTTAGCTTTATATCGAGGAGAAACACACTTTCATAAAGTTTTGTGGCCCCTAGCCAGTTTGGCTCAGTGGATAAAGAGTTGGCCTGTGGACTGAAGAGTCCCGGGTTTGATTCTGGTTAGGGCACATGCCCAGGTTGTGGGCTTGATCCCTAGTGTGGGGTATGCAGGGGGCAGCCGATGATCAATGATTCTCTCTCATCATTCATGTTTCTTTCTCTCTCTACCTCTCCCTTCCTCTCTGAAGTCAATATATATATATCCTATATAATAAAAGCCTAATACGCTAAGTGTCTGGTTGTCTGGTTGTCCGTTCAACCAATCAAAGCATAATATGCTAATGATATGCTTAAGGTTGTTCAACTGCTCACTATGACATGCACTGACCACCAGGGAGCAGATGCCATGACCAGTAGGTTAGCTTGCTGCTGGGGTCTGGCTGATCAGGACTGAGTGAGATGGGCCAGACATGCCCTGGAGCCCTCCTGTGGTCCCTCCCCAGCTGGCCAACCTCCCGCGTCCCTCCCTGGCCCTGATCATGTACCAGTGGGGTCCCTCAGCCTGGCTTGTGCCCTCTGGCAATCCGGGACCCCTCAGGGGATGTCTGAGAGCTGGTTTGGGCCTGATCTCGCTCAATGCAGGAGCTGCCCCCTGGTGGTCAGTGCACTCCCACAGGGGGAGCGCAGCACAACCAGAAGCCAGGCTCACGGCTGGTGAGTGCAGCAGTAGTTGGACATCCTTTGAGGGCTCCTGGACTGCGAGAGGGTGCAGGCCGGGCTGCAGGACCCCCACCCCCAGTGCACGAATTTCTATGCACCAAGCCTCTAATATTGCATTCAAATATATATATATATAAAGTTTTGTGCTTGACAAGTGGAAACCATGCTTGTTTTTTTGAACATCACTCCTCTTGAATTTAGACAAATTTTTGTTGAAAAGTATAACTACTCTTAAAGACATTCATCACAGAAATTATAAGTAACATTCTCAGCAGTGACTTATAACCCTGAAATAATTAATTATAATTGAATTTTCCTAATACATTATAGTAGCTTTATTTGCCTACAATCATTATTTCACAGAGCACAGTGCTAGGCACCTAAGCATTAAGAGGGAGAAATTAGGGGACATCGTAATAGTCAACAATTAAAAAAAAGATTTGGCCAAAACCAGTTTGGCTCAGTGGATAGAGCGTGGGCCTGCGGATTGAATGGTCCCAGGTTCGATTCCGGTCAAGGGCATGTACCTTGGTTGCGGGCACATCCCCAGTAGAGGGTGCGCAGGAGGCAGCTGATTGATGTTTCTCTCTCATCGATGTTTCTAACTGTCTATCCCTCTCCCTTACTCTCTGTAAAAAGTCAATAAAATATATTTAAAATAAATAAATAAATAATAAATAAATAAAAAGATTTGATTTGTTAAACCCTTGTTTGGCAATTATATATCACACAAAAAAAGCTATTTAAAAGTATGTTCATATTCTATACTCTTCATTTTAGAATATAGCCTGTCTAAATTTTAGCACTTTCTGTATTCAGAGACTTAAATTCATTTTAGGGTTTGCATCTTATTGATATGTGCCAAGGATTAGATGCACTCAGTTAAATTTCTTCTTGGCCAAATGACATACCCTGTTTCCAATGTCAGTCTGAGAAAATCCTATACAGTGGACAGCATCCCCCGGATTACCTTATCTAACTGTTACATGGACATTTCAGATGATATGTCTTGGCATGTGGTCATTTTTCATTAACTTATTAGGGACTGTTAAAGCATCTTTTCCCCTTTTTGACACCTTGCCATAACTGAATGCAAAATTGACTGTAAGACTGAATGCCTGATAGTGATACAATAAGTTGATGGAGCTTCATTGGTGTCTAGCAGAAACCATGCCCAGATGGGTGTTTAGCAAAAAGGGCTCTGTCACTATCTCACATGGGCTATATCTATACTCTGGACTTTATTTTCCTCAACCATAAAATGGGGTGATTAGTGGCAGCATTTCTAAGATCCGAAACATTTTATGATTTTAAGATTTGGTGGGAAAGGGGATAAAATCCAAACTATGAAGCACTGCTGAGGTACAGTTTACAATTATGTTTTTGTTGAAATAATGAATGAAACAGAATAATTAGCATAAAGTAGGCCTCAAACTCTTTGGAGATAATAAAAATTAATGATATTAAGTACTTATAATTTTAGAGATTAGACTAATGTATTTCAGGAAAAATACTTTAGGAAAGTATATTTAAACTTAGTATTTTTTTCTTCAGAGTTTTCACATTGAATTATTTATTTTTAACTCTAAGGTATATGACATGCTTAGAAAAGCTGATGATTTTAATAGTTTTAGCCTAACTGTACTCTATAGATCATATATATTTTTCCTGGAAGGGAAATATCTTTTAAAGGATAGCTTTCTACACTTTATACTCCTCTGCACTCACTTATTTCATTACATTTTGTGCAACCTAAAATTGTAGCTATAAAGCTATTTTGGGCATGCTTTTTCCAGAACCTTGTACAAATCAACAGGAGCATAATTCTAAGCTACAGAAGTGCAAAATAAGCACAGAATGTAGCTACCATAAATAAAATGGCCAGAATTCTAATTTTGCAAAAACACACAATTACTAGCAATAGGTGAGGGGACATGAAGACAAAAAGAGTTTTATCAGGTATTGTTTCATAATGCTAAACTTTTTCTCTGAACTTTGTTTCTCTATAGAGATAGAATTCTGTGAAACTCCTCGCACTCTCTGTTCTGGCTACCAGACCGACATGCACAGTGTCTCTCAGCATGGCTACCAGCTTGAGATGGGATCTGATGTGGACACAGAGACAGAAGGCGCTGCCTCACCTGACCATGCACTGAGGATGTGGATAAGGGGGATGAAATCAGAGCACAGTTCCTGTTTGTCCAGCCGGGCCAACTCTGCATTGTCCTTGACTGACACTGACCATGAAAGGAAGTCTGATGGGGACAATGGTAATAGAATTTTCTATATTGTTTAAGTAAAAACCGAGAGAATATAGTTTTTAGCCTTAAAGTTGTTTTCCTTCTCTTTGTCTGCCTGTTTTTTATTTAATATGCAGAATGGAAATGCAAGTTAGCAGGGTCACATGGACAAGGAACATACCTAAGGATCTGGCACACAGGCACATTTATTTTACAACGATAGACAAAATACTTTTTCTTTCTGGTGATCCCCCAATGGAGATAATCTCATGTAATCAGTGATATGTCTTATTTATTACTCACCTTTTATTTTCAAGTGCAATACTAATGGTATTCATTGTAGAAAGTACGCATTCCCTGTATGTTGGCTTTATATCAGTATATGAACAATGAGATGAATAGTTGTATAGCAACCATATTCTGGATGTGCTTTCTATTTGATTCAGATTAACATATCGAGTGTAAAGACAGATTCAAATTAATCAAGTTAGATTGAAATGATTTTTTAAAAAAGAAGGTAAATTAGCATCACCTATTTGCTAGACAATAAGTAATAACAGTAGTGTCATTAAATTGTAATTATATGTTATTTTCTTACAACTTTTAGAAATGGAAAAGTTTTGTTTCTTTGATTTGTTGGGAAGAGGTTGATTTATTTTATTTCTGCTCTCTGTCTTTACCAAAGAACAAAATCCTTTCGTAAAAAACACATTAATGCTTATTAAACACATTAGTCTATTGTCTTCCTCATTCTGTTTGTCTAAATTTGATAGGTCCCCATCACCATGACCACAAGGCTTGGTGTGATAGCAATGGCTAATTAGTGTTTTCCCAGGTGGGAGATAGGTAGCCAACATCCCTGTATTTACAGATTTTTCTATTTTGTCCTTCTTATACCCTTCTGCCCACAGGGAACACTGGCCACAGGGTATAATTTGGAATGACCATTTGCCCACTAGTTGGAGTATCATTTCCTACATGATAGGCCATAACACTTTGTAATATCACCAAGTATCCTTGGGGGTCTTGATTTTCTTAGTTTATTTTCTTGTTTTTGTTAATCCTCACCTGAAGGTATTTTTTTCCATTGATGTTTAGAGAGGGTGAAAGGAAGGGGGAGAGACAGAGAGAACAATGTGAGAGAGACACATCAATTGGTTGCCTCTCGCATGTGCCCTGACTGGGGCCCAGGATCGAGCCTGCACCAAGGTACATGCCCTTGACTGGGATTGAACCTGGGAACCATCAGTCCCAGGGCGGATGCTCTATCCACTGAACCCACCAACCAGGCTTCTTAGTTTATTTTCATGTCTATATGTAGGTATTGTTGACTTGTGTCAAGAGTACAGGAAGTGAAGTATGGAAATGAGAAGGAAACATATTTGATGTATGTATGTATATCCATGTAAGTAAAAGAGCATTAGAATATAAGTTAGGAGACTTTGGAATGGTTCCTATACTTTCTGGGCTTCAACTGTCAAACAAAATTTAGTAACCAAATTTATGTGAAATGAGGTGGTAGATGATCTCCTTATTGCCAAGCCTTCTCATTCTGCCTCATCTCACTCCTGACATCTGAAGTTATAGCCAGTTCACTGGGTTGAAACATTAAAATATTCCTGCCAGACCCTAAGTATGGAGTTTGGGTGATGAAACTATTCTGGAAATAGATAACAGTGATGGTTGTACAACTCAATGAAACTACTAAAAACAACTGAATTGTACACTTGAAGAAGGTATGGGAATAATATTTCATGAATCTGTTAATTGAAAAATAGTATAGATATAAGGGTTAAAGATTTAGGAATCCCAGATGACTTGGATAAGGATTTATTAATAAAATATTTTATATATTACAGGTTTCAAATTCTCTCCTGTTTGTTGTGACATGGAGGCTCAAACTGGATCTACACAAGGCAAGTTTGCCCAAGATTTGACCACTGATTATTTTTATCTCATCCCACCCCTGACACCCACCCCACAAAGTGGACTCCTACCCCTCTGACAAATACCACACTCACCTGGATAAGCTGTCAGAGATTAATTCCTTGGCAGCTTACTGGTTTGTTTTTCTCTGGAAAACTTCATTTGTGTATATTGGTGATAAAAATGAGATGAGGGGGTGTTGGGGAGAAAGAAAAGCAAGATTTAAGGTGGGAGAGGGAACCATAGATTTAGCTTGGGGGCAGAAATTTAAATCAGGTTGCTTTGGGTTTGGCCTCATGATTTCCTATGTTATCTACAACTTGTTACGGAACTCTAGCCATGAATTTATTATAGTTCCAATACTGTCATAACTTTAAAGTGCTTCCTACCAAATGGCCTTGGTCTTTTCCTTCAGCTGTTTCGGCTTGGCTTTATAATCACACTATCTATATCCATGTCATTAATTATAAATAGGCCTTCAAATGAAAGATGTCCTTTTACCTTTGCCTTCATTGTGCTTATTGAGTTTTGCCCTTTTGCATATGGATACTGAAAACAGTACTTTGGGGACATCCTCACATCTGACCACAGGGCAGAGTTTCACATTGGTAGGAGGCTGGGGAAAAGGGATCAGGGGAATATCTATTGTAATCAGCTTTATCTAAAGGTACATTATCTTCCCCTCCCCCCCATGAGAACTGCTCATCCTGGTGAGCCACTATACTTTGTTAATGTGTCATCTCTCTTAGATGTGTTAAGGACTTTCAGGAATATTTGGGGCTGTTCAGTTTCATTTGGCCTTTAGTCTAATCAACCATATACCTTGATCATTAACTATTTCTACTGGGACAGGGTTGAAAGACTCAGGAGTAAAGGACATGCATTCTTTCCCTTGCAGGTTTATTTTCCTTATGGTTTATTTTCGGACCTGGATAGGGTAGCACAAAATTGGGCTGGGCTGCCAAGGTAAACCTATGATCCAGTCTGCTAAAAACTAATCCTTAACTGCAAGCTTCTGTTGGTTCAATGTGCACCTCCAAGAATGACTTCAATTTAGAGAGACAGTAGAGCATAGTAAAAGTTTGCACTGTGGAGCCAGGCAACCTAGGTTTAAATCCCAGCTGTGTAATCTTGGGAAAGGTATATAAAGTTTCTGTGCCTGAATTTCATCATCTGTTACATAATGATAATTGTATCTGCCTCTAGGATTTTGTGATACTTGGAGGAACCAATGTATATAAAGGTTTAGAATACTACTTGCAACATATAAGTACAATATGAATGTTCACTGATATTTTTATCAGCACTTTGCAATTTCCAAACATACTTTTAATGTTTTCATCTCATTTTATCCTCATGACCATTCTGTGAAATCGATTATATTGTTAGCTACATTATACATAGGAGGAAGAGTTAAAATAGCAATTCAGATGCCAGTTACCTAAATGCAGTTGATTATTTTCCAAATAGCCATTTTTCCTCCCTTGGATTACATCTATACTAATAAAAGGGTAATATGTTAATTAGACCGGACATCTTCCAGACAAAGCCATGGTAGCAAGGGCCGAGGCAGAGGCAGTTAGGGGTGATCAGGCTAGCAGCAGGGAGCAGTTAGGGGGCGATCAGGCTGGCAGGGGGAGCAGTTAGGGGGCGATCAGGCTGGCAGGGGGAAATGGTTAGGGGGCGATCAGGCTGGCAGGGGGGAGCAGTTAGGGGGCGATCAGGCCAGCAGGCAGAGATGGATAGGGGCGATCAGGCAAGCAGGCAGGCGAGTGGTTAGGAGCCAGCGGTCCCAGATTGTGAGAGGGATTTCCAACATCAGACATCCCCTGAGGGGTCCCAGATTGTAGAGGGTGCAGGCTGGGCTGAAGGACTACCCTTCCCCTGCCCCCGTGCATGAATTTTGTTCACCAGGCCTCTAGTATGAATATAAGACTTGAACTTGAACAACTTTTCTCTGCTCAGTTACAGCTCTGTAAGTGTTAATCTGACTCCTGCTACTAATTTTCAATAAGCAGCATAAAATTTGGAATCTTATTTATGACCTATAGTAAGATTTCTCCAATTTGGATTTCATAAAATTTCAATCAGTGATAAGCAGACATGACCTGCTTTCAACATTTTCATAGATTCTTGCAGAGGAGCTTGGAGTTGAAATGAGAGTGTAAATGGTTCTTCTGAAAGCATGTTAATTTGAGGAAATAAGTTATTTTCAATGAATTGAACTTGATGTTTGTGTGGAAATGTAGCTATTTATTTCCCATCGATCTCATCCATTCATGAAAGCAGGCCTATCTATTACATTAATTTTAGTTTATAGATGCTATATTTGAAAAGAGTGAAACGGCTTGAAAATTTTAGTGTTTATACATTTCACTGCTGAGACTCCATGCCACTCGATCCCTGTGCCTCAGTACTGTTAGTGACATTTTATTTTGTTTCTATCTACCTATACATTATGATTTTCAGATTATTGATGAGGCAGTGCTCACAATATCACGGACCAGCTTAGGATGATTTAAGCTTCACTCCTGTGGGAGAAAAGTGAAGATAGGGGAAATTGTTAATTTGGGTGAATTGTTCAACTAAGAAAGATTCAAAGATGGGATTTCAAAGACACTTTCAGTTCTCTCCATCTAGGAGATTATGATATGGATTTTCTTCCATTCCCAAAATTTCATCTATGAAGGACTTCTTTCTTTAATTTCATTAATTGGTCAAGCCTTTCAAAATACTTATTTTTCCCATTTTCATAAACTTCTATTATGAATTCCCATAATTGAATTTAAGTCTCTGACATCCTATAACTTATGAAGAATTAAAATAAATAGCCCTTCATTTCAGCACCAAAAGTACAGGGAAGGGAGAGCACCAGGGAGCAGAGGGCATCTGGAGTTCCTGGCTTTCACAAGGGAATCAGAACACTTAGGAACTTTGTTTCCATTCCTTCACATCTGTCCTAAGTAAACATTTTGTTGTCTATTGATGGTTAATGGTCTATTAGGAAAAGTGCAGATGTACTGAAGCTACCTCCATCCTGAGGCCTGTGAGCAGGAAACTTTGATATCAGTCATAATGCTTTTTTTATTTTAACCCCTTCCCCCTCTCATTTCACCCTACTTCCAATGTTACTATTAATTATAGTCTAACTAGAGGCCAGGTGCATGAAGTTGGTGCCCGGGAATGGTCCCTAGGCCTGGCCTGTGATGAGGGCCATCTTCCCCAGCTGCCTGCAGCCAGCCCCACCCCCACTGCCACCCACCCCCAGTTTCCCATTTGCCATCGGGTGATTGGTGCCTGACGGTTGGGGGAAGGGACTGAGAGGTCAGCTGTTCCCGCCCGCTTGCCGGCCATGCCCCTGCAGCAGGTGGCAATCAGGTGATTGGAGCCTGCCAGCTGGGGAAAGGGACCAAGATGTGGTCAGTGCGCCTCATCATGACTAGTCCAGTGGTCATTCTGGTAGTTCTGCTGTTACGGTCAATTTGCATATTACCCTTTTATTATATAGGATACTTGAGTTGTGTGTTTTGTGTCCTTATAAAAGTTTTTGATAAATACTAGACAGCAAGCTATGGGAAGGTAGGGCCTGATCTATTCACTGTTTTAGCTTCAGTACTTAGTCACTGGATCTGGAGCACAGTGGGCACTACATAAATGAGAAATGTGCACTACTCTGAGGGGAAACATTAAAACTAAAAGATACAATATTTTTGTAGCTCATCTCTGATCTTCCAAGGGCAGAAACGGGTCAAACCTCTGGTCATCTAACCTCAACTCTGCCTCTGATAGGTGATCCAATGGATGTTTCTTAGAAGGATTTGAAAGTCCAATCTGAGCATACACCTCAGTGCAGTGACTAGGGTATTCTTTAATAATCACATTTGACTATATATTAGACTGGCGAGAAAAAAAACACACACTATATTAGCAGCTAAATTTAAATAATCAATTTCCAAGAATGCATTTTTCACATATTGCCTAAATGAAACAGTTGTATTATAAAAAGTGAAAATTAAATTGCTTATTAAAAAGCTAAATGTAGGGAACTATTTAGGAAAAAAGTATTTGTAACTTTTAACTAATCCTATCTAATAATAGACAAATATGCAAATTGACCATACCTCCGACACACCCACAAGCCACGCCCATAAGCCACGCCCACCATCCAATCAGAGCGAGTATGCAAATTAACCCAAACCAAGATGGCTACAGCCACAGAGAGCAAGGTTTCCTAGGTAACAGAGGAAGCCAAGCTTTCCACCTGCCATTGCCAGGCCCAAGCCTCCACTCAAGCTACAAAGTTTCAATTATAGAAGGTAAACAAATTCAAACAAATGGCGGCAGAATGGAGCTTGAGAGAGAGCAGGCCAGGGTTGTCGCCGGCAACAGGGGAAGCAAAGCTTTCTGCACACCCTGGCCGGGCCCACCCGCTTAAGGCAACAAAGTTTCAATTATAACCCCAACAGAAATGGCTGCCAGCCTCGGAGGGAGCCCCAGGCTTGGCTCTGCTCCAGGCTACAAAGTTTCAATTGTAGAAGGAAAATAAATTCCAGATACCAGGGCCTCCGCTTGCGTTCCCAGGGGGCGTGGCCCGCCTGGAAACCACCACAGGCCCCTCGCTCAGGCCACCCCACACCCCAAGGGAACCCCCACCTGATCCGGGACGCCCTTCAGGGCAAACCAGCTGGCCCCCACCCCTGTACCAGGCCTCTATCCTATCTAATAAAAGAGTACTATGCAGATTGATCATCACTGCAACACACAATATAGCTGCCCCCATGTTGTCAAAGATCCTGCCCCCAGGTGGACACAAGATGGCCACCACAAGATGGCCAGCAGGAGAGGGCAGTTGGGAGGCACCCAGCCTGCAAGGGAGGGCAGTTGAGAGGGACCAAGCCTGCAAGGGAGGGCAGTTGGAGGTGATCAACCCTGCAGGAGAGGGCAGTTAGGGGTGACCAGGCCGGCAGAGGAGGGAAGTTGGGGGCAAACAGGCTGGCAGCAGAGTGGTTAGGGGGTGATCAGGCTGGCAGGCAGAAGCGGTTAGGGGCAATCAGGAAGGCAGGCAGGCAAGCAGTTGGGAGCCAGCAGTCCTGGATTGTGAGAGGACCGGGCCTAAACGGGCAGTCGGATATCCCTCGAGGGGTTCCAGATTGGAGAGGGTACAGGATGGGCTGAGGGACAACCCCCCTTTGTGCACCAATTTCGTGCACCGGGCGTCTAGTAAAGGATAATTTGCAAAGAAATTATTAATAACTATATCTTCTGGATAATGATATTTCTGTGCAAATAGTATTTATTGATTACCTACCCTTAACCAGGCTCTATATTGGAGATAGATGTATAAAAGATGACCAGAACAGTAACCGACCTCAAGGAAATTATAGGCTAGTGGGAGAGAGTGATGCCCTATTAGTTAGGATTCTTTATTATTGTTATTACAGGTAACAGAAATCAACTTGAGTTATCTTAAACAATAACAGCAACAACAAATTTATTTAAAGGAAATGAGAATGCTTCACAGGACCACAAGAGTGTGGCTAGACTATAAGAAAGTACAGATTTTAGAAAAATTGCCCAGACTTTGTCTCTTGCTTTTGAATTCGTTTCCTTCAGTCCTTTGTCTGCAGGTTGACTTTCTCTAAATCTCCATCCCCAAGATGGGCATAAAACCTCAAAAAGTCCCCCAGTATATATTTCTTTTATTTAGGAAAGAAGTTGAGATTAAATGGATATTTTTTCAGTGACATTTCTAAATTCCAAAGAGGCAGAATTATTTTTCCATCTTGAAACATCTTGAGTCAGGTGTCTATCACTGGTCCCATCAGCTATAACCAAGGTCAGTAATACAAATGTTGCTTTCCTGGTAGCCACCCATTGGTGTTTTGGAGCAGTTCTTAATGCGGGGCAAAGTTGAGTGGGCATCTCTACCCAAAGAAGTATTTGCAACCTCTCTATACTATAGAGGATAAAGAGCTGATGTTAAACAATTCAGTTAGTACCATGATAAAGATATGTTAAACTCACTATGAGAGCACAAGGAATGTGAAACTATTTATTAAAGTAAAAATGGTCATTATAGTGCAGTCTAAATGAGCAATGGTCTCTGTACAGTGAGTGGTAAAGAATAGGGACTGTGGTATAAGATAGACAAGTTTGTGCTCTGGTTCTGCCACTTACCTACTGTGTGTCCTTGGGCAGGTACCTAAGGCTCTAAGTTTCCTTGTCTATCAAATGCAGACATTACTATTTCAGGTTTTTTCATGTGTGAGGATTGAAAGAGAAAATGGATATGTACTTCCACATTGTGTCTCCTATATATTAAATAGTCAATAAATGTAGTTGTGGTTACTATCTATCACTGAGCAAGAATTTATTATGTATATGTTATGGGATAGGTGCTACAAGGTGAAGTCTCTCTTATCAAGGATTAGCCAGACATGCAATGTGGCTTCTGAAGCATCTGGTGTCCCAGGAAACTCTCTAGCCTAGCAGAGTCGGTTCAACTCTCTCCTCATTTCCAACTGTGTAAAATTCCTTGCATTTGTCTTAGGTTAAATAATACATCATTTCAATAACCATCTATCTTGTTCTGCTAAGTATAGAAGACTATGAGAGGAAATTCACTGAAGCACTTTCAGACCTGGCTGAGGGTTAACTTGTACTAGTGTATTTCCTATTGCCATTGGAGTAACCCCTAAGGTAGAGCTGCTGTTTCAACTACCCAGAAGCCCTGTTGATTTCTATGATTGTTGAGCTGCTCAGGAACTTACTAGTAACAGGTAAGCAATTATCTGCTGCAATCCCACAACAGCCAAAACATGCACTAGTACTGCTCCTCTTTGCTTCTGTACTTTATACCACAGAAACCTGGTAATATACCTTGTGTTACCAATAAACACCATACCATCACAGCCATGCATATGTTGTTCTCAGACCCTAAACTGCTTCATTGGAACAGCCGGAGTTGTGAAGAAAAAAAATAGCTAGTCTAACACCTGGGTTTCTGGAATAACTTGTAATAGTTATACCCAAATGTGGAGTTAGTCCTTCTGATATTTGACCATGTGGGGCCATTCATGTGTATTTAATGGAGAGAATTTGTTTGTTTTACATTTATTTCCTTTGCTTTTTTGTTTTCCCCTGGTAGTGTAAGCTATACAGGACACTTCCATAGCAGTGATAACAGTTCCTCAGGAACCATCTGAATGTCGAAGGAAGTGTGTGAAACAATGCAATGACTTGGTAATAGCTTTAGCAGGAGCCCTGCCATAGAACTGACATCCTAATGGCTCTTTTGGACCCATTAGGCATGTATAAGACAGTGCAGTTGACTTTGTGATGGCTTCTTTGGAGATGTTACACGATCAGAGAACTGTGTAAGTCACTGGGATTACTTCATGTGTGGGTGGGACACTTCTGTGGTGACTATGATCCATCCGCTTACAATTGAAAACAATTTTGATGATACTGAAATTCAAACCATTATAGATATAACAAGCTCCTATTTTTTATTAGTAATTTTAACTAGTGTTTTTTTTTAGTATAAAGTGATATCAACCGATGGTTTGTTTATTTTTTTCTTTATTGATTAAGGTATTACATATGTGTCCTTATCTCCCCTTACCCCCCCCACCCCCTGGTGTCTGTGTCCATTGGTTAGGCATGCATACAAGTCCTTTGGTTGATCTCTCCCCCTTACCCCCTCCCTCCCTGACCTTCCTCTGAGGTTTGATGGTCTGATCAATGTTTCTCTGTCTCTGGATCTATTTTTGTTCATCAGTTTATGTTGTTCATTATATTCTACAAATGAGTGAGATCATGTGATATTTATCTTTCTCTGACTGGCTTATTTTGCTTAGCATAATGCTCTCCAGTTGTTTATTTTTATTTATTAAATTGATTGGGGTGACATTGGTCAACATGAACATAGTTTATGGATATCTACATTTCCAGTTCTTGGATATTAAAAACACTGCTGCACTTAACATCCTCATACATATCTTTTTGCATACATTTCTTAGTGGAATTGATAGACTAAGAACAGGTATATTTAACATTTTTTACAGTTGTTACCAAATTTCCCCCTTAAACAACCAATTTATCTTCCTACTAATGCTTTATACTACTAATACATGGTTTTCCCATACTCTTATTAACACTGGTAATGAAAAAAAATGGTTTCTGTTACCTAATCTGCTAGGTGAAATGTGGTATCATTTTGTGCTGTTTTGCATATTATTCATAAGTGATCTTGGACATCTTTTTATATGTTAATGGACCATTTGCATGTCTTTTTCTCTGAATTGTCTGTTGATAACCTTCATCAATTTTTCTTTTTGAATTTTCACATTTTTTACTAATTTTCAAATAAACTTTGTCTTAAGAGTAAAAAAAACCTTAGTCATATTTTATACATTTGTCCTATTTTGTCATATGCCTTTTCAAATAGGGTCCTAGGATGTGTCTGTATGGGTATCTATAGAACTTTATATTTTTAAGTGGTCAGATTCAACTATCCATACTTTTTGGCTTATTGAAATATATGGAGATAGATAGATAGATGTTAGGTAGATAGGTAGATGTAGATATAGATATAATTGTTAACAACATTATAATATCCCCAATTCTAATGTAAACTACTTGAAAATTTATTAAAATTTTAAATCCTATATAATAAAGAGGTAATATGCAAATTGACCATCACTCCAACACACAATATGGCCGCCCCCATGTGGTCAAAGATGGCCACCCCCATGTGGACACAAGATGGCCACCACAAGATGGCCAGCAGGGAAGGGCAGTTGTGGGCAATCAGACTGGCCGGGGAGGGTAGTTAGGGGTGATCGGGCCTGCATGGGAGGGCACTTGGGGCCAACCAGGCCAGCAGAGGAGGGCAGTTAGGGGTGACCAGGCTGGCAGGGGAGGGCAGTTGGGGGCAACCAGGCCGGCAGGGGAGGGCAGTTGGGGGTGACCAGGCCTGCAGGGGAGGGTAGTTAGGGGCATTTGTGCTGGCAGGGGAGCAGTTAGGCGTCAATTAGGCTGGCAGGCAGAAGCGGTTAGGGGCAATCAGGCAGGCAGGCAGCGAGTGGTTGGGCGCCGCAGTCCTGGATTGTGAGAGGGGTCCCAGATTGGAGAGGGTGCAGGCTGGGCTGAGGGACACCCCCTCCCTCGTGTACAAATTTCGTGCACCAGGCCTCTAGTTAGAATATAAATGTCTACATACAAATCATCTAAATGTATGGCATGTATGCATGTAGTATGCATCATGCATTCATTTACATGAAAATACACTTAAATGTAGAAAAATTAAATATAGTATAAATAATGTAAACCTATAGGGCGATAAGGACACATATGTAATACCTTAATCAAAAAAGAAAAAATTGATTAAAAAAATTAGAATTATTTAGGTTAGTCTTTATAATTGATCTTGATATATTGTTTAAGCATTTACTTCTTTATATATTAAGTAGTCTAAATGAGTTTATACACTTACAGAGATTACTTATCAATAGATTTTTTAAAATATTTTAGAAAATGCAACAAAAAATGGCCAAGCCTACATTTACTGGAAATAACATGACAGTACTGTCATCTGAATTTGAAAATAACTCTTCAGTTGTCATAGATAAAACATATGCTTTTGTTTGTTCTTTTCTGGGTTTGGGAATAGGTCATGTTAAGCCATTCATGTTTCCTGGCACTCTCCATCTTTTAACTGTTGATAGATATTCCTGAGATTGCTGTTAATTCTTCCTTGTGAATGTGTGAAGGAGAATATAGAACAGCTCAAAATGTATATGCATGCAGTTGATTTCTTTTTGTATATATAGCTGAGTTGATTACTTTTGGGAATAATAACTTTAGAGAAAAAGAAAATCACACTGGCTATTTCAAAAGCAAGTTAATTGTCCTTTAATACTTTTTATTAAAGAATACTTTTATTAAATAGGGAAATTACTGAAAATTATGAAAAAGAAAACCTCAAGATATCTCCCAATAAAATGTCATTCACATTTTCTTGTGAATTAACATTTCTCCTCCCACCCCCATTCATCATGTTACTTTTTAAGGATCCATACAACCTGAAATTTCACTTGAAGTAAAACATAAGCCATGTTACCAAACCTTAATTAAATAATATTTTAATTAATCAATTAACTATTATTGGATATTAACATTTCCAGCATTTCACTAGTATAAAAATGCTACAACAGACATCTTTATGGTAAAAGCTTTGGTCCTTTTCTTCTTTAGAATAGATTTCTACAAACAAAATTACTGGGTTCAATAATATTTACATTCAGATATAAGATATACATTATCAAATTATTTCTGGATTTATATTCCTCATTAGTAAAGTGTAAGAGTAGCCATTTCAGTGTTCTATCACTGGTACTGGAACTAGATAATTTAAATAGTTTTTAATTAAATATAAAAAAACTTTAAAATTATGCCATTTATTGATTCTTGAATTTAACCTTTTATCATCTTTTTTCTAATGACATTTCCTCATTTGTTAATTGAATTGAATTTGAAAAAATATATATTATAAAATATCTAGGACTAAAAATCCAATATCTAGAATAAATTAATCCAAGATCCAATGAGAGGTAATAAAATAGATAACACAATCAAGAAAAGAGGAGAAGATAAGAAGTAAGCATGTCAAAATAACTACAGATAAAGAGGAAATTGAATGACTCATAAGAAACAACTGTGTGCACCTCCTTTTAGATACACTTGAAAACCTGGCTGGAATGGATGCTTTTATAGAAAAAGTATATATGATGAAAACTTGTTTCAGAACATAGGAAAAATCTAAACTTTCTAATTTATATGATATTAAAAAATTGCAAAAGAACTACTTAAACAACAACAAAAAAGAGTAGCAGAATTGACAGTTTCATAGGAAAAAACCTCCTAAACCTTTGAGGAACTCATCATTTTCATGCTACCTAAATGTTTTTAGAGTATAACAGAAGTGAATGCTTCCAAATCTTTTTAAATTTTTTTGGAAGCAAGAAAAGCCTTGAGATCTAAAGCAGTTAAAGAATTCACAAAAAAACATCTAGAAACCCATTGTACTTGTGGGTAGTGATGCAAAATTTTTAAGTAGAATATTAGTAAATAAGGTCCAGCAATATAGTAAAAGAATAAAACACTACAATTAAATACAGTTCATACTAGGAATGTAAGGTTGTTAAATGTAAGGGATTCTGTTACCCAAATTATTATCCTATATAATAAAAGGCCAGAGGCCATAAGCATCATGACCAGAATGACTACTCGACCAGTTGCCATGAGGTGCATTGAGCACCTTTCAGTCCCTCCCCCGCGGCTCCAATCGCAGCAAGGTGGGTGGCGGTTGGGCGGGGTGGTGAGCACGGTGAGCAGCAGCATGTGGGGTGGTGAGTGCAGCGAGCAGTGGTGGGCTACGGTGCATGATTTCATGCGCTGGGCCTCTAGTATGAATAAATAAATATAGATAAACCATATGAAATAATTAGAAAGCACACCAAATTAATTTTCCTCCATACAAACTACAACCAATTACGGGTGAGGCCGCGGGCCCCTGGATCCGGGAGAGCCTGGGCCCCGGGTCCCGGTGAGGCCGCGGGCCCCTGGATCCGGGAGAGCCTGGGCCCCGGGTCCCGGTGAGGCCGCGGGCCCCTGGATCCGGGAGAGCCTGGGCCCCGGGTCCGGGTGAGGCCGCGGGCCCCTGGATCCGGGAGAGCCTGGGCCCCGGGTCCGGGCGAGGCCGCGGGCCCCTGGATCCGGGAGAGCCTGGGCCCCGGGTCCGGGCGAGGCCGCGGGCCCCTGGATCCGGGAGAGCCTGGGCCCCGGGTCCGGGCGAGGCCGCGGGCCCCTGGATCCGGGTGAGCCTGGGCCCCGGGTCCGGGCGAGGCCGCGGGCCCCTGGATCCGGGTGAGCCTGGGCCCCGGGTCCGGGCGAGGCCGCGGGCCCCTGGATCCGGGTGAGCCTGGGCCCCGGGTCCGGGCGAGGCCGCGGGCCCCTGGATCCGGGTGAGCCTGGGCCCCGGGTCCGGGCGAGGCCGCGGGCCCCTGGATCCGGGTGAGCCTGGGCCCCGGGTCCGGGCGAGGCCGCGGGCCCCTGGAGCCGGGTGAGCCTGGGCCCCGGGTCCGGGCGAGGCCGCGGGCCCCTGGAGCCGGGTGAGCCTGGGCCCCGGGTCCGGGCGAGGCCGCGGGCCCCTGGAGCCGGGTGAGCCTGGGCCCCGGGTCCGGGCGAGGCCGCGGGCCCCTGGAGCCGGGTGAAGCCTGGGCCCCGGGTCCGGGCGAGGCCGCGGGCCCCTGGAGCCGGGTGAAGCCTGGGCCCCGGGTCCGGGCGAGGCCGCGGGCCCCTGGATCCGGGTGAAGCCGTGCCCCTGGGTCCGGGCGAGGCCGCGGGCCCCTGGATCAGGGTGAAGCCGTGCCCCTGGGTCCAGGCGAGGCCGCGGGCCCCTGGATCCGGGTGAAGCCGTGCCCCTGGGTCCAGGCGAGGCCGCGGGCCCCTGGATCCGGGTGAAGCCGTGCCCCTGGGTCCAGGCGAGGCCGCGGGCCCCTGGATCCGGGTGAAGCCGTGCCCCTGGGTCCAGGCGAGGCCGCGGGCCCCTGGATCCGGGTGAAGCCGTGCCCCTGGGTCCAGGTGAGGCCGCGGGCCCCTGGATCTGGGTGAAGCCGTGCCCCTGGGTCTGGCCGAGACCAAACCAGAGGGAGTCGGACCTGCATTACCACCATTTGTCCACCATCCATAAATGAGGGGTCAGTGCCGACATGTACTCATAAGGAACTGGTGGACATTGATATTGGGTCTCAAAAGAACTGTTGGTCCAGAAAGAAACTCACTACAGACTGATTCATTTGCCTGTCAGCATAACTATTATTGCTCATCGCACATTCAATTCTTATAAGTATATCTCTAGTGACACATGATTTCGCTCATCTAGGGGAAATGACGAACAACATGGACTGATGAACAAGAACAGAACCAGAAACAAGGAGGCACCGATCGGACTATCGGGCCTCAGAGGGAGGATAGGGGAGGGTGGGGGGAAAAGGGAGAGATCAACCAAAGGTCTTGTGTGCATGCATAAGAGCCTAACCAATGGTTAAGTTCAACAGGGGGTTGGGGCATCCATGGGGAGGGGTGTGGGATGGGAATGGGGGGATGAGGACAAATATGTGACACCTTAATCAATAAAGAAATTAAAAAAAAACTACAACCAATTAGAAAATATATTTGAATAAATTATTAATATTATAATAGCAATGACAATCAAAATTCCTAGGAAGAAACTAGCAAAAAGAGGAAGAGGCATACATACATGTGCACACACACATGCATGCACACAAACATACACACAGTATAATGTTATTGAGCAACATAGAAGAAAACAAATAACTGGAAAGCCATATCCTATTCTTGGATGATAAGTCTCAGTATCATAAAATTATACTTAAATTAATCTTTTTTGAATATGCCTCCATTAAAATATCAATTGGACTTCTAAAAATCCTGATCTACTGGGTATAATGTTCAAATGGATAAAAAGCAAACATGTAGGAACACTTTAAAAATATTTGGAAAGGAAAAAACAAGATGTCAGCATAGCTAAACACCTGAACTTGCTGTCTTGCACAACCACTTCAAAACTATAAAAGACAAAATGGACATCATCCTGAACCACAGGAAGGCTGTCTGAATGGAAATTCTACAACTAGAAGGAAAGAGAAAAGCACACTGAGACTCAGAGGAGGTGCAAAAGTAAAGTGCAGAGGTACAGAGGCACACGCAGAAAGGGCTGGCATTGTTGTCTTTTTCAATCGGGAGGGAGACACAAGCTCCCGACTGCTCTGAACTCCAGTTCCAGGTGAGACTCTGGGAACCCAGACTCATACAGGGAATAATTGGACTGTCTTGCATCGGGCCAGAACACGAGGGCGCCTTTCTCTCAGAGGTGCTTGCAGCGATTACTGCGGGACACTGAGACCCGGGGGCCTCTTAGGGCAGGGCTAACGGTCAGCCATTGCTGTTTGCTCTGCCCTGTTGATTCCCTGAGACCCCACCCCACCCCAGCTGTGCACAGAGGCTTTTACATATGAATGGCCAGGCTCTTTGCAATCTAAAATTACCTAACAAACTACAGCTGGGTCAGAGAGCACAAGAACTTCCAAAAGAAGGTCCAAGGCTTTACAGCAGCTTGCATTGCTTCACAGCTGGGCCTCATATGGGCACCTCCAAACCCCAAACAAAGAAGAAGAATCTGCAGATCTCTCCATAGCTCCTGCTGGGTGGCCTCAGGCAGAGGCTAAATGTGCACCTCCTTGGAGATCCAAGAACCAGGGTACCCAGTGGTTAGAGTGGGACCATCCAGATAACAACTCCTCAGATCCATAAGGAACACACTCAGGAGGCAGACTCAGTGAGCACCAAAGCCCCACTGAAGCAAGTCTTGCCCCATAAGGGTGTCTCCAGAACAGAAGTTCACCCATCATAGACACAACTGATCCTCACAGCCAATTGGCCTGGAGGTCAGCTCCTCCCAGTGATACCAACAACAATCAAGGCTTAACTACAACAAGACTGTGCACACAGCCCACAAAGGGGTGCACCAAGAATGTCCACCTCAGGTAATTGGGGAGGCTGAGCCACTGGGCCCTATAGGACACCTAGCACACAAAGCCACTCTATCAACACAGGGAAGCAGCCAAAATGCGGAGACAAAGAAACAGATCACAAATGACAGAAATGGAGGAAAACAAACTACTGAATATAAAGTTCAAAACCACGGTTATAAGGTTATTCAAGAATCTTCTAGAACCCGCCAATAAATTTAGTGAGACCCTTGAGGATATGAAAAAGGACCAACTAAAAATTAAGCATACACTGACTGAAATAAAAAATATAACACCGAGATCCAACACCAGACTAGAGGATCGCAAGAATCAAGTCAAAAATTTGAAATACAAAGAAGCAAAAAACACCCAACCAGAAAAGCAAAAAGCAAAAAGAATCCAAAAATATGAAGATAGTGTAAGGAGCCTCTGGGAAAACTTCAAGGGTACCAACATCCGAATTATACGGGTGCCAGAAGAATAGAGAGAGCAAGATATTGAAAACCTATTTGAAGAAATAATGAAAGAAAACGTCCCCTACCTGGTGAAAGAAATAGAGTTACAAGTCCAGGAAGCACAGAGAACCCCAAACAAAAGGAATCCAAAGAGGACTACACCAAGACACATCATAATTAAAATCCCAAGAGCAAAAGACAAAGAGAGAATATTAAAAGCAGCAAGAGAAAAATAGTTAGTTACCTACAAGGGAGTACCCATATGACTGTCAGCTGATTTCTCAACAGAAACTATGCAGGCCAGAAGGGAGTGGCAAGAAATATTCAAAGTGATGAATAGTAAGAACCTACAACCAAGATTACTCTACCCAGCAAAGCTATCATTCAGAATTGAAGGTCAGATAAAGAGCTTCACAGATAAGAAAAAGCTAAAGGAGTTCATCACCGCCAAACCAGTATTATATGAAATGCTGAAAGGTATTCTTTAAGAAGAGGAAGAAGAAGAAAAGGTAAAGTTAAAAATTATGAACAACAAATACATATCTATCAACAAGTGAATCTAAAAATCAGGTGAATAAAATATCTGATGAACAGAATAAACTGGTGAATATAATAGAATCAGGGGCTTAGAAAGGGCGTGGACTGACAATTCTCAGAGGAAAGGGGGTGTGGGGGTGCGGGAAGAGACTGAACAAAAATCGTACTCCTATGGATGAGGACAGTGGGGTGGAGGGTAAGGGCAGAGGGTGCGTTGGGAACCGGGTGGAGTAGAGCTATGGGGGGAAAAAAGAGGAACAACTGTAATAATCTGAATAATAAAGATTATTTTATTTATTTATTTATTTTTCATTTTAATTTCTTTATTGATTGAGGTATTACATATTTGTCCTCATCCCCCCATTACCTTCCCAACCTCCCCCCACTCAAACATAATGTTGTGAAAGTAAATTTGGCAGATATTAAAATACATTTAATTTATTTAAATGAAATCATTGTGATGCTATTATATTAATAAACAGTGATAGAATGAAAGAGGAAGCCTAAAAATGGGCCCAAATACAGATAGGAATAGATTAAATGATAATAATGGCATTTCAGATTAACAGGAAAAACATGAATTGCTTAAAAGAGATATTGAGACAATGACATAGTTGTCTAGAAAACAATAAATTTGTTTCTCTACCTCACTACCTACACCAAAATAAATTCTAGTAAAGTCAAAATTTAAATGTGAAAGAAATTCCTAGAAGGAAATATGGGAGAAAATTTTCTAACCTTTTATTAAAGTAGAAAAAAACTTTTCTAGATATAGCACACAAAAAATAGATGCCATAAATAAGAATGTTGGCCTTCAATATTTGTAGCATTCAGAAACAAAGGGTTAATTTCCTCTAATGTAAATAGTACTTACAGTCTGGCTGGCTGGCATGGCTCAGCGTGAGCATAGGCCCTTTATGAACCAGGAGGTCATGGTTCAATTCCTGCTCAGGGCACATGCCCAGATTGCAGACTCCATCCCCAATGTGGGGTGTGCAGGAGGCAGCTGATCAATGATTCTCTCTCATTGTTGATGTTTCTATCTCTCTCTCCCTCTCCCTTCCTCTCTGAAGTCAATGAAAAAATATATATTTTTAAAAGAGTACTTATAGTCAATAAGAAAAAAGTCCAAAAAATAAAATGGGGAAAAATGGATATAGATCATGGAAAAGGAAATGAGAATGATTATTGAATGTCTGAAAAATGTTAACCTCACTCCTAAGAAAAATACATAATAGAACTCTAAGTTATCATTTACCACCTATCACATTGGAAACAAAACAATTGATAATATACTTTGTTGACAATTATATGTAAAACTAGAAGCCCAGTGCATGAAATTCATGCACAGCGGGGGGTTGTCCCTCAGCCCAGCCTGTACCCTCTTCAATCTGGGACTCCTGGAGGGATGTCCGACTGCCCGTTTAGGGCCGATCCCACCAGGATCGGGCCTAAACGGGCAGTCGGACATCCCTCTCACAATCCAGGACTGCTGGCTCCCAACTGCTTGCCTGCCTGCCTTCCTGATTGCCCCTAACCGCTTCTGCCTGCCAGCCTGATCACCCCCTAACCACTCCGCTGCCAGCCTGGTTGATGCTTAACTGCTCCCCTGCCAGCCTGTTTGCCCCCAACTTCCCTCCTCTGCCAGCCTGGTCATCCCTAACTGCCCTCTCCTGCAGGGTTGATCACCTCCAATTGCCCTCCCTTGCAAGCCTGGTCCCTCTCAACTGCCCTCCCTTGCAGGCTGGGTGCCTCTCAACTGCCCTCCCCTGCTGGCCATCTTGTAGTGGCCATCTTGTGTCCACATGGGGGCAGGATCTTTGAGCACATGGGGGCAGCTATATTGTGTGTTTCAGTGATGATCAATCTGTATATTACTCTTTTATTAGATAAGATAGAGGCCTGGTGCACGGGTGGGGGCCATGCCCCCTGGCGACCCAAGCGGAGGCCCTGGTATCTGGAATTTATTTTCCTTCTACAATTGAAACTTTGTAGCCTGGAGCAGAGCCAAGCCTGCTGTTCCCTCTGGGGTGGCAGCCATTTCTGGGGCAGTTAATTCACCTTCTACAGTTGAAACTTTGTTGCCTTAAGCGGGTGGGCCCGGCCAGGGTGTGCTTTAAAGCTTTGCTTCCCCTGTTGCTGCCGGCAACCCTGGCCTGCTCTCTCAAGCTCCATTCTGTTGCCATTTGTTTGAATTTGTTTACCTTCTATAATTGAAACTTTGTAGCTTGCGTGGAGGCTTAGGCCTGCAACAGCTATGGAAAGCTTGGCTTGCTCTGTTACCTGGGAAACCTTGCTCTCTGTGGCTGTAGCCATCTTGGTTTGGGTTAATTTGCATACTCGCCCTGATTGGCTGATGGGCGTGGCTTGGCTGATGGGCGTGGCTTATGTAGCGGAGTGATGGTTAATTTGCATATTACCGTTTTATTAGAGAAGATGCTGGTTATAGGAGTACAAATAGATATAGTCTCTATGAAAGGAAATTTGGCTGTAGCTAGCAAAAATATAGGGTATATTCTTTGACTCCATAGTTTCACTTCTTGCAATTTGTCCCACAGATATTGAATGAATATACAGTGACATGTATGAGGATGTTAACAATAGCATTGTTTGAAATGTCAAGGATGTCAATCAATATATTCATCAATACGAGGCTACTTTAGCTTATGGTACCAACATGCAATTGAATACTTTGCAGCCTTACAAATAATGAGATATACATGGTAGGATGAGAAGTGGAATGGTTTAGAGAGAATTGCATGGCAGGATTTTCACTCTATTCACACTGTATATATTTATATTTGTTTCTTAAACTAGGTGATGGGGTAGTTGGGTATTTATTTATTTATTTATTTTTAAATTTCTTTATTGATTAAGGTATCACATATTTGTCCTCGTCCCCCCATTCCCATCCCACACCCCTCCCCACACATGCCCCCACCCCCCTGTTGTCCTTAACCGCCGGTTAGGCTCATATGCCTGCACACAAGTCCTTTGGTTGATCTCCCCCTTTACCCCCACCCTTCCCTACCCTCCCCCCGAGGCCCGACAGTCTGATCCATGCCTCCTTGTTTCTGGGTCTGTTCTTGTTCATCAGTCTATGTTGTTCATTATTTCCCCTAGATGAGTGAGATCATGTGCTATTAGAAATACACTTATAAGAACCGAAAATGAGACAAGCAATAATGGTTATGGTGACAGGCAAATGAATCAGTCTGTAGTGAGTTTCTTTCTGGGCCAACAGTTCTTTTGAGACCCAATTTCAATGTCCAACAGTTCCTTATGTGTACATGTCAGCACTGACATTTCAGTTCTGGATGGTGCACAAATGGTGGTAATGCAGGTCCGACTCTGTCTGGTTTGGTCCTGGGCAATCTGCAGTGATGCACAGCTGATAACTGCTAGTATGGGAAGGCCACATCAGCGTCTTCCATCTCTGGACTGCTTCTCTTCTGTCTTCATGGATGGAGTAGTCCTGTCGATTCCTCTCTTGCTGGAATCCACATGGTCTCGGAGTTGTTTTCTGAAAATATACAAACATATTCTCGACCAAAAGTTAATAAAGGAATATTTTCTATAAATTTGACTGGGGATCCTTTTTCAATTTTTGCCCAAATGATTTTCCTCTGGCTTGTTTTGTCACCTTGTGTGTTTTTCATGGGTGTCTTGCTTTTAGCCTTACAATTAATTTTCTAAGGTATTAATTTTCTAGATGTAATTTACTTACAGGATATTTTTCCTTGCATGATATTCCTCTAATATCCCCTCCTCTTTTGATTTAAATGTTAGGAGGCTTTTGAAAATTTTATAATGTAGTCTTGATGGCTTTTAAATTTTAATTTTTTTGCACCATAATATTGTTCTTTATGTTCTTTTATGGATGTTTGAAATACTTTTAATCAACTTATTCAAAATGAGGCAACTCTGTATATATCAAAGGATAAGAGTTTTCAGTATACATCAGTAAACAAAAGCCATTGTGTCTAGCAGTGGCTTTGTTGATTGTGATCCAGAGTAAGAAATACATTTTACATGGTGACCCAGTTCACAATGAACCTATAAATAAAAATAAAAACTAGAAACAAAAATTTCAAAAGACAATACCCACTCTAACATTGTCTATTCTATTTCATGTCTTTGTAATGTTAATTGTGATCCAGTAAATTTATTTCATAATCCACTAATAGGTCACAACCTGAAGTTTCAGTACCCTACACTTGATGCTTGCATATGCAAAGAATTTCTCTGGAAATATTCATAATCAATGGCTAATTCTGATTGCATTTGTGGAAGGGAATTAGATGACTGTGGTGGACAGGGTTTGGAGAGATGTTTCCCTGTATGCTCTTTTGTACCTTTAGAACTTTGTACTATGTATTATTAAAAGTTTTTAATTGAACAATTAAAATGTAAATAAAAGGAAAATTATCACAAAGGAAGGAATGCAACACATTTGTTTTCTAGACCACTTTTTAAAATTACCAATAACTGCTGCTTACAGAGTTCTTTCCAATGTTTTAAAAGAAATGAAAAAAACACCTTTTTAGAAAAAGAGTAAGAGCACAGGATTATATTTTTATTATTATTTTGTAATCTTTACTCGAGGAGGATATGTTTATAATTGATTTTAGAGAGAGAGGAAAGGTGGAGAGAGAGAGAGAGAGAGAGAGAGAGAGAGAGAGAGAGAAGCATTGATGTGACAGAGAAGCAATAATCAGTTGCCTCCCATATGCACCCCAAGTGGATCAAACCCACAACCTAGGTATGTGCTCTTATTACCACTAAAAAATGAGTTCCTGATATTAATAATTCACTACCTACACGACACCACAACCTTTTGGTCCACAGGATGCCAGGATGACGCTCCAACCAACTGAGGCACCTGGGCAGGGCAGGAGCACAGGATTATAAAATATTCCCTTTATGGAAATCCCCAGGTTTGGCTCTTGATTTATTCCTTTAACATAGCTTTTTTGGTGTGTGCTCCTTCTAAAAATAAAGTGAGAAACAAATCTGTTAGACCCAGGGTAATATTTTGCTTTCTACATTACTATTAAGTCACTTCCTCTTTCTGATTGTCCTAGTGAATTTAGAGCCCCATAAGAGGGAGAGACTTTTTTTTTTTACTTGAAAAAGCCATGTTTGGATATCAAGTTTCTGTTTTAAGGAAGGAACAAGGCATGAAAGTCTTGTTATCCAGTGGACTAGCAGTTTTATGTTTCAGTTGTCTGCCAAAATTAGCAGTTGTAAAACAAAAAGATAGCTGTGAATTTCAAACCTTCCATGTCATATATACCATGCTATTTTCCTTTGAAACTAAAGTTATGTATTTGTCATTTAACAATCTCAGCAATATACACACAACTGTGTTTTCATGAACTAATGACTATTACACTAAATGGTTGATTTTAGATAGCATTTCCTTATTCACCGAAGTCCATATTTTTAAGTTTCTGTTTTCAATTTTAAGGTCACTATCACCTGAATAATTGTTACTCAAATAATTTTCATTTATTTTGATGTTTGCAAGTATAAGACTTGTTTTTTTGAGATAAGTATCTTTTATTTTCATTATTCCTTAAAAATATTTATATTTGTTGAAATAATTCTGCAACTAGAGAGATTGTGTGGCCTGCAAAAGTCTTTTGTACAACAATTTAATAACTTTTACTATGAGATCATTGGCAGCCTTGTGAAATCATCCAAAAATTTCCCTTCTACCACGTTTTATAATTCTGGGTTACCAGTCCTAAACAAGGACCTAACAAAAGAAGAATAAACTAAGGGTGTATCCCACTCCTTGCCTAATTTGTGAGTTCTCTATAATTTCTTTGAATGGCTTTAGGGTTACCACACTCTGAGTTGTTCTCTTATCTTGGTATTCACTTTTCTATCTTACTCACTGCTTCTTCCCCTTCCCTCTAATCTTTTAATGTAGGAGTGCCTCAGTGTCTTTGTCCTAGAGTCTTCTCCATTTACTTGCTCATTTAGTGACCTCAGATGGTCTTGAGGCTTAAAACACTATCTAATATACTGATGGGTCCCAAATTTATATCTCAGCCAAGACCTCTTTTCCAATAACCTTTTTCAACTACTTGCTTGATAATTTCACTTGGATGTCTAATGGGTGACTTAAATTTCCCTTGTCCAAAACTAAACTCTTGATCTACCCCAAGCTTTCTTCACTTTTAGACTTGCACATTTTGGTTTATGGGAACTCCATCCTACCAAACAATTTGGAGTCATTCTGAAAGCACTCTTGCTCTCATATCTTACATCCACTCTATCAACAAATACTGTTCCTTTACTACCAATTCCACTACTGCTACCCTTGTCCAAGGCACCATCATCTCTCACCTGGAGTAATTCTTTTAACAGGTCTTCCGCTTCCCAGAATGACCCTCTTAGAATGTAAGTCTATTGTGCTAAGAATATTTAAATGGCTTCTTATTTAATTCTGATTAAAAATATTTACATTGGTCTAAAATGCCCTCCATGATCTAGCTACTTGATACCTCTCTGTCCTCATCTCCTTCTACATTTTCCCTTGTTATCTCCATTCCAACCACACTGGTATCTGTCAATATCTAAAAAAACCTTCGGGGCACGTCTGTCTTAGGGACTTTTTCTAGCTGATTCCTCTAATTGGAACTCTCTTCCTCCTGACATTGCATGTTTAATTCTCACACCTCCTCAAGTCTTGTTCAGATGTCTCCTTATCATTGAGGTCAACTGTGATCCATACTGTATAATACTGTAAGTTTCATTCCCAACCCCATACTTTCATTACCCTTTATCCTGTTGTACCTTTTCTTTTATGCTATGATTACTACTTATTTTCTCCCCCCCCCCCCAGAAGAATTGTAAGTTCCACAAGGGCTGAGAGATCTTTGTCTGTTTTATTCACTGAGGTAATTAAATCTCCTATAATACTTTTGAACACTTAATAGTTATTCAACAAATATTTTGAATGAGTTAATCAATATAGATGTGTAATTCTTGGTATATATATTTTGGCTATTCCTTTACACAGAACTGAATAACTGTTTTTGATTGATTTGAAGTGTTATTTCTTGCACAATTGATTTTTTAGGCTGTCTCTATATGTGTAAACCAGTTTGGTTTTTGAATGACTTGGTCAATCAGCTCAATAGAGTCAGTGTTTTTAAACCCCTACATTAATAGTTGAGAAAGTCAGACTTATTTTCTGATTCCCTGGATCTGTTTAGTTTCAGTTTGTAATGACTACACTGACTTTTATAGGTAAAATATTCAAGCTAATTTGTGCATGGAAAAAGAGCTGCTATTGATAAGCCAAATCAATACATGTAGACATAACCACATTCAATCACAATTAGACTACAAGTCAAATGAGTATTGTAGGAGAACTTTATACTCAGCATAGTTCATTTTAAGACTAAGAAATAGAAAATACCAGTTGATTGAAGGTCCATAAATAAATAAATAAGCACATGCATGTATCTTTTAGAGTGATTTATGAAAATAAGCAAGTCAATCAAAATTGTCAAATAGGTTGATTTATTTAAGAGACTGCCTGCATTGATATGTTGTCTGACTCAATTGCTCAGTCATTCCAGTGGAAACTATTAAATCTTTTGTTTATGAAGACACAACCATATTTTACCAAATAACTCATCAATTGATTTTAATTCTACTTAGAATCTATCAATCAATTCAGTCAAAATTTTAAGAAATGTGAGTCTACAGGACAGTCAACTCTAAAGTAAAACTTTACTTTAGATAAAAAAGTGTAAAGATGTTAAAGTGAGATTTTACTAATCCTGAGTCATGTCAGAATTTGCGAAAATGTCTGTTAAAGTTGAAAAAAGAGTGAGAAATGAAAGTATAACATTTCAGTCTTGAATAAGTCATAAACCTATCAACACTTGACATTTTCACCAGTCATCCCATTCTTACTGGTGTCAAAACAATGCCACAGCTGATATTGAGATACCTCAGGAAGGAAAAACAAGAGGAAACAGAACAAAACAAAGCAGCCACAATAAAGGAAGAAAGGAAACAGACAATGGTAGCTACATGGGTTAAGTACTTGATATATATTTTTTTACTTGCTCTCAACATATGTGCATAAATTGTTTTAACTTTTGCCTGCTTTTGTTTTACCTTCTATTAAGTTATGTAACTTGCATACAAGGGAACAGTATTTGGAATATAATTTTATCTTTTATCTCAAGTGTAGTTTTGTCCCTCAGCTCTGTCATTTGTGCTTCAAGCTAATACTGTCATTTTAGCTTCAGTGACAAGGTTTATCAAGATGTTCTGTTTTATTTCTTGTTTCTAAGCAGCTGCCTAGAACTACAGTCACGAGTCTGCTAAATTGGGCAGTCATTTGGAACTATTTTCTATCACGCTCGCTTAAGAGCCATAATGTTTTATAAAGAAATTATCCCAAGGTAAATCTCAGCAGAAAAGTGGTTTTCTCTGATAATAGTTTGCCTCCAACAAAGAGGTTGGTCTTTACCCACAAGAACTAGAAAGAATAATTTGGACATATTTTCTTGTACCTTAAACCATGGGCCTATGAGACTTAAAATAAAGAAATATCTTGCTTTCCAACAAGTTAGGTTTCAGTTGT
This sequence comes from Cnephaeus nilssonii, assembly GCF_951640355.1. NCBI lineage: Eukaryota > Metazoa > Chordata > Mammalia > Chiroptera > Vespertilionidae > Cnephaeus > Cnephaeus nilssonii. Next base: position 115,125,636 of record NC_137071.1, read on the forward strand.
TCCAGATTGAATTAGTGTAAATAAAATAAAAAGAAAGGCCCTAGCAAATCAATACTGCATTGGTAGTAAACTGGTAAATACTGACAAATTATCCTTTTAGGCCTTAGCGAGGTTTAATCTAAACATCGTTTTCTCCTGACAATATGAGAGAGAAGAGGGCAATTTATTACACAGTCCTGATATGAATGAGAAAAGACTGCTGCTTGTTCTTCAGTGTTCTGGCTCTTTCCCTCTCCATGCCAGTTCAATTTTTGTTTTGCTCCAGAAAATCATTCTCCAATAATATGTTTATAGGTCTTGTAACTTTAATGCATAGCACTGCTGCCTTATTATGGTTCATCTGTTCATCTAGCTTGTTTAAGAATGTAGATTTTTAAGTGCTCTGTTGAGACTCAGGTGTCTCTTATTATATGCATGAAGCCTGTTCCTAAAGCTTTTTATGCAAATCATTTCATAGTTTTACCTGTTGCATGAGATCAGTATATAAAGCAATCTTTTAGAAAATCTGATCACATTATAATGGGAATATTTACCGCGCCCTCAAATTCATGATTTTCATAACATGTGATTTTTGCTTGTTGGGTTTATTTTAAAATGTATCTATTTCTAGTGCATTCTACTATCCCTTTACAGGGAAGGAGAAAATTGTGATTTTGAAGGAAATATATTTAGTGTGGGTTCTTTCTAATTTCTTATAATTTTTAATTGTTTTATCACCTAACTCATATTCTATGTGACTGATGTGAAGTACAAATAATGTTAAATGTGTGGTAGAAAAATTAGGTCAGCAATTCATATGTTTTTGTTAAATAAATTAGTTGCATTAAAATGTCACATTTTCCAACATGGATATGATAAAAGGACATTCTTAATTAACCCAAGATGGATATGGACATAAGAGAACCAAATAACAGCTCCAGGCAGGATCATATCTCAAGATAGTACATCATGAACAATATTTAAATTACTGGTTATATTTATCCCACATATTTTGAAAAACTTAAAGTCTTATTATATTAACATTACATTTCAAAACAGTTATTATTAGAATAATGTAGAAATGAGCCTCAAAACTTTTTTACACATTTTGGGGGAAATGACATATATATACATATATCTCAAGTAGTACTAAATGTCTTCCTACATAATGTATCCCATACCAAATTGTAGCCTTAATATGTTTAATTGCTCATCTGTACTGCAGTATTATTTAAATTCCTAGATATCTTGAGCCAAAAGATTTAAAAATAAAATGGTGAACATATTTGTAAAAGGGGGAATTTTAGTGAAAAACTCAGTCAAATTTAGTTTTATTCATTCAAAAGAGAAATCAATTTCATCTGGAAAACATTTTCTAAAATAGAAAAGTGTATTATGGATATATGATTGGACTATTAAATATAAATGTTCCAATCTTAATCTACTATAGACCAAGCCATTGTGACAAGATTTCCTATATAATTAGCAACACACTGCATATGCCAGTGGGTTAAAGTGAGAAAAAACGAATCAGTTTGGTTTCTTAAACATAATTAACTACAAAGTATGAATTTGCTTTACTTCAGGTTTTACATGCAAAATAATACCAAATTGTGAGACTTTTTAAGTTATTAAACATTTTAAAATTCCCATTGGGAGCAAGGCACTGTTATAGAAGAGATATAGGGAATTGTGAGGGGAGAGATAAGGATTAAAACACATATGGTCAAAGATCTTCTGCTTAGAACCTTGCTTACTTCAACCTAATGTTGCTGATAAAAGTAATTTTGATGGTATTATTAGCCCATTGCTATACAACTAGGCCAATTGACCAGAATAAGATCAATATTTTTTCCCACTTGACAAGATAGCCAATCACCAGGGGTTTGATTGGATCACTGTGTGGTCGATCCAATTCATTAGTTAAGATTACTGAATAAACCATACTTGGAGAAACTTGAATGCAAGTTAGTAGGCAAGTACCAAGTAGTAGAACAGCTCTATAAGAAGAGCAAGCTCATCAAATGATTTCTGCAAGTCATTATTTATGTCCAGAATTGATTCAATGAGTAAAGTTATTTGAAGGGTCTGAAAGATATAAGTAAAAAGAATGATTTTTAAAATTTAAAGAGAAACATATGTTACTATGTATTAAAGTCTGTTTCAATATTAGAATTTATTTATTCAATAAGCATTTATAAAGCATCTATGGTGTGCAAAATACTGGGCACCTAGAAATGAACAGACATTTTCCCTGACCTTGAGAAGTTCACAGTCAGTGACCAGAGTTGAAGAGTAGACAAAGTATGTCACACATATGCACAAAGCATAGATAATGAAATAACAAACTGGGGAAATCTGTGAATGCTTCACATAGAAGGTGATATTTGAAGTATGAATACAAATTTACTAGGCAAAAAAGAAAAGGCATAGTGAATAGAATGTGCATGAACACAGAAGCATTAAAGGGCATGTCATATTCTGGAAACTGTAAGGAATTGACCCTGGCTAAGTGATAGTATGTTAACAGAGACAGATAAAATATGTTATTTAAAGATAATTTGGGGCTAGTTTGCAAGAGCCTCATATGCCGTGCTAAAGAGTTTGGATATTTTTCTCCTGAAAATGCAGATTCACCAATTTATTTGGCAATGTGATAAGATTTGTACTTTAGAAAGACAACTCTTATGGCATTGCAGACCATGGATTGTAATTCATTCACTAGTCCAAAAATATTTATTGAATACCTACTATCTGTCAAGCAAGTGGTGGAAATAAAAAGACCAATAAGTCACAGTGCCTGCCCTAGAAAACTCAGACTGGTAGAAAGACAGACATGCAAATAATTACAGTTCAATATAATGTCTTATAACTATGTCCAACATACAATGAGGATATAGAGGAAAGAGTGCCTATGTTATCTTGAGTAAGTCAGATAAAGCTTAATGAGTATGTGAAAATTAAGCTAAGTCTTCTAATTTGTACAGAAAAGAAAAAAATTTTGGCATAAAGAAAATCTAGAGGTTACTTATATTTTCAGAATGGCAGAGTGAAATTCTTTCCTCTGAAATCACCCAAATATAACAAGGAGAATGAAAAACAGAATAACTTTATGTCTGAACCACAATGAATAGATAAAGGTTGCCAAGGCCCTGATGATCAAGGAGTGTAGGAAGATGCCTAGAAATAGTTTTCAAACAAACCAGAGCATACTTCCCCAAAGTAATCAGATCACACTGTGAAATAAACCAACAGTCCTTTATTTTAAAAAATGGGAATAGGGTCTATAGACTGGTGCTAGAAGCTGCCATGGACCAAGGGAAGTTCAAATCTGACAAGGAAATTCATCCATACATCATCTTTGCAGGAATCATTTGGAGGAATGATAGAGGAAAAATACTGAATTTTGAGTAGCCCTACAGCTTCCAGTATTCATTGAATGGAGATGATAGCTCAAACTGTGCTGGCTCGTGCTTTCTCACACGTGCAGGCAGGCACGCACCATGCCCAAAGGAGCTTCATTCTGAACAAAGGAGAATTCCTGTTAGGAACACTTCATGGCCTGTCCCCTTTATGAACCTACTACCAATAACTGGTCTAGGAAGAACTAAGCTCATTCAAAGATTAGTAGTAATGCAAATGGAACCAGAACATAATCTATGCAAAGGAACTACAAGAAAAAAATAAGAAACTAAATAGAAAAAATAAATGGAAGATAAGCGTTCACTAGAGAAATGCTGCCTCCAAGCAGAAAAAAACGTTGAAACAAAACATATTGCCATGAAAGGACATAGTATATGAAACAACATAAAGGAATAAAACGTAAGTAGAGATCAGAAAAGCAACAAAAGATAAAAAATAAGGAAAATAAAGCAAACATTGGAAGCAGCACAAAAGAGAACAGGTACTGCAGTAAGACATGAAGAACAGAACAGAGAAAAACAAAGGAAATTAATGGAATAAACAAATACTTTTAAGGAGAGAAAGAAAATCAAATCTATGTGAGATGTTCAAAGGAGATCCAGGATAAGTGCAAATGTTATTCCCAATGAAGATAATCAAACAAAAGACACAAATTTGCAAAGATATTATTCAAGAAAACATTCTAGATATTAACTTACTTGAATTTATAGATTGAAAAAGCCCAACATATTCCAAGAAAAGTGTTAAAAGGATGATCAACATTGAGACACATCCTGGTAAAGTGACTGGACATCAAGAATATTTAGCACATCCAGGGGAAACAATTAAGAATATATAAGGCTGCCCTAAGACTACTTCACAATAACCTTCAACACTAGAAGACAGTGAATCAGTGCCTTCACAGGTCTGGGATTAGGTGCTGCCTTAAATTTTGTTTTATAGGCACCTTGCTTGTCTCAGATTTCAGGAGTTGTGTGTTGGGGAAATTCACTATGATGCTATTAAAGTCATTCTATCACAAGATGATAAAGGCCTAGGCTAGGTTGGTGACTGTGGAGAAAAGATGGGATGGATATGGGTGGAATTTTGTATATGTAATTAAGGTTATTAGTCAGCTAACTTTAAGGTTAGTAGATTGCCCAAGTAGGCCCAACGTAATTGCATGTGTTCTTTTAAATCATAGAGTAGCTGGTAGCAGAAGGAAAAGTCAGAGAAATCTGAAGAGTTAGAGGGATTCCATGTGAAAAAGGTTCTCTGTTGATGAAATGGATGAAGCTATAGGGGAAAGACCTGAGATTGGTCTCTAGTTGCTGAGAGTGGTACTTGGCCAATAGAGCGCAATAACATGGGGGCACCTCAGTACTACAGCCACACGACATTAAATTCTTCCAACAAAAGAAATGAGCTTAGATAAGGACCCTGAGCTCCAGATGAGAATGCAGCCTAGTCTACCCCTATTTTCCTATTTTTTGTCCCTATTTTCTAGGCCTCTTATCCTAAAGCTCCATCCCTTATTGCTACTAAGTTTGATGCATTATACTTTTGAAATTCCACCCATATCCATCCCATCTTCTCTCCACAGCACACCAACCTAGTCCAGGCCTTTTATCACCTTGTGATTGAATGACTCTAACAGCATCATAGTGAGTTTCCCTAGCACACATTCCCCTCCTCGCCCATTCCATGACCTATTCTATATTAAACTATGTTGTTGAACTCAGTTTTTATCACATCATTTCTTTATTCTAAAACCTTATTTTACTTCCTAATTTCTCTTATAATAAGTTTAAACTTCCCTACTGGCATTTAAAATAATTTATAATTAAGTGAAATAAGCCAGTCATAGAAAGACAAATACTATCTGATCTCACTTATATGTGGAAATCTAATAAAAATAATTTAACAAATAAAATAGAAACAGACTCATAGATACAGAGAATGAACCGAAAACTGTCAGAGGGGAGTGGGTTTGGGGCTGGATGAAAAAAAAAAAGATGAAGGGATTAAGTAAAAAAGATATATATAGAGAGATGTGTACAACAGTATGGTGATAGTCAGAGGGAAAATGGGGTGGAGGGAAGTGGAAGTGGGTGAAGGAGGGGAAAATGGGGATGGAAAGAGACTTGACTTTGGGCGGTATGCAGTATGCAAATAATGTTTTATTGAGTTGTACACTTGAAACCTGTATGGTTTTGTTGACCAGTGTCACCCCAATAAATTCAATAAAATAAAAATTAAATAATCCATAATCTGACTTCTCTTAATCTCCCTAATTTAATTTCTCCAATGTGCAAATTCTGTTACAGTCAGTTCTATCTCTTCTTGACTTCACTTAGGTTGTTCTGCTGAGAATAGGCTTGAATCTTTTCTCTACATTGCCATATCCTATCCCATTTCAAAGTGTATCTCACATTTTAGGGTCATCAGGAGTCTGCTTGCTATGTATTCCAACCCACATGGACATCCTCTTATTAATTCCTACAGCACTCATAGTTTGTCCTATCTCTAATTGTTTTCTTCACTTCATGGTATATGTACTATCTATCATTGTTCTTTCTATGTGCATGTGTGTGCATGTATTTTCCTATCTCCCCATCTAGTCTAAAAGTTCCTTGAGAACAAGAAGAATGCCTTGTACTTCTTTGACAGTCCCACACTACTTATCTCAGTGCTTTCCCTAATGTTGATAACCAACATAAATAGTTATTCATTGATTTCAGGCATTGACTGTAGTCGATAATGTATTTGTTAGTCAAAAGGACCCTTATTGATGCCTCTTCAATTTAGACAATAACTGTCATATCTGCCTGTTCTGTAAATATATATTTTTAATGCACTGTTACTAATCTAAACACCTTGTTTTGTTTTTCCCTATTCCCCACTTGTTTTCATATTGAGCTGATTGGACACTGAGGGTGGTACTTTAGATTTTGCTGAGTAAAATTTTTTTTTCTTAATCCTCAACCGAGGGTATTTTTTCCTCTGATTTTTAGAGAGAGTGGAAGGGATGGGGAGAGACACAGAGAAAAATATCAATGTGAAAGAGACACATTGACTGGTTGCCTCCCACATGTGCCCGGACCAGGGCCAGGGATCGAGCCTGCAACCGAGGTACATGCCCTTGACCGGAATCAAACCCAGGATCCTTCAGTCTGCAGGCTGGCATTCTAGCCACTGAGTCAAACTGGTTAGGGTTTGCTGAGATAATTTGTGGTGCATTTCTGCAATAATTCTATGTGCTGTGCTTACTAGTTGGTGGTGGTTTACACTTGAACTGAGTTGATAAAGTATAGTTTATGAAGGCTGCTATAGCAGGATGGATATACTTTTCAAGTACATTATGCTTTTTCTTGTATTTTTTAGCAAATTTCATTTTCCTCACAGTGAGCATCTTGGTGCTTTTTATTTCTTTTTTCTTGTATAAGTGTTTATGCACACACATGCATTAGTATGTATATCAGTTAGTACCTTTTAATTTGAGAGTAACAGATTACCCAATTCAATCTTGCCTAAGGACAAGGTGAATGTTTGGCTCCAGGTATATATTTATCTTAATGTATGGCTTAATCATGGCTCAATTTATGTCACCAGTATCCAGTTTGTCTCTGTATCTTGGCTCAGGTCTACTGTCTAGGTGTTAGCTACATTGTCAGGCTAAGGAGCAATGACAGAAGCTCTTCTAGTGGAGGAAGAAAACCTTCCTTTTTCCCAGAAACTCTAGAAAATGTCTAAGTGCATCTTATTCCCTTTGGGTTAATCATCTGCCCATTCACCATGCCCAAAGGAATGAGATTTGCTGATTATTTAGACCCATTAAAGACCCCCCTATAGAGCTGAGAATGGGGTCAACCTGCCTCAAAACATGAGAGTTGGAGAGGGATAGTTTACAAAATTTAAGGTACAGTTTTACAAAGAGAAAGTTGAAAATACTAACTAGCAAAAGCAACAGCTCACCACCAGTTGGCTTACTGGTTGTTTTTCCTGATCTGCGCTTAATACTCAGACTGCTTCTGAACCCCTTGTTTTTGGAAGAATGATCTTCTGTTCTTTTAAACAGCTTTATTGAGATATAGTTCACACCCCAAATATTCAATCCATTGGTTTTCAGTACATTCAGTTTTATGCAACCATAACCACAGTTAATTTTAGAACATTTTCATCACCTCAAAAAGAAACCCCCACCTTTAGCTATCACTATCCACCCAGCCCTATATCTATCTACCCTAAGAAACCACTAATCTACTTGCTGTTTCTATACATTTGCATATTCTGGGTATTTTATACAAATGGAATCATACACTGTGTGGCATTGTATTGGGCTTCTTTCACTTAGTATGCTTTTGAGATTTGTCCATGTTATAATATGAATTAGCATTTCATTCCTTTTAATTGCCAAATAATGGTCCATTGTATGAATACAATGCATTTTGTTTACCCATTCATCAATTGATAGATATTTGAGTTGCTTCTCCTTTTGCTTTTGTTTCACAGGGAGTTTTCTCTTTTTTTTCTTTTATGTCTGTATTGTTCCATCTTGCTGATTTTTTTTATCATCTTCAAGATTCATATGCATCTATATATCATTTTTCTCAGTTGAGAATTATTTGTTCTCCTGAGAATAAGATAAATGTGATTTTTCCCTCAGATAAAAATAATCTTCTGTCATATCTGTGGTCATGAGTAAAGCTTTTTTCTACTCTCTGTGAGATGTAGAGGCAGCTCCTAAAACAGGAACTTTCAAACTTTTTTGGCAGTGATCCAAAATAAGATATATTTTCCATTGCAGGGCAGTAACTCATGTGTATATGTATTAAACAAAAGTTTCACAAAACACTATATACAAAGCATTGTGATATTCTATCCTATTCTGTTCTAGTCTCTGTCATACCCAAACCTACCTAGTCCTACCCTTCCCTATGCTACCCTGCCCTATTCTATTTTATCCTGCTCTACCTTACCCTACCTTGTCATTTTTTCTATTGTTTTAAATATGCCTTTCATGATGCCATACATTGATTTCACAACCCACCTGAAGTTTCAAAACACTATCCAGATCCTTTCTTATCCTTCTAAGGTGATGGCTTCAGAATTGTCTTATCTTTTACTAGAGGTCCGGTGCACGAAATTCATGCACAGGGTGTGGGGGGGGGGTTGTCCCTCAGCCCAGCCTGCACCCACTCCAATCTGGGACATCCCTCTCACAATCCAGAACTGCTGGTTCCCAACTGCTCGCTGCCTCCCTTCCTGATTGCCCCTAACCGCTTCTGCCTGCCAGACTGATCACCCCGTAACCACTCCCCTGCCAGCCTGATTGATGCCTAACTGCTCCCCTGCCAGCCCAATTGCCCCTAACTGCCCTCCCCTGCAGGCCTGGTCCCCCTCAACTGCTCTCCCCTGCAGGCCTGGGTCCCCCCCAACTGCCCTTCCCTGCAGGCCTGGTCACCCCAAACTTCCCTCCTCTGCCGGCCTGGTCACCCCTAACTGCCCTCCCCTGCAGGCATGATCGCCCCCATCTGCCCTCCCTGGCAGGCCTGGTCCCTCCCAACTGCCCTCCCCTGATGGCCTGATCACCCACAACTGCCCTCCCTTGCCAGCCTGGTTACCCCCAACTGCCCTCCCCTGATGGCCATCTTGTGGTGGCCATCTTGTGTCCACATAGGAGCAGTCATCTTTGACCACATGAGGGCAGCCATCTTGTGTGTTGGAGTGATGGTCAATTTGCATATTACTCTTTTATTAGATAGTGTTGGTGGATAATAGAAAGCCCTAATTTGATAACTCTGTTCTCAACCTATCTAACCTTGAGAAGCAAAAGAGTAATTATTGGCATCATTTATCATGGTGGGAATAGCCAGAGTAACTATGCTATGTATATTGTCCTCTTCTCTTGGGAATTAATATCCTTGTTATCACCATAATATTTATTTTGTACCAGGAATCTAATATTTACCATTTAAATGCTGTTAGCATGACTGACTCTTTATGGGCCTTCCCATCTGTATTTTAAAGGATGCCTTAAGGTTTCTCTGGAGTGACAAGTACAAAGGAAGCATAAGCAAAATGTCCCCTATGGAAAGTAACCAGAAAGAATGTTCAGACTCATTTCTCATATGACCTGCTTTACTAAATTTGGCTTTAACATCTTCAGTTCTAGAAGGAAGGATAATTGCTAGTCATAATTGAAATGGCAGTGAGTAAAATGTGTCTCTAGGACACAATATGATAATATATTAATAACAAAGCTAGTTTTTTAAAGCTTCAAGTCCCACCACCTTACATAACATACCCCATCATAGTTCCTAAATAGAACACTCTTATTCTCTTCCTGTGATGACTTTATTGCTGATTTTACTTCTTTTCCCAGTCCCACACCTTTCCCTAAACACATATAAGGTTGGAAATTCCCTCTCAAGTACCTCCATACATCCTATGTACAAATTTTCCTTTCTCCTTGCCTTAATTCCACCACCACTCTCCCCAAAAAGTCTTCTTTTCCCTCTTGTACTTGTGACTGCCATTTCTAAGAATCCAAATGTAAGATTGACAGATAACACAATCTGGATTAGAGGGAAGGGCAGAAATTTCAACTTTCCTTTTTTCTTCTTCATCTGACAACTTGATCTTTTAGAGAACTTAATTTTTCATTGCAAAATTAAAATTGAGAGGTAACCACACACAATGAAGGGCTGAATGAATCCTAAAAAGGAAGAAAGTAAAGATATTAGAACCCTCCAACATGTCACATGTCCCTCATTTTACTTACTCTGTCTTTTTAAAAATCTATATTTTCTGCATGATTCATCATAACAGCTCCATCAAACATTTAATTTTAGTCACTTTTATGGAGTTATTATTTTGTGAGTGGAGAATTTCACAAAGCACTGCATTTAAGTCATGCCCAATAATGGCAAGGAAAAATGGGTTGATATATATATATTTAAATTCCCAAATCATGTAAGAAAATACAGAAAAGTTATAGGTAAACTGTGAATGCTTCTACCTACAGTTAAGTCATATCATTTATGACTTATAAAGGTCAATAGAGGAAAATTTGTATACCAGTTGTCAAGTGTAAAATATATAAAAATGTTACATACCTGTGAAATAAAATAATACATTTTCATTTATTTGTGGGCACAAATGATTTTAATTAAGCCAGAACATCTCAAAATAGCAATAATGAAATTTATATAGGTTGGAAGACTATAAAGCAGACTTGAATTAATGTTGCTTTTTTTTCTTTAGGGATGTTGCTAATGTTCAGTCTTCAAGTATAAAATATTCTTTACATGTCCATTTGTAAAAACAATCATTTTTAATACAATTCCATTTTTTCTATTATCATACAAGGCAGAGTTCAATGCAATATAGCTGGACTTGTGTTTTTTTATTGAAAAAGATTATCCTACTTGCCCAGAGTTAACATATTTTACTATTTTGAAAGTCATTATTTAAACTAAAGTTTGTTTTCCACTATTTTGCATAACAACAGTTTAGAGTATCTTTTAGTTGAAGTATGTCAAAAAAAGTATTTAAAAAAGTATTTAAAAAAACATATTTTCTATTGTCCTATTGTAGTAAGTTTTTTATAATTGGCATTTTAATGTTTTATGGACCATGAACTACATGTAGTAAATGTATGCTCTTCCTTATTTTTTGTTTGGACTGATAAATCTAGTTTTTGATAGAAAAATATATCTACCTAAAATAATCTGCCTCTGTTTTTTGGGCAGATAACTTCATCTGAAAGCCTAACGTCATAGTTTCTTGACCTTCTTTGGGCCAATGATCTTTGCCTCCACTCTACTTCAGCAAGTCACTTCCACTCCTTCTCCTCTTGCCCTCTCACTAAATGACCTTTGGATCATCAAGAACTGAAGGACCTCACAACTCCCCAGCTACCTACCATTCAGACCTTTCATGCTTTCTTTCTTACCAATTCTAACACTTTTTTTTTAATCCTCACCTGAGGATATTTTTCCATTGTTTTTTGTTTTGTTTTGTTTTGTTTTTGTTTTTGTTTTTGTTTTTGAGAGAGAGAGTGGAAAGCAGGGAGGGAGGGAAAGAGAGAAACATTGATGTGAGAGAGACACATTGATTGGTTGCCTACCACATGCACCCTAACCAGGGTTGGGGATTGCACCTGCCATCCAAGTATGTGCCCTTCACTGGGAATCAAACCCATGACCTTTTGGTGTGTGGGCTGGTGCTCTAACCACTTAACAACACTGTCCAGGGCTAACTAACATGTTTAATACCACTAACTCATTGGCACCCTTATATTGCACCATCTTGCCTATTCTGAATTTTGGATTATTTTCACTTGGTGTTATCTTTCTTCTTTCTGCCATCGTGCTAAATATTGCCAAAAAATATCATATGCCTGAAAGATTGGTGTCACTGCAAATTCATAATATCCAATCTTAGCCAAGCCTTTCAAACCACCCCCTCTCCCATTAATTTTGTCCCTTAGTCAGCTCCCTTTCAAAGTACGCCATTTTACTGCTCTAACACCATTTTCTTTGAACCACTTACTTTACCCATTCCCTCACAGACAGCAGAAAATGTTGCTTACTACATCAGAGAAAATAGAGGCCATTAGTCATGAAATTCTGTCAACTTCCTATCACCTACCTTCAACATACCTGTATTTATACTTAGTCTTACCAATATTTTCACAGTCAGAAGTAGTCTTTCCCCTTTTCAATGTCAACACTCATTTTGTGCTTTCAATCCCATATACTCTTCACCTTTTCTGGTGTGTAAGCCTCTAGTTCTCTCTCACTTGCATCATTAGTTTCTCCATTGTCTTGTAAATATTTCCTTTATGATTTTCAGTTCTCAGGCTTCACATATTATTCTTTAATTATTTCAGGGATTTACTTAAATATGACCTACTCTATCTAAAATTATATTACCTAAAATTACAACTTCAGATGCCTTGCCCACACATGTAATCCCTACCCCCTTTTTTGCTTTAATTTTTCTTTTAGCCCTTGTTTTCATCTAACATATCTTAATTAATTTATTATTAATATTTATCAGCTTTCCCCACTAAACACTATAGAGCAGGGATTTATGTTGAATCCTTATCAGCTGTAACTATGTCTGGCATATAGTAAGAGCAAAAGTATTTATTGAATAAAAGAAATAAACTGCAAGTTGACTTCTATTTTTACTAATCTAGTACAGTCATAAAGACCAGCACTAACAATTTAGCCAGATCCTCATTTTAGATTTTATCCTACTTGAATGTTGGTAGAAGTTATTACTGTTGTCCAATTGTTCTCTTGGGAAAAAAGATTTCTCTAGGGTCTCCAAAAATTTTAGACTCTCACTGATTTCTCTTCATCATTCTGCCCTTTAAAATTATCAGTGTTCTTCACAGATTTGTCCTTGGACCTTTTTATTTCTTTTTTATACTCTTTTTCTGAGAAATATCCATATCCATGATTTTAAACACTGCCATTGGCTTCCTAGTCTAGATATCTAGTCCCCACTTTCGTAAGAACTATTTCTAACTTTTATCAAGCATCTATAGGATGGCTCTCATGTTCTTCAAACTCAGTGCAACTAACACCAATTCATTCTCTTCCTCCCCTTTAAAAGAAAGCTCTCACTTGAGAATATGGAGAGAGAGAGAGAGAGAGAGAGAGAGAGAGAGAGATCAATGTGAGAGAGAAACATCAATCAGTCAATCAATTGGTTGCCTCCTGTACTTGCTCTGACCAGGGATCAAACATGTGACCTAGATATATACCCTGACCAAAAGTCAAACCCGCAATCTTTTGGTGTATGGGACAATGCTCCAACCAACTGAGCCACCTGGCCAGGGCCTTATCTTCTGTTTTTTAGGAATTCCTTGTTTTAATTAATGACATTAGCATCTATCTAGTCTTCCATGATATATACATTTTAAATTCATTCTAGGCTCCTCCTTCTACCCCACCTCCAATTTTGCTCCCAGTTCTAACAGCTCTACTTCCCAATTCAATTTCTAAAACATCCCCCCTTTTTCATGTCTAACAACTGCCTTTGTTTAATCCCTCACAATGTTTTACCTGTGATATGACAATCCCTTAACGGACTTTTCTACCTTCAGGTCTGCCCTTATCTGATCCAGTTTTTACACTGTCACCAGAAATACCTTTGTCCATGCAAATCTTCCCATGCTAGTTCCCTACCAAAACATTTAATAACTATCATTTAATGACATTATGAGATAAATTTATATTCCATAACGTCTCGCCTCAAACTACCTCTCCAACCACTGAAACTCCACAGGGATATTCATTTATTCAGTTTTTCTTCAAGTACACCAGGCTCTTTCATACATCTATACATACAGTTCCTTTTACCTGGAATATCTATTTCTTTTCCCTAAATCTGGCAAACTTCTAAGCATTATTGAATAGCTAGGTCATATACCAGCTCTTCTGTAATTGTTCTCCAAGTCTCACAAAAAGAAAATCAACTTGCTTTCTGATCTTACAACATTCTGTGTCATATCTATTAAAAACATGTTTACATTGTGTTTTAGACATTTGTTTAGATATTTATCTCTCTCACTGGAATGTGAGCATTCAGCTCTCAGGTAATTAATACAGTCTACCTCAGGAGATGGAGCATATACTTAAAGGATTTACTAGTATAAGTTATGATATAATGTTCATCATATAAAGGAAATAGACTAAGGATGGAAGCAATGAAGATTGGGTTGAGTGGCTAAAAGAGGGTGCACAGAGTAAGCGGGTTTTGAAGATTGAATGTGTTTTGGATGAATCTAGAGGCAGCAACCCAGCATTTCACTTAAGGATTATGCTCTGAGCCAATATGAAAAAAATTGGACTGGAACAAAAAGGTCAGAAGAGGAGTGAGATGTATTTTGGGATGGGGGTACTTGAACATTATTGTGGGTTTCCTGAATATCATGAATTTATTATTGTGTTGTATATGTATGTGCATAGACACATGCATGCCGCTTAGACACAAGACAGATTTTGATCTGTCATCTATTCTTTTCTACCCATTCTCATCCCAAAACGACCAGTTTTAAACCAGAATTTTTCTGCAGTCCTCAGAGAATCTATCTGATTATTCTCTTGCATTAAACTATATTATTCAAAGCAGTCCTAGAGTCTACTCAGTTCATTTTGACCTTAGTCTCCGATCTCAGGGGCCAAATTATACATTGTACTGATTCTTAAGGGAAAGAAAAAAGAAGGTAAAAAAATTGGGTAAAATGTGGAACACAGAGATCATTTTTTGATGTGACAACAACTTTAGGCTGATAAGATGAAGAGGCCATAAAAGCAGCAGTGCCTATGGTTCTGCAGTTTGAATAGCAAATTGTAGCCATATTATTGGATGTCCCTCTTGCTCTCTAGTTGTCTCTTTATTCACAAGTCTAAGTTAATTAAACTTGGCTCTCCTAGTTTTTGAATGCCAATTCTAAATGCCTTGGGTGAGAAAATCACAACCTATAAAATCAGTCAAAATACACATTCTAAAAGAGTCATCACAACTGATAGTGATATTTCCTAACATCCTTTCATCCTAGTACTCCTGCTTATTTCTCTACTGTTTTTTTTCTAATTATTATCTGTTAAGATTAGTGGTTTGCCCTTTGCTTCTTGGCATGGCACATTGTACAAATGCTTCGTAGTAGGGCTTTAATTTGTTCATGATGGCATTTTTTTCTGCCTTTGCCCATGGGAAAAGTAAAATTGAGTCATTCTTTCTCTGGCCTTCAGCTACATATACTTTCAGTATGATGTTTATCTTAACTTGCCTATTGATGATTACATTGATTGTGTCATATTCTAGTATGCAGCTCTGTGCTTCTGACTTTATAGTTTGTAGGGTTTACTGCCTTTAAAAGGAAGCCCGTGTGAATTTAAAAGTCATAGATCTCCTGATACTAAGGAAAAGAACTACCCTTGACATAGGTTATTAGCCAGTGTACTTGGTATAACTGAGAAAGGAAATTATGTGTATGTCCAAATATCTGAATCTGTGTGATAATGAGCCACATTGTAGACAGGTTCTACTGTAACAATTCTTACTGAGATTTTATTTTCAATCACTACAAATGAGTTCTGAGAAATGTAACATTTGGGGGAAGAGAAGTAGAATTAGATCTACTACCTTTAGGTGAATAACCAGAATACTAACTTCTTTTAATCACTAATTTTTAAAGAATTTTATGGAAATGAAGTGGAATGATCAAATTTTGGGTCATTTGTTGATTTTTCATTTTTTTAATGTCCTGTTAAATAGAAGTTTTAAGTATGATTCTCAGATTAGCTACCTACTAGCTGTGCCACCTTGGGCCAATTTTGTAACCTCTTAAAGTCTCAGAATCCTTATCTATGGCCACTTCATAGGAATAATGTGAGGATAAGGGATATAAATGTATAGCATATAGGAAGTGATTTATAAAGTTTAAGTGTATGCACTTGTGAGTGGTTCAGTGGGAGGGAGTTGACAGACACGATAATTGATTGAGTGTATTCTCTTATCTTTTACTGGTTAGTATGGTATCAGACAAATTGTAGAACAAGGCAAATATATTAGTTTTCTATTGCTGTGTAACAAATGTGTACAAACTTAAGGACCTAAAGCAACATACATTTATTAGAGGCCTGGCGCATGAAATTTGTGCATGGGGGTGTGTGTCCCTCAGCCCAGCCTGCACCCTCTCCAATCTGGGACCCCTCTAGGGATGTCCAACTGCCTGTTTAGGCCCGATCCTACTGCCTGTTTAGGCCCGATCCCTACTGGGACCCCTCTAGGGATGTCCGACTGCCCTCTCACAATCCAGGACTGCTGGCTCCCAACTGCTCGCCTACCTGCCTTCCTTATTGCCCCTAACTGCTTCTTCCTGCCAGCCTGATCACCCCGTAACCACTCCCCTGCCAGCCTGATTGATGCCTAACTGCTCCCTTGCTAGCCTGATTGCCCCTAACTACCCTTCGCTGCAGGCCTGGTCACCCCTGACTGCCCTCCCCTGCAGGCCTGATTGCCCCCAACTGCCCTCCCTTGTAGGCCTGGTCCCTCCCAACTGCCCTCTTCTGCTGGCCTGATCGCCCACAACTGCCCTCCCCTGCAGACCTGGTCACCCCTAACTGCCCTCCCCTGCAGGCCTGGTCCCCCCCAACTGCTCTCCCCTGCAGGCCTGGGTTCCCCCCAACTGTCCTTCCCTGCAGGCCCGGTCACCCCCAACTTCCCTCCTCTGCCGGCCTGGTCACCCCTAACTGCCCTCCCCTGCAGGCCTGATCGCCCCCAACTGCCCTCCCTTGCAGGCCTGGTCCCTCCCAACTGCCCTCCCCTGCTGGCCTGATCACCCACAACTGCCCTCCCTTGCAGGCCTGGTGCCTCCCAACTGCCCTCTACTGCTGGCCTGATCACCCACAACTGCCCTCCCCTGCAGGCCTGATCCCTCCCAACTGCCCTCCCTTACTGGCCATCTTGTGGTGGCCATCTTGTGTCCACATCGGGGCAGACATCTTTGACCACATGGGGCAGCCATCTTGTATGTTGAGGTGATGGTCAATTTGCATATTACTCTTTTATTAGATAAGATATAGGCTTTGTGCATGGGTGGGGGACAGCTGGTTTGCCCTGAAGGGTGTCCTGGATCAGGGTGGGCGTTCCCTTGGGGCGTGGGGCAGCCTGGGCGAGGGGCCTGTGGTGGTTTGCAGGCCAGCCATGCCCCCTGGTGACCCAAGTGGAGGCCCTGGTATCTGGGATTTATTTATCTTCTATAATTGAAACTTTGTAGCCTTGAGCGGAGCCAAGCCTCCTGCTTGCTCTGTGGCTGTAGCCATTTTTGTTGGGATTTATTTATCTTCTATAATTGAAACTTCGTAGCCTTTTAGCAGAGGCCAAGGCAGGCCAGGGCTGTAGAAGATTGGCTTCCTCCATCTCCGGGGGCAACTCAAGACTCCTGCTCTCTCCAGCTCTGTGGCTGCTGCCATTTTTGTTGGGATTTATTTATCTTCTATAATTGAAACTTGATAGCATTGAGTGGAGGCCTGGGTTGGCAAGGGCAGGCGGAAAGCTTGGCTTCCTCTATTGCCGGGGAAACCCAAGCCTCCCACCTGCTCTCAGTGGCCGCAGCCATCTTGGTTGGGTTAATTTGCATACTCGCTCCTGATTGGCTGGTGGGCATGGCTTGTGGGTGTAGCAGAGTGATGGTTAATTTGCATATTACTCTTTTATTAATGAAGGTTATCTCATAGTAGCTGTGATCAGGATTATGGGCACACCCAACTGTATTCTCTGCTCAGGGTCCCACCATGCTAAAATTATAAGGTCTCATCTGAGAATCATGTTTTGAGTTCATGTGGTGGTTGGCAGAATTCAATTCCTGCAGTTGTAGGACTTATTTTCCCATTTTCTTGATGGTTTTCAGTCAAGAGTCACTCTCAATTACTAGAGTCTACTCTCCAGTATTTGGCATATGGCCACCACTATAGGCCCACTCACAGCTGTAGCATCTTCTTTAAAGTCAGCATCTGAAGGAGATGGAGAGGAGAGAAAGGAGTCTTATATGTATAAGTAAAAGGAACAATAGTAAAAGGAGTCTTATATGTATAAATGTAACTATGGTAGTTATAGCCCATCACCTTTGCCATAGTCTATTAGTTAGAAGCAAATCATAGGTCATTCCTACACTCAAAGGTAGTGGATTATATAAGTCCATGATCATGAGGTACAGTCTAGAGTCTATGGGCCACAGTACTCAAAGAAATAATAGATAATTTACTGCCCTAAAACTTATGATAAATAATACGTGTGTCCCTTAACAATACTTTAATCTGCCTGATGAGAAGTGATATCAATTGCCTCATTTCTTTTCCCTGAGTGTATGATTTTTGAAACTCATGTTTTGGAAATTATTGCAGTAACATTTTAGTCTAAAAATAATAGGTATACAAATAACACATGATTATGTGTTTATTATAAAAATGAAACAAACCATACAAAAGTATAAATCTGAACATATCTGTATTCTTCATCCCTAACCTGTCCAAACCCATTCTCCTATCTAGAGGTGCTCAACAATAATAGTTTGTCAGGTATGCTGTAATATTTTTAAAACCTAAATTTAGGGATCATGATATATTTGCTGTTTTCTGACTTGCTTTTTCCCTTTCCTAACAATTCACCTTTGAGATCCCTCTAAGAAAGTATATATAGATATGCCTCTCCTGCTTGATACTCCTTTACTTGTATGGGCAAGTTCCAATATTTTACTTTGATGAGTAATGCTACAATGAATTTCATGTACATACATATTTGTACTACTGTAGAATTATCCTGTAGGAACAGATAGGAATAGCTTCCCTAGAAGTGGAATTTATGAGTTGAAGAGTATACACATGTAATATTTTGATAGGAAAATAAACAAGAGACATCTGAAATATATTTACTGCTACATATGTTTGCAGTTCTACCAACAGTGTGTATGTGAGAATGTCCATGCTTTTTCATAGAACAGTCTTTTTCAAAATCAGCGATGTGTTACATTTAGCTACTCGATAAGGGGAGCAATAGAAGTTGTTGAGAATGGGGATGAATAGGAGTGGGAAAGCACTGGAAACTATGAGCAGGGAAAGTACTCATCTGGTTGGCCACAAAAAATTTAAGAGCACTAATAGTTTCTGAAAATGACTTTTAAGACTGTATTATACAAAGAGATGCTATCTCTTGTGATATATAAAATTAGAGTACTCATTCTAATGCAGCCCACATTATGTTCACATACCTACATGTATGGGGAGGGACAGAGAATGAGATTGACTCACTTAGAGAGTGAAGCATAAAAAATATTTTGGGAGCATAAAAAATATCATGGAATGTTGATAATGCATGTTATTAACTCAACAGCCATAAGAGTTCTTCTTCAAAGCCATTTCTAAATCACCTATGATTACACGATTAGAGACCTCTTAAAACAAGTAAAATAGTTCTATAAACTAGGTTATCTGTCAGAGTACTAAAAAGCCTGCTGAGAGCTATCATGTAAAACTGTCACAATGTGTACCTCCCCAAAGAAATACAATTGCCTTGATAATATACAGTATATAGTAATGCCAAGAGATACAGAGTGGCCAGATTATTATGACCACCTGACGTTTGTAGGCAAATTAGCCGTACACTGCATCGTATGGGATATGGAAGCCGAAGTCCTGTTCGAACACTTTTGCTATCTGCAATTACCAAGATAAAATGTCTCCAATTCGCACAGGAACATAAGGATTGGACAGTCGAGCATTGGAAAAAAGTCATGTGGTCCGATGAATCACGTTTCCATTTGCATCATGCAGATGGCAGAGTGAGAATTTGGTGGAAACAGCATGAAAGCATGCACCCCACATGCATGAGTACAACCCTTCAAGCTGGTGAGGGCAGTGTTATGGTTTGGGGCATGTTTGCCTGGCATGATTTGGGCCCTTTAATTCGTGTGGAACGTCTGAATAGCACAACATACCTAAGTATCGTTGCTGATCATGTTGATGGCATATGCCAATGGAGATGGCTTCTTTCAACAAGACAATGTGCTATGCTATGGTGCTTGTATTGTGCAGGAGTGGTTTCAAGAACATGAGGGAGACTTTACCTTGCTTAGGTGGCCCCCACAATCACCAGATCTCAATCCAATTGAGCATTTGTGGGACGAAGTTAAAAGAGCTATCAGGCAGCTGGTTCCACAACCATCAAATCTCACAGAACTGGACAGTGCTATTCATCAGGCATGGTGTCAGATTCCTCACATCACCTTTCAACATCTCTTGGAGTCAATCCTGATAAGAATCGCTGCAGTATTGAAGGCAAAAGGTGCCCCAACGAAGTACTGATGGGGTGGTCATAATAATCTGGCCACTCAGTGTATATTGTAGGGTAGTACTGCTAGAGCTGCATAGTGATTTTTCAGTTTGCTGATTACAAAGGCTACTCAGAATCTCAAGGCTCATTGTGGTTTGTTGAGACCTGCATTTCTTGTTCATTCTTCTGAAAGTAATTATGAATGTTGCAGAAATACTCAATTTTATTCAATTTCTGACAGCTATATTCTGATAACTACTCCCATTTAGTTTTTCTGTTTTGAATGAGAATATATGAGGAATGTAACAAGCAAATAAACCTTATTTCTCTGTGCTCTCTGATTTTGCATACACATACTTTCAATTAATTATGTCCACAATCTGTGGATCGATCATGTAAAGTGGTAATCTTGGCTTAGTCCAATTGGCTTGATCACCCTGAATTACATGTCCAATACAGAAGTTATAGATAGACTACACCGCCAAAGCTGAAAGTTGCTGATTACAGGATAGCACTAATGAATGTTTTGAAAATTTTGAAGATACTTTTTACAAAGCTAATTTTTAAACAAATGATTAAGCAAAATGTATGCTTTTTCTTTTTATTGATTTTTAGAGGGAGAGAAAGGAAGGAGAGAGGGAGAGAAACCTCAGTGTGAGAGAGAAACACTGATCGGCTATCTCCTGCATACCCTCTACTGGGTATCAAGCTCACAACCCGGCATGTGTCCTGACCAGGAATCTATCCAACAACCTTTTGGTGCATGGGATGATGCCCAACTAACTGAGCCACATCAGCCAGGGCCAAGATGTATATTATTTCTTTTTATTTTTTTTTATTTATTGATTAAGGTATCACATATTTGTCCTCATCCCCCCATTCCCATCCCACACCCCTCCCCACACACGCCCCCACCCCCCTATTGTCCTTAACCGCTGGTTAGGTTCATATGCTTGCACACAAGTCCTTTGGTTGATCTCTCCCCTTTATCCCCTCCCTTCCCTACCCTCCCTCTGAGGCCCGACAGTCTGATCCATGCCTCCTTGTTTCTGGGTCTGTTCTTGTTCATCAGTCTATGTTGTTTATTATTTCCCTAGTATATTCTTTCTTAAGTTTAGGAATAAATAATTATTCCAAATATATTCTAATTTCCTAAAATATGTTATAGTGAAGCCCTAGTTTTGTACTAAAAAAGAAAAATAGTTAATGTATTTACAAAGTGCTGTATGCCAGATCCAGCTCTTGGTAATCAATGATGCATATCAGCTTATTAAAGGCTCTGAGAAGTCCTATAATAAAGAAACCTGTTCTGATGTGTTTAACACAAAGTTCTCCAAATTTATTTGTTTTGAGACCCTTTTTTTTCTTAAAACACTCACTAACATTTCCACACATTAGGAAATGCTGATTTAAGAGATATTATTACTAGGATTAGTATGATTTAGCTGGAAAATATGTATTTCACCATTTACCATGCTAGGTTTATGCCATTTCTTTTGATTAATCTGATGAAAATTTTAATTCCTTCAAAAAATACAAATATGTCTCAAAATATTAAAATGACTTATTTGGCTGGCAAATTGATGACTGCTTTTATTTCTAAAACTTGTCATAAAAGGCATATGAATTAAGGTTGTTGAATTAACCATGCAAGGGGGCAGAAGAGGATTCTGTATAACCACACCCCTCATTTCAATAGATTATTGGATTCATGTTTAGTAAAAAATACGACCCTTAGAAGATGGCATTTGATAAACTCACATCTTTGAATTAATTTGTTTTTCCTGTTATCATTGTAGACTTTGCTTGTGAAAGATAATCTAGGGCCACCTCAGGAATTAGATAAAAAAGGACTGCTGGGTCACCTTCATCCAGGTGATGAACTGTATATTATTGATGAACTGTGATTGAAAATGGTGGTCAACTTTAAACAAAATAAAATAAAAAAGGAAATCACTGTCAGATGGAAGTGTAGCTTTGGAAGCTCAACCCTTGTAAATTGTATTGACGGGGAACCTGCACCTGAGCCATAGTGAACCACTTCCCTTGGATTATATTTAATGGCAATTGGAAATATCCTTGTTCTTTATACTTTATTGTATGGCATTTGTTTTTGGTGGTTCAGTTCAGAAAGTCAAGTTTATTGGAAAATAAATTTTCAGTGTTTCATATATTGTCTTTAGAGAAACAGTGGTCACCACCTGCCGCTTGACACCCACCGATGTCATTTTTCTTTCCAATCAAAAGAATCAGGTCAGCAATTTCCAAGCAGGATGAAAGTACTAAAGGTTGCTTTTTTCCCTGCACTATGTCATGGTCAAGGCTTACAACTAATACAATCTGGGCATATATCTTCCTAACCTCCCTTCAACAACCCCACTCCACCCGGGAAGCAAAAACGTATTTATACAGTTGTCACACAGCCTGAAATTCCATATTACCCTCTCCTTTGGGTCTGAATAAACGCAATATATTTTCTTTGAAGACTACATTTTGGCCAAGTGTTTATTTGTGCAAAACTTCTTTTTTTAAAATTTCTTTATTGATTAAGGTATTACATATGTGTCCTCATCCCTCCATTAACTCCCCAACTCCCTCCCCCGCTCATGCCCTCACCCCCCCTGGTGTTCGTGTTCATTGGTTAGGCTTATATGCATGCATATAAGTCCTTTGGTTGATCTCTCCTCCTTACCCCCACCCTCCCCTACCTTCCCTCTGAGGTTTGACAGTCTGATCGATGCTTCTCTGTCTCTGAATCTGTCGCTGTTCATCAGTTTATGTTGTTCATTATATTCCATAAATGAGTGAGATCATGTGGTATTTATCTTTCTCTGACTGGCTTATTTCACTTAGCATAATGCTCTCCAGTTCCATCCATGCTGTTGCAAATGGTAAGAATTCCTTCTTTTTTACTGCAGCATAGTATTCCATTATGTAGATGTACCACAGTTTTTTTAATCCACTCATCTACTGATGGGCATTTAGGCTGTTTCCAAATCTTAGCTATGGTGAATTGTGCTGCTATGAACATAGGGGTGTGCAAAACTTCTAAGTCTTTATATCTGTTCTCTGTCTAGAACATTCTCCTCCCCTCTCTCTCTCATCCTCTCACTCATCTCCCTCCCAACCTACCAGACTTCTGTGCAGCTTTGAGATCTAAATCTAGATGCCATGTTCTCCAGGATGCTTCCCCTGTACCTCCCAGATACACCCAATCCCACTCTATTATGTTCTCACCTTGTAATTATTTTTAAAAATGTATGTCCCCATGTTTTATATTTTAAAACAAGACAAAATATATTTTTTTAAAATATATTTTATTGATTTTTTACAGAGAGGAAGAGAGAGGGATAGAGAGTTAGAAACATCGATGAGAGAGAAACATCGATCAGCTGCCTCTTGCACACCCCCTACTGGGGATGTGCCTGCAACCAAGGTACATGCCCTTGACCGGAATCGAACCTGGGACCTTTCAGTCCGCAGGCCGATGCTCTAATCCACTGAGCCAAACTGGTTTCGGCCCAAAATATAATTTTTAATTTATAGAATAATTAAAGGTGTTTCTTTTATGTTTAACTCCCACTGCCCCCCAAAGGATTCAGTGGCTCCTCAGCTCTAATGGGCCTACTAGTCACATGGAGTGCTTATGATCCATGGAGATTTCTAGACCACAGTCCCTGAGAGATTCTTTATTACATGGCCTGTGATGGGTTCATGTAGATGCACTTTTAACAAACTATATAGGTGAGTTTGATGCAGGTGTCTGTGGACCTCATTTTTAGAAACATTGTGTTTTTGGAAGTGATAAGCAGAAAGAATGCAATATAAATATATTAAAACTGGGGGCCCAGTGTGCGAAATTGCGTGAGACCCAGACCCGGCGCACCACGACATGCAGCGTCAAGGCACTTCCTGGTGACCAGTCTTTGGTCATTATGGCATTACAACCACTGGGTTTTTATTATATAGATAAACACTATCTGCACCGAGCCCTTCGTAGATACTTTCCTAGAAATATAACACCAAATGCAGATCATTTGTTTTGAAGGACCAGGTAAACAAACATATTTTTATTCATGTTTACCAAAGTTCCACAGTCAGTGACATATAATTTTTCAACATGAAATACTAGTTCTGTGCAAGAACCTGTGGTTAAAAGCCTTAGCTATCATTAGCTATTGGAGCATATAGAGTCCTTTACCGGAAGCACTCAAAACATAGTATAAAATGATCAACCTTTCCCTCCACCACTACCACCCCATTCAACCACATAGTCTATCAAAACTGAGAGACTGCTGCTGGGAGCACCAAAGAGAATGTTATAGAAGGGGAACTTTCTCTTAATAATCCAATGTAGGTCTATAGACTGTTTCCCATGCGTTTATAAGAACTTGAGAATAAGTTTGATCAGGATGTGTCCGTTTACCTTGCAACCGATTCTCAATTCAAACAGAATTGAGTAATTAGATACATTGGAAAGGATAACCTGGAATACACTTTTACAGTAGTTTGTGTGCTAGAAATAACAAAGTATTTCTATGTGTATGTCCTTGAAAATTGCTTTCTATTTGGCTGGAAGATCCAATGTCATAAACTCTAGATACAGCAAAGGAGAGGCTTTGCTTATGTCTAAGTAAAGATTCCACAGAACACTGAACTAGAGAAAGATTGTTACATAAACTGCATCTCAAGGGAAAGGTAAAGAAAGATACTGGTGCCTAATGCGGCTCCCCTGTGAACAGAACCAGAGAGCCAGGAAGTTGATAAAGTTCTTGACTTCACTCTGGCTGCTAATGGTAATGAATCATTGAGTGCATTTGTCCATTGCATTCCTCTGGCATCCCATGAGGAGAGGAATGTAAAGCTAAAACCTCAGGAAGTTAAAAAGAACACAAAGTGAAGACACACTAAGGCAAATAGGCACCTCAGTGAGGGGAGTTACAAGCACCAAGGGGTGCTGCTGAAGAGTTTGAAAAGCTCTGCTGAGATCTGCATCATGACTTGTATGGATTTATAAAGAAGAAACAGAATCAACTTTGGACCCCTCCTTTAAAACATACCCAATTTTTACTAAAAGAAAAATGCTCAACCATATCTTATTTTCCTCCAGTACTCTTCTGCAGAGTTTTATGAAATATATGAAAAATAAATTGGTTAGCTTCCACTCGGGTTCGTGCATTGTTCAAATTGGCTGAAGAACCACTAAGGAAGAGTGGTGAGGTAAGGAGCAGATTTCTGAGATGGGGGAGGTTGTGATTGTGGTAGGAGGAGTGGAGAGGCAACAGGAATCAGCTGTGGTTAATACACTCCTAGACTCTGAATGAAGTGGTAAGCAGCACACTTATTAGACTCCCAAGTACTGAAGGTGTTACAATTATCAGTAAGAACAAGGGGTTCCAGATGAATAGAATGCTAGACAAAGTTGCTCATGGAGTTAATGAACTTGGAATGGGTCTAGAAAAATGATACATAATGCATCTTGGGTAAAAACATATCTCATTTCAAGAGTGAAATAATGCATAATGGGAACAAGTATTATTTATTTATTGCAGGGAATAGAAACACTGTTTGCTATCTAATCCTATGAATACCTAGTACATGATCACTTCTTGTTACTGCTTGCATTTGACCTTGGATAAGGCAAAACCAACACCCTGAATAACAGCATTTGAGGCTTCCACTGTTAGAAGTATGTTCATGCTTGATGAAAGGACCTGAGATTTAAAAGGAGAGGTGGGGCTGTGCAGGCAATTAGTGTCATTCGATCCAAGGGAACCTGAATAGAATGACTGGCAGCAATAGTGTGAAGGAATTCTATGTAGTTTGCTGAACTCAAGGGAAAAAAAAAACACTATTTGGTTTCTTCTTTCAGGAACATGATTTCCTTTTATTCTGACCTTCAGACTAGAAGTCCTTGGTAATTAGCCTGAAAATGAAACCAATGGGCCATGGACTGAATTGTGCACCCCAAAATTCTTATGTTGAAGTTCTTACCCCCATGTGGTGGTATTTGGGGATGGAACCTTTGGGAGGTGATTAGATTTAAATGAGGTCATTTGAGTGGGACCCTCATCATGGTATTAGTAATGTTATGAGACACCAGAATGCTTGCTCTCCCTCTCTCTGTTATGTGAGGGCACAGCTAGAAGGCGGCTATCCATAAGCCATGAAGAGAACCCTCACCAGAACTCAACCATGGTGACACCCTTATCTCAGATCTTCAAATTCCAGAACTGTGAGAAAATAAATTTCTATAGTTTGACACCTCATCTATGGTATTTTGTTAGGGCTGCCCAAGTTGACTAAGACACAGTGTAGTAGTCATTCAACTTCCAACTTGGTTTCCTTTTCAAAAATAGAGCATCAGCAAAAGAATCTGCTGCTTGTGAGTAAAGAATCAGTCATGTTTGCGTATCAACCTGAATTATTTCAAACCCATAAGCTTATGTATTTTTCCAGTCATGTAGCAGAATCCTGAGGATTATCTCAGGCCTCAGGGTTTTTCATTCATTCATTTATTGATTTCCAACTATTTATTAAGCACAGACTTTGCATTAGAAGGTCCATGGGACATTGGGTCATGGTAATGTGAAATTCTGGGCGGTAGACTGAGAACTTGAAAATCACAAGAGGTGATGAAGAAATATCAGAAGAAACCTGAAAAACTAAGGGGGAGTAAAGGTAAAAATACCTAAGTGTTTTTTTGTCTACACCCAGGTCTGTTAACACTATAAGTGGGAGATTATAATGCTGCAAATTTTGTAATATTTCTGGGGAACCAAATTGACTTTCTATAGGCCAACTGTTCAATGGCAAATATAACTTCCTATTGGAAAACGGACCACAAATAAGCCAGTTGACAGTAATTATGCATTAGAGACAAAGTTATTCAGTATATTCTTAATATGTCCTGGAGACTTTGTTTACAGACCTTCGGGAGTTTATATAATCCCCAGCAGGGCCTCTGTTTCCATCAAAATAATACTGGCAGCACATATCTTCCTGTTCAGTAGTGGACAGTGGTTTCAGAGCATCTGAGGTGATAAAGACATAGTAGGTCTGACCAGAGGTAAAAGGACCAGTAGGTGGCATGTTGATTCCTTACTATCGAATCATCTCCAAATTCATTTCTTTTTTTGATCATTCTCAGAAAGAGGCAGCCAGATTACTCACCCGCTAGCCAAGATGGGTCACAACCTATGCTAGGCATGCAGAGCTTTTGAAAAGCCCCAGGTTAGTGGGAATGCTGCAGAAGCAATTGTACAAGTTTGGGCTGAGTTTTGCCAACTCTTTCCTAATAACAGGGAACACATGTTGCATGCCGAGCAAGTCCTTTTACCTCCGCAGGAGTCCTTGCTTTCATTTACAGGATACAAGCTCCCTAAATAGTGTAGCTGGGTTTAATTTTAGTTAAAATTCTATAGCTTACCTGTTTGCTCCCCTGTTTTCCTTTTCTTTCTTAAACCAAAAGGACAAAAGTGTGTGCTTTCCATTGAGGCAGAAAGACATGGGAAAAATACTTTTTCCACCCAACTGAGAGTAATGTTTAGAGACAGCCAACTATTATCTGACTATTTTTTGTTGTCTTTTACCAAAAATATCTAGTTACATGGAAAAGTTGTACTCTTCTGAGCCCTCAGGTACAAACTCTCTAGAAGTAATTTTAGGCACAGAAGTATCTTATCCATGGTGACTATGTCCCTATTTTGATCAACAACAAAAAAGGTAAATCACCTTCATATGAACATAGTGAATCTTAATCTAACTTCATTCCCATTCTGCTTAGAGAAATTTAACTGAAATTTATAAGTAAAATGGCATAATAACTTTGCTGTAACATATTAATGTCTAGCTAAAATTAGTGTGTGTGTGTGTGTGTGTGTGTGTGTGTGTGTGTCTTCGGGTATTTTTTAGCTCTTTAAAAAATAAAATTCCTTTAATATTGAGCACCTAGAGTTTCAGTTGAACTGGTAAAGTAGCCAGTTGGCTACTGACTAGCATATATTTTAAGCATGAACTGATTAACCTAAGGAGAAGAGATCAACAGCTTTTTGGAACATGCAACATTTCAGAGGTGTTGTGCCGTGCCCATTGGCAGCTTTGTGTGGAGTTTAAACCCCTCTTCTTTATCTTTTGCACATTTATCTGCAAATGTGCACTCAAGGAGTTAGTCTTAATAAATGTCTGAATTTTTCCATGTTTCTACCATGTTTATTACTAAGTCACATTGCAAAATGAATAGTTAATGCTCAGAGTTGGGTGATGGTTAATCTGGAAATTTAATAAATAGTTTATAATCTTATTATGTCCTTGAAATATTATAAATGAAGCAGATAGTCTTGAGGCTCTCCTAAGAGAGTTTAGTTGATGGGAGTACCAAAACCTTTATAGAAGTGGCTTTTTCTGTAAGGGAATCTCATGCCATAAGCTGCAATGACATTATTATCACAAGTTTATTGTGTAGCACCTTGCATTTATCTAATGGTAGACATACGGGGAAAGAAGTATATTTTAAAATAGTGTCTGGTGGTTGATATTATTATCTTCATTTGAAAGATGGAAGAACAGAGGTCTAGAGAGTTCAAGCCACATGTCCAACCTATAAGTCATTGCCATGGATTGAATTCTCAAGGTTCTAATCCTGTACTGAATCCATTCCTGTCACTCAGCTGTGAAGCCATCAAGATTTACTATAAGCAGAACTAAAAACTGCAGGACCTCCTTCACTTGTGATGTATCAGAGAGATAAGGGCCAATCACTTGACACAACAGATTGAGGCTGATTGCATCTGAAGGACATGGGCTAGATAATTTAAAAGGACTTTTTTTTGTCCATGCCTAAAATGACCATTGAAGCCCTTCACTTAGGGGGGAAAAAAACACTGCAAAGATGTTTCATTAATTTCTCTGTTCTGCCCTAGCAGGTTTGGTTCAGTGGATAGAGCATCGGCCTGAGGAACAAAGGGTCCCAGGTTCAATTCAGGTCAAGGGCACTTACCTTGGTTGCGGGCTCCTCCCTGACCCAGGCCCTGGTCAGGACTCGTACAGGAGTCAACCAATCAATGTGTTTCTCTCACATTGATGTTTCTCTCTGCCTTTCCCTCTCTCTTCCACTCTCACTAAAAATCAATGAAAAAATATCCTCGGATGAAGATTAACAAAAAATAAATTTAAAAATTAAAAATAATTTCCCAGTTCTGAATTTTGTATCCTTTTTATGTCTAGCTGGTAAAGATTGTCATTGGATAAACAGAGCTGATGATGTCACTCTGTCTAATCCACCACACTCCATCTCCCTTGTACACTGTCACTCCACTTTCTGTCCCTGGTCTTTTCTGAACACACACAGAGAAACATGCATAAACACTGACTTTGCTTTTCTGTATGAAACATTTTTAACATAACAGAAAAGAGCAAAAAATAAAACACTTATGTGCCCACAACCAATATTAAACCTCTGTTAACATCTTGCCACATTTATTTCATAGTGCTCTTTCTTTTTAAAGAAACAAAATGTTAAAGACCTGTGTAAAGCTCCACCCTCCATTTTCTTCCCAGAGTTAATCACTCTTCTGAAATTGGATTTGGTTTGTATCCTTTCATGTGTAGTTTCATAATTTTACTATGTATGTAACTACCCATCACTAAAATTTACTAAAATGGATTTTGCCCCTAAATTTGCATAAATATTATATATGTTTTGTAAATTGATTTTTTTCAAGCAGCATTGTTTTTAGATTTGTCCATGTTGATACAAACCAATCTAGACAATTTGTTGCTGTGGAATATTTCATTGCTTAAATAAACCAAACTTTAACTATCCATTTCCTCTGCTGATGGACATTGTAATTAACAAAATTTTTTATTTTTTAAAATATATTTTTGTAGACTTTTTAGAGAGAGGAAGGAAGAGGAAGAGAGAGAGAAGCATCTACAGTATGTGAGAGTGGACCATTGATCAGCTGCCTCCTGCATCCCCCTCCCCCCCGCCCAGGGGATCAAGCCCTCAACCTGGGCATGTGCTGCAACTGGGAATCAAACTTCAACCTTTCAGTGCAGGGGTCCATGCCCAAGCAACAGAGCCAGGGCTTAACTAATTATTTTTACCACCATGAACAAGGCTTCAATAAACTTCCTTAAACTTGGAATTCATTTACAATATTTTTCTGGGTTAAGTACCCAGAAATATAACTGGGTTTTCATCTTCGAATTTAGTAGATATACAGGTTGCCTTCTAAAGTGATAGTAACTGCTTTTACTCCTACCAGAGGCATATAGCTATTTCTGTTTCCTTATATTCTCACCAACATTTGGCGTTATTAGACTTACTAAGTTTTCTAGTCTAATAGATGATACACTATCTTATTACTGGTGGAGTTCAATATCTTTTCATAGTTACTGGCCATTGGAATTTCTTCCCTTGTGAATTGCCTCACTTAGTTCTTTTCCTATTTTTCCTTTGAGCAGGTTATGTTTTGCTAATTGATTTGTAAAAATTATTTATATACTCTGGATACTGATCTTTTGTTAGTTATACTAGCGTTCCCGTTGCAGGAAAAATCCTGCAATAGGGTTTCCTGCTGCACTCTACCCCGCCCTGCCTGCTCTCCTCCCTTGTCCCCTGCCCGCTCTCCTTCCTTCTCCCCTGGCCCCGCCTCCGCTCCTCCCTTCTCCCCCGCCTCGACTTCTCCGCCAGCCCCCTCTCCTCCCTTCTCCCCCGGCCTGCCTTCTCTGCCAGCCCGCCTGCTTTTCCCTTCTCCCCTGGCCCCGCCTCCGCTCCTCCCTTCTCCCCCTCCCCACCTCCTTCGCCAGCCCGCTCTCCTCCCTTCTCCCCCGGCCCTGCCTTCGCTCCTCCCTTCTCCCCCGGCCCTGCCTCCGCTCCTCCCTTCTCCCCCAGCTCCGCCTGCTCAATTTCCTTCTCCCCCGGCCCCGCCTCCGCTCCTCCCTTCTCCTCCTCCTGGCTTGCTTGCTTCTCCGCAGCTTTGCTCCCTTCTGCAGCTCTTGGCTTCTTTCTATGCTGTCTTGATATGCAAATTAGTCGCCATCTTTGTTGGGGTAATTGGTCGGTGGGCGTGGCTTGGTTGTGGGCGTGGCTTGGGCGTAGCGAAGGTGTGGTCAATTTGCATATTTGTCTATTATTAGATAGGATGTTTTGAAAATATCTCCTTTCAGTCTATGGCTTATTTTTTCACTTTATTTGTGGTTTTCCAATCTTTTTTTTAATTTTTCTTTTCTTTTTCTTTTTTTAAATTATTTTTTTCAATTAAAGTTGACATACAATATTACATTAGTTTCAGGTGCACACCCCAGTGATTAGACAATATATAACTTACTAAGATTCATCCACCTATATCTCATACATATCTGATGCTATTCATAGTTATTAGAATATTATTGACTCTATTCCCTGTGCTTTATTTTACATCCCAAATGTTTTCTGTATCTATGAGTCTGTTTCTATTCTGCTTGTATTTTAGATTCAATTGTTGATAGATATATATTTATTGCTATTTTATTGTTCATATTTTTTTATCATTTTTCTTCTTTGCTTTAAAGCACACTCTTTAACATTTTGTATAGTATTGGTTTGGTGGTGATAAACTCCTTTAGGTTTTTCTTGTCTGGGAAGCTCTTTATATGTCTTTTGATTCTAAATGATAGCTTTGCTGCATAGGGTAATCTTGGTTCTTGTTCCTTGCTTTTCATCATTTTGAATATTTCATGCCAGTCACTTCTGGCTTGAAATATTTCTGATGAGAAATCAACTGACAGTCTTAGGGGAGCTTCCTTGTAGTAACTACCTTTCTCCTGCTGCTTCTAAAATGCTCTGTCTTTACCCTTTGCCATTTTAATTATGAGGTGTCTTGGTTTGGGCCATTTTGGGTTCATCTTGTTTGGGACGTTTTGTGTTTCCCGGACTTTTATGTGTATTTCCTTAACCAAGTTAGGTAAGTTTCCCGTCATTATTATTTCAAATAGACTTTCAGTTGTTTGCTCTTCCTCTTATCCTTTCAGTACCCCATGATGCGGCTGTTGGTATTCTTGAAGTTGTCCCAGAGGCTCTTTACACTATCCTCACTTTTTTTAGATTCTTATTTGCTGTTCTGATGAGTTTTGTGTCTACTAGTATTCCGAATTGCAGATTTGATTCTTGGTTTCATCTACTGTACTGTTGACTCCCTATAAATTATTCTTCATTTCAGTTAGTGTGTCTTTCATTTCTGACTGGTTCTTTCTTATGGTTTTCATGTATTTCTTTATGCTGTGGAAGTTCTCACTAGTTCATTGAGAATAATTATAATCAGTGTTTTGTATTCTGCATCTTGTAGATTGCTTGTCTCCATTTTGTTTAGTTTTTTTTTTTCTGGAGTTTTGTTCTGTTCTTTCATTTGAGACATGTTTCCTTGTCTCTTTATTTTGACAGCCACCCTGTGTTTGTTTCTATGTATCAGGTAGAGCTGCTATGTCTCCCAGGCTTCATGGATTGAATTTAAATGCTGCAGTCTTTTTTTTTTAATTTAATAAATTTTTCTTGTTCAGATTATTACAATTATTTCTCTTTTTTCCCCCATAGCTCCCCTCCACCAGGTTCCCACACCAACCTCTGCCCTTACCCCCCCCCACCACTGTCCTCATACATAGGTGTACAATTTTTGTCCAGTCTCTTCCCGCTACCCCACACCCCTTTCCCCCTGAGAATTGTCAGTCCACTCCCTTTCTATGTCCCTGATTCTATTATGTTCACCAGTTTATTCTGTTCATCAGATTTTTTTATTCACTTGATTTTTAGATTCACTTTTGTTCATAATTTTTATCTTTACCTTTTCTTCTTCTTCCTCTTCTTAAAGAATACCTTTCAGCATTTCATATAATACTGGTTTGGTGGTGATGAACTCCTTTAGCTTTTTCTTATCTGTGAAGCGCTTTATCCGCCCTTCAATTCTGAATGATAGCTTTGCTGGGTAGAGTAATCTTGGTTGTAGGTTCTTGCTATTCATCACTTTGAATATTTCTTGCCACTCCCGTCTGGCCTGCATAGTTTCTGTTGAGAAATCAGCTGACAGTCATATGGGTGCTCCCTTGTAGGTAACTAACTGTTTTTCTCTTGCTGCTTTTAATATTCTCTCTTTGTCTTTTGCTCTTGGGATTTTAATTATGATGTGTCTTTGTGTGGTCCTCTTTGGATTCCTTTTGTTTGGGGTTCTGTGCGCTTCCTGGACTTGTAAGTCTATTTCTTTCACCAGTTGGGGGAAGTTTTCTGTCATTATTTCTTCAAATAGGTTTTCAGTATCTTGCTCTCTCTCTTCTTCTGGCACCCCCATAATTCTGTTGTTTGTCCACTTGAAGTTGTCCCAGAGGCTTCTTACACTATCTTCAAATTTTTGGATTCTTTTTTCTTTTAGCTTTTCCAGTTGAGTTATTTTTGCTTCTTTGTATTTCAAATCTTTGACTGGATTCTTGCGTTCCTCTAGCTTGCTGTTGGGTGTCTGTATAATATTTTTTATTTCAGTCAGTGTATGTTTAATTTCTAGTTGGTCCTTTTCCATATCCTCGA
Organism: Cnephaeus nilssonii; assembly: GCF_951640355.1. NCBI lineage: Eukaryota > Metazoa > Chordata > Mammalia > Chiroptera > Vespertilionidae > Cnephaeus > Cnephaeus nilssonii. The sequence continues at coordinate 115,159,426 of NC_137071.1, forward strand.
GGGTCTCTCACTTACCCTCGAGGGTCTCGCTAAATTTATTGGCCTTTTCTAGGAAATTCTTGAAAAACCTTATAACCATGGTTTTGAACTCTATGTCCAGTCATTCGTTTTCATCCATTTCTTTGGTTTGTGATCTGTTTCTTTGTTTCCCCATTTTCGCTGCTTCCCTGAGTTGGTAGGGTAGCTTTGTGTGCTAGTTGTCCTATATGGGCCAGTGGCTTGGCCTCCCCAGTTACCTGAGGTGGACACTCTTGGTGCACCCCTTTGTGGACTGTGTGTACAGCCTTGTTGTAGTTAAGTCTTGATTGTTGTTGGTATCAGTGGGAGGAGTTGACCTCCAGGCCAATTGGCTGTGAGGATCAGCTGTGTATACGCTGGGAGACAGTCTTATTCGACTAGACTTGCAAAATTGTAAAAGCCTCTGTGCTCAGCTTGGATGAGGTGGAGTTTCATGGTGGAGCTTCAGGGTGGAGCCTACAGCCTTGGCTTCCTATTGGCCCCGCCCTTTGAGGTTCCTGGGTCTCAGTGTCCCTCGGTACTCGCTGCAAGCACCTCTGAGAGAAAGGTGCCCTCTAGTTTTGCCCACTGCCAAACAGTCTAGTCTCTCCCCCAATGAATCTGGATTCCCAGATTCTTGCCTGGAACTGGGGTTCAGTGTAGTCGGAACTGGGGTTTAGCGCAGTCCGGGGCTTTTGTCTCCTTCCAGCTAGAGCAATCCTGTGGCACACTCAACAGTCCATTCTCTGCACGCATTCACGTGCGCGCCTCCGGAGCTCTGCCTTTTGCCACTCCCCTGAGTTTCCGCCTTATAGCCCAGATTCCCCCAGTATGAGCCTGGGTCCCCAGGGTCTCACCCGGTACTGGGGTTCAGTGCAGTCTGGAGCTTTTATCTCCTTCCTGCTAGAGAACGCCAGCCAGGCACTCAGCCGCCCGTCCTCTCCGGCTCCGTCCTCTCCGCATGCGCATGCCCGTGTCTCTGTACCTCAGTCTTTTACAGCTCCTCTGATTTTCCTTATGGTTTTCTCTTTCCTTCTAGTTGTAGGATTTCCAGTCAGCCAGCTTTCCTGTGGTTCTGGATGATGTCCGTTTTGTCTTTAATTGTATTTTTGAAATTGTTGTGCGAGGCTGCCGTTTGGGTATTTACCTATGCCACCATCTTGGTTTCTCTATGCTGCACTCTTTTTGTAGGTAGGGTTCAGGAATCTGAATAAGGGCTGCACATAAATGAATAACTAGACAAGAAATATAAATTTGGAAGGCATTTTGGGGGAGCCAGGTGGAGACTTCACCCTCTAGTGAAGTGAGCTCCCCAAATCTCCGGACCCATGACTTTTTATTTGCTGGAAAATATATTGGCCCTTTACGAAAGCAGATATACATATCAAAGGTAAGGTTTGGTAAATAGGAAAAGATGATCAGGTTAGGGGAAATGCCTACAGGTGTTCAGCAGCAGGTAATAATATGCAGATTTTCAGCCCTGCTGAAGCCCCAAGGTCCATCAGCCTTCTGATTAACTTCTTGCATAATTATGACCTGCTGGAATTTGCCTCCAGCACTTATATAGTAGGTGTTCTGCATAGGCCAGTGGCAAAGCCTCCCTGTTTACCTGAGCAGGGAACTTCAGATGTGCACTTGCCTCCTCACCTAAACTTCCCTGTGTACACCCTCCTATTGTAGTTGAGTGTTAATTGCTGTTGACACATCAATGGGAGGTATTTACCCCCAGGCTGATTAGCCATAAGGACTGGCTATGACCACTGTGGAGGATCAGCTGTGCAGGAGCTCACGCTACAGAGTAGGACTTAATTCAGTGGGACTATGGTTCCCACTGAGTCCTTCCCTTGAATGTGTCACTTTTGCAGGTGGTTGGGTGGTGCTTTGACATGTTTTGAAGCTGTCCATTGGGTGTTATGACTCTGAAACCTCAAGAGAGGTACAGGACTAGGTCAGCCAATGCCTGTGTTCTGCCTGGGGCCTCCTGGCATGAACAACAAAGAGATCTGCAGATGGCTGCTACTTGTACTGTGTTTGGAGGTGCCCAGGAGATGCCAAGCTGTGAATCAAGGACAGCTTCTGCTAGTGCCAGGCCTGAGGCAAATTAGGAAGAGTTATTGGGCATGCCGAGGCCAGGTGCTTCTGGTTTGAGAGATTTTAGGAAAATCTGAAGCATGAGCCAAAACAGGCCATTCCTATGTAAAAGCCACTGGAAACAATTTGGGTGGGCCAGAAATTTGGGTGGTGAATCACCAGGGTGGGGCGAACAGTGTTAGCCAATTTGATGGAGTCTCAGATATAGAGCCCACCTGCTGACTCTATGGGGGAAGGGTTCATAAAAGACACACTGGCCTCTGCCAGCACTTTTGTCTAGGACAAAACTGCCCCTCCATCTCTTACCCTGATGCAAGACAATTCAGTTTCTTCCTATATGTCCCTTGGGCTTTTCAAGCTGCTGTCTCAGTGCTGGAACTCAGAGGGAGTGATTCGGAATAAATCCTTGCACTGGCCCTTTCAGAGGAACTACTGGTTCTTCAGCAGCTTACATCTCATTCAGCCTCAATCCCTTCTGGTTTTTAAGGCCAGAAGTTATGGGGACTTCTCTTCCTAGCACTGGAATCCTGGGCTGGGGGGCCTGTGGTGGGTTTAGGACCTCTCGTTCCTCAGGGGCGACCTCTGCAGCCAAGATACCCCTCCCAATTTTTATCCACCTCATGTGGGTGTGAGATCAGCTTGTTCTTGATGTGGCTTCTTCTATATATCCTTAGTTGTAGGACTTCCATTTTCTAGATTTCAGGAGGTTCTGAATGATGGTTGTTCTGTAGTTTGGTTGTAATTTTAATGTGGTTGTGGAAGGAGGTAAGTGCCATATTTACCTATGCCACCATCTTGACCCAAAGCTAATTTTATGTTCCAAATGGAGCATAAATGATGGAAAGATTATCTTTATACCTTATTAATAGACAAATTCAGCTATTGTAAATACAGTTGTTTTTATCTTTCTTCCATAGTAACTTCCAAATTTATTAAAAATCCAGCCCAAAATTCTAATCAGCTCACTGAATCTCTATGATTAGAGAGCAAAATAAGATTACTTTTGGATTGTATTGATATGGTGTGCATTTATTTATTTTCCTTTTGGTCTTTCTGCTTCAGCACAAAGCTAATTGCTTATGCATTTACCAGGCCCATCTGCCCAGTTGAAGGAAGAATCTTTCTAGCTAGAGAACTGCTCTTTTCACAAGTTTGATGAGCTGGTATGCCTGGGGGACATGTCTGAAGTCTCTCTGCTGATGTTTTATCCTGATTGATTTCATTTTTGTTAAGTGTGAGCAATGTATTTTCTGTTTGTGAAAAAGACTAGGGAACATACTTTTTTCAATACACATCTGTAAAAAAAATATTTGGCAATGCATATTTTGTTTTTTTATTGATTTTTTTTTATAAAGAGAAACATTGATTTGTTGTTAGACTTATTTATGCATTCATTGGTTGATTTTTGTATGTGCCCTGACCCTGGATTGAACCCACAACCTTGGTATATCAGGATAATGCTCTAACCAACTAGTATACCCAGACAGGGCCACAGTTTTTTTTCTTTACCCCTAACTTGGCAGCAGTTAACATCCATCTTATCAGTATTGCAAAATTCTTTCTACCTTTTATCCCCCTGTTTAACTTATAATTAAAATAATTTTGTGTTCCATTGTCATCATGCTTGTGAGTTTCAGTAAATTTCTTTTGTTATCTCATAGGCCCAGTAGAAATTTTAGCTGTGGAAGAGGCCATGTCACATTTACTCAGATGTGATTGCTTAGGGTTTCTTGATGGATGATAATATGATATGTTTAGAGATGGCATTTATATGGTTTGAACATAGCCCATTTTACAGTTCAGTGATTTTCACCAAGCAGAGAACATTTATGTCTTTGTTTTCTAAGCTGATGGATCCATATTCACCTCTTTAGACACAATTGCCTTCAGAGGAAGGAAGTACTTTTTTTAGCTCTATTTTATAGAAGTCTGTACCACTGAACCAACTGATCATGGCATGATAGAGAAAATAAGATCTGTATGTCATAGATGGATGGCAAAATCTAAGGCTCAAACTAGAATCTATATTATACCAGGTTGAAGCTGGTGAGCAGCCCAGGAACACAACTTGATTGACATCCCAAGTTAAGGGATTAGCATACTGTAATCAGTAGAGTAACAGTCCAAATCCAGATAGGGAGCAAAGATCCAAAACAAATACTTTTTGAGTGACAAGGAACCAAACTCAGAAAGCCAGAGCAGAAAGAGAAAAGCAAAGATAAAGTAATAGCAAACCAAGAGATAGTACAGAGACTCTTTGTTTTCTTAAACAAGGCATTTCATTTTTCTGAACCTCAATTTAATAATCTTTACATGTAGGGATTGGGTTATCGACAAGAGCTCTTCCAGTTTTAACTTGTTTTAATTCTGATTCCAAGATGTAAGATGTCAAAGAGGACTCATGCTAAATCCAGATATCAGGAAACTCTACTTTTATGAGAGGGGCAGATCAATAGACAAATAAGAAGGTGGTGTAGAATATTTAGGTGGTGGTTCTGCATTTTGAATGTTTATCAATTTTCTAGAGCTTGGATATACAGGAGGTAGAAAAGTACCAGGAAATTATTTACCTTCTTGAAAGGATAAAAACTTATTATGCTTATGTAGAGATAAAGAGTAGTGGTAAGACTCTAGTGGTGAGTGGGAGAAGAAAGGAAAAGGTAGGAGAAAGAAGAAGATAGCAAGTTTTTGAAGTAAGATTCTTCAGGGAGCTGGGAGAGAAGCTCAGATGCTCATAAAGAAGGTTGTCTAGGATTTAGAGACAAAATAATGGATGGTACTTTAAGAAGAAGAAGGGCTTGCCCTGGCCAGGTAGCTCAGTTGGTTGGAGCATAGTCCTGAGATACCAAAGTTGTAGGTTTGATCCCTGATCAGGGTACATACAGGAATCAACCAATGAATGCATTAATAAGTGGAACAACAAATCAATATTTTTTTCTCTTTCTTTTTCCTCTCCTCTCTATCTAAAAAAAATCAATCAATAAATAAAAAGAAAGTTTTAAAAATGAAAAGGAAAGCTTATTTTCCTGCATAATCATAAATACATTTAGCATCCATGCATATATGTACTCTTTATAGATTGTACTGATGTGGCTATAGGAAGTGTTATAACATTTTAGATAATAATTCTTAATATCAAGTTATGGTGAACATGTTTTACTGCTATGGCACGGAAGTATAATTAAAATATGTGTACCTGCTTATGTCTTAAACCAATATCACTAAGCCACCTGAGGTCTATGGGAAATCTTGTTATTGGCAAAGTCACCCTGAGCTTTTCCAGAGTCCACACTATATATTTTAAACCCGTTTACCACCTCAAAAAACTACCCTATAGAATGTCCTTGAAGCAACTTTCAATGAATGGCTAAGTGGGATGATTCCCCTGAGAAGTGATATTCCAGTGAACATTTCTCACTTGTGGAGCCACATGTTTACTGTTATTTATTTAATTTTAATATTTCCCATTACCTTGAATCATTTATGAAGGTAGCTCTGTGCCAACTCTTAGTGACCAGACAAACTAGAAACAAATCAGTGACCTCTTAGAAGCTAATGTGGGGAATGTGTCCTATTGCTCCCAAAAGGATGAGAAATATTAACACTTAGGGTAAGAGGTTAATAAAAACTTGAGTTGAATGTTGTAATGAATTTATTCATAGAGCAGAAATGTATTTTAACATTTCATAATATATATATAGCACTTGTAAATGTCAACTAATGTATATTTAATGAACATAGCAAGGATTCTAATGCCTAATGTGCAAACATTATATTTCATAATTATGATCTGCTCACTGAGCAACATTTCACAGATGAGAGGTCATGGCTGGGAAAACAATTTCTAGAATCATAAGCCCAAAATGCACTTTTTATAGAATTTTAGCAAATCAGATTCCTGTATTTACCCGTGTTCATCTCTATCCCTTAATTTAAAAAATAAAGTAGCCTGTATTATTGTTGTTTTAGTGAAAAAATATATACTGAATACCTCCTCCTACATGCTGAAGAGTCTTAAAAGACACACAGGAATTTGTTAGGTCTCAAAAAGAGGTTGACCTTTTCAGGCAGTGGAAATCACATGTGCAAAAACTCAGAGCATGACACATGACAATTTTGGAGAAGCTAAGGCTAGCTTAGTTTATTCAGAGCAAAAAGTGCCTATAGGGAGGTGAGGCTAGAAAGGTGGGCAGGTGTTACTTTACCAAGGGCCTTCTATGTCATCTATGGAATTTTAATTCCATTCTAAAGGCCATGGGGAGCATGCAAGTGACATAATTGCATTTGCATTTCGGGAAGCTAAATCTAGCAGCAGCTTGGAATAAAGACTGGGTGAAGGATGGTTAAATGTGGAGTCAAGGAAGCCAACTAAGAGGTTGCTTCATTGATCCAAATGAGAAATAGTGGTTTGTAATAAAGCTGTGGAAGATGAAACAAAGCGACAGAAGAGGCAGCATGAGGTGAGCATGGACTTTTTTTTTTTAATATATTTTATTGATTTTTTACAGAGAGGAAGGGAAAGAGATAGAGAGTCAGAAACATCGATGAGAGAGAAACATCGATCAGCCGCCTCCTGCACACCTCCTACTGGGGATGTGCCCGCAACCAAGGTACATGCCCTTGACCGGAATCGAACCTGGGACCCTTGAGTCCGCAGGCCGACGCTCTATCCACTGAGCCAAACCGGTTATGGCGAGCATGGACTTTTGAGCCTATGAGCAATAACTTTGAATTCCAGCAATCCCATTTGCTATCTCTTGTGGCTTTTGAAAAGCTATTAACTTCTTTGTGCCTACAGTGATGTTGCACAGTACCTGGTGTGAGTGCTCAATAACTGGTTAATATTATTTTATTATTTGGATGGTATGATCTACAGGACTGGTGCCCAATTGTATGTAGGTGCTGAGAGAAAGACTGTAATCTACAATGACTCCCAAATTTTTCCTTCAGATAAAATTGTCAGTGGAAGGCAAAGCCCGTGAGAAGTTTAAAAGTGGTATAAATAGTTATTTTTCAATGAGAAGTGTACAATTCTATTTGTACATTTATATTTGGGGTATATGGTTTAAAAATAGGAGCAGTGGCTGGGACTGTGGGGTAGAGAACTGGGGATAATAATAAAAGTTAAGCAAGATAGATGAGACATGTAGAGGCAAGGAGTTACTCTTCATAGGCTTTAACTAAAAGCTAATGGACAATCTTAAGGATGCAAGTAACATAAGAAAATATGTGAAATATTGTAAGTCATAGAATCACAGAATTCTAAACCTGAAATGAATTGTAGATTCTGTCTCTTCAGTTGCCAAACCTAGGACTCCAAGAATTGCTAAGCACATAAGCATTTCTTCACCAAAGCTAGCTGTGGTTCATTCAACTGCTCAAAGATCTAACATTTAAAAGTGTTGATAAAAACCTCTTGAGCTGATTCAATCAATGTTTAGAAGTTCATCTTTCTCTCTTACAAACCCACTAATGTAACCTATAGTGTGTACCTACCTTTTAGCTGTTGGCTCTTGCTATTTTCCACCTATCAGTACAGGACATATACTAGTAATTTCCATTGAATTTTCTTTCAGCTATTTTATTTTTTACTATTTTTCATAAACGAAGATTTATTTTGATGGCCAAAATGCATGTAACCAAATTATGTTTTTCCCCCTATTATAGCTAATAATAATTAGAGGAATAATAATGACAATAGACTAACAATTATAAACAATGTGTTTATTACATACTATCTGCCAGATATTGGTTTTTTTAGATATGTTTTTATTGATTTCAGAGAGAGGAAGGCTAAGGGGTGAGGAAGAGTGATATAGAAACATCAGTGATGAGAGAGAATCATCAATCAGTTGCCTCCTCCACGCCTCACACTGGGGATAGAGCCTGCAACCTGAGCATGTGCTCTGACTGGGAATCGAACCATGACCTCCTGGTTCATAGGTCGACACACAGCCACGGAGCCACACCAGCTGGGTTGCCAGAAATTGTTTTAAGTGCTTTACCTATATGAACTCTTGTAATCCTTATATGAGATACTGTCTTATCATTCCCATTTTACAAAAGAGGAAGCCAAAACCAGAGAGCTTAAGTAGACTGTCCAAGGTCACACAGCTAGTACTGGTAAAGTGCAGAGCCTGTATTCAAACACAGGCAATGGCAGTCTGACTCCAGAGCCAAGTTCTAACCTCTCATCCATACTTAGCATTACATTTTGCTGTCTAAGAAACAAGCACTGTATTTAACATTATACAACACTGGTCTATTCTGTTATAACTTCCTTAATAATATTTATTTCTCTCATTTTGCCTCTGCTAAAGTCTTCATCTAGGCATTTATTTCTGTTTTGACAATTGCCTTAAGATGCATATGTTTTGCTCTATTCTAATTTTAAGTTTTTAATTATGAATGTGTGCCCAGAGCAATAGCAAGGGTTACAGTTTTTAAAAAAGTAGGGGCAATAAATAAATAAGGTTTCCCCCTACTTCTTGGATCTAGAGGGGCTCTGGGATGTGATCAAGGAAAACACTGTTTAAAATTCCTACTAGTAACTTGTGTTGTATATTATGCATGGCAACTAAACTTTTTAGTGTCTTGGCAAAGCCCTGGGGCAGTGGAGAGGTACCTCAGAGCACAGAAAGTGCATTTGAAATGGTAATGAGAAGTGAACAGTGTGACAAAGTGTTAGTCAGTGAAATATTTCTCTAAAACAAACATCTATTTGGAGAGGGTGGAAAGTCATCGACTGCTGCTACTAACATGGCCTATTTTAATGTTTTCTTCCCCCCTCCCAAACTATGCTTAGATAATTTCACAGAGGACACAATTTTAATAATGCAATAAATACCAATCCATTTGAATCTTAGTTGTCAGAATGGCAACTTTGCATTTTATTGTTTTAAAATAGCAGCAGATCCTATATTAACGTACTTCCAAGGTTTAAAATCCTTCAATACTACTTCTTAAAAGAAAATTGCAAAGTTCTTTTCCATCATGCCTCAATATATTATAAACTGTTTTTTCTCAGGACTGTTGAATAAGCAGTGAGTAAAGTTCCTTACATAACATATTTTTGTTGGTACAAAGTTTGTTAAAGTCTCAGTCTTCTGGTTTCTGATGAATAAAATATGATAATGAAAAAGAAGCAGTTTCTAAATTTGCAAGAGTCATTGAGTACCATTTCTCATCACACACATAAACCCTTCGCTATTCAGTACAGCCTGTGGGATACTGGTACAATGACCTGCCTTAAATCAGGTGGAACTTCCAGGTGCTCTAGGTTTTTGTTCAGAACTTGGGAGTAAGCGATGAGGAAAGAGAGGCTATCTGGGGAAGCTCTCAGTCCCAGGCCCTAAGAAGAAATTTAAGGGAGAAGGGAAAGAAGAAGGCAGTGGTTTGTGAAAACTAAAGACACAATCTCTAGAGATAAAGCACTCAAGGGACAGAGAGTAAAGTTGTGAAAATGTTGTGTTGGGAATAAGGGGAAAAGGCAAGGGACACACAAACCTTTAGGAATTTTCTTTCACTAAGGCAAAGACAACTGTGGACTGGCCCCACACTCAATTATCGCAGCCTGTTGCCCCCAAGAGCTCCAACCTTGGAACTCAAAAACCATTATGGAAAGAGGAACCAAGATGGTGGCATAGGTAAACACTTGAACTTGTTGCCTCGCACAACCACATCAAAACTACAACTAAAAGACAAAACAGATATCTTCCAGAACCTCAGGAAGGCTGGCTGAGTGGTAATTATACAACTAGAAGGAAAGAAAAAAGTGCACTGAGACTGGGAGGAGGTGCAGAGGTGTGGAAGTGCAGAGGTATGGAGCCGTGTGCGGAAACGGGCTGGCAACTGTTGTCTTTTTCAATCAGGAGGGAGATACAAGCTCCTGACTGCTCTGAACTCCAGTTCTGGGCAAGACTCGGGGACCCAGACTCATACGAGGAGAAACTGGACTGTCTGGCATTGGGCCAGAACACGAGGGCAGCTTTCTCTCAGAGGTGCTTGCAGTGATCATTGTTCCTGCACGGTGCCGCAGGACACAGAGAACCGGAGATCTCTTCGGGGCAGGACTGACGGGCAGCCATTGCTGTTTGCTCCACCCTGATGATTCCCTGAGACCCCGCCCCACCCAATTTACAACCCCACCCAATTTGTGCACAGAGGATTTTGCATATGAATGGCCTGGCCTTTTGCAATCTAAAACCTAACAAACTGCAGCTGGTTCAGAGAACCCCAGAGCTTTCAAAAGAAGGCCCAAGGCTCGACAGCAGCTTGCATTGCTTCACAGCTTGGCCTCATCTGGCCACCTCCAAACCCCAAACAAAGTGGAGGAATCTGCAGATCTCTCCATAGCTCCTGCTGGGTGGCCTCAGGCAGTGGCTGACTTTGCACCTCCTTGGAGATCCAAGAGCCAGTGTACCCAGTGGTCAGAGTGAGACCATCCAGATTACAACTCTTCACATCCATAAGAGACACACTCAGGGGGCAGACTCAGTGAGTGCCAAAGCCCCACTGAAGCAAGTCCTGCCCCATAAGGGTGTCTCCAACACAGAAGCCCTCCCATTGTAGACACAACTGGTCCTCACAGCCAGTTGGCCTGGTGGTCAATTCCTCCCAGTGATACCAACAGCAATCAAGGCTTAAATACAACAAGACTGTGCACACAGACCACAAAGGGATGCAACCAAGAGGGTCCACCTCAGGTAATTAGAGAGGTTGAGCTACTGGGCCCTATAGGACACCTAGCACACAAAGCCACTCTATCAACTCAGGGAAGCAGCCAAAATGTGGAGACAAAGAAACAGGTCACAAATGAAAGAAATGGAGGAAAGCAAAATACTGGATATAGAGTTCAAAACCACGGTTATAAGATTACTCAAGCATCTTCTAGAAACCACCAAGAAATTTAGTGAGACCCTCAAGAATATGAAAAAGGGTTAATTAGAAATTAAGCATACACTGACTGAAATAAAGAATAATATACAGTGATCCAACAGTAGCCTAGAGGATCCCAAGAATCAAGACAAAGATTTGAAATATGAAGAAGCAAAAAACACCCAACCGGAAAGCAAAAAGAAAAAAGAATCCAAAAATATGAAGATAGTGTAAGGAGCCTCTGGGACAACTTCAAGTGTACCAACATCAGAATTATGCGGATGCCAGAAGAAGAGAGAGAGCTAAATATTGAAAACCTATTTGAAGAAATAATGACAGAAAACTTCCCCTACCTGGTGAAAGAAATAGACTTACAAGTCCAGGAAGCACAGAGAACCCCAAACAAAAGGAATCCAAAGAGGTCCACACCAAGACACATCATAATTAAAATGCCAAGAGCAAAAGACAAAGAGAGAATATTAAAAGCAGCAAGAGAAAAACAGTTACCTACAAGGGAGTACCCATACGATTGTCAGCTGATTTCTCAACAGAAACTATGCAGGCCAGAAGGGAGTGGCAAGAAATATTCAAAGTGATGAATAGTAAGAATCTATAACCAAGATTACTCTACCCAGCAAAGCTATCATTTAGAATTGAAGGTCAGATAAAGAGCTTCACAGATAAGAAAAAGCTAAAGGAGTTCATCACCACGAAACCAGTATTATATGAAATACTGAAGGGTATTCTTTGAGAAGAGGAAGAAGAAGAAAAAGGTAAAGATAAAAATGATGAACAACAAAGTGACAACAAATACTTATCTATCAACAAGTGAATCTAAAAAGTAAATGAATAAAATATCTGACGAACAGAATACACTGGTGAATATAATATAATTGGGAATAGAAAGGGAGTGGACTGACAATTCTCCAGGGTAAGGGGGCATGGGGGGTGTGCAAAGAGACTGGACAAAAATCGTAAGGGCAGGAGGTGGGGTGGGAACCGGGTGGAGGGGAGCTATGGGGGGAAAAAAGAGGAACAACTGTAATAATCTGAACAATAAATATTTATTTTAAAAAAAACATTATGGAATTCCAGTGTCTTTTGACATAAATGTGATGCTCTTAGGTTCCCTTGAGAGGGCATGTGAGTTCAATATCCTAACTTTGGTACAAGCCTTGTGTGTATAAGAGGTGGGCATGGTCATGAAAAGGCTCAATAGCCTGTTTAGAAAAATGTCTTGAATGTTTTCTTCATTATTCAAGGACTATAGCCCTTCATCAATCTGGGAACAAATGAGATCACATGAATGTCAGTACTCAGCCTTCTAGCATCCCAATAAACTCTCACAGGTGTTCCCTGCAATTAGCAGGGTCACAGCTTCTCACTACCTGAGCCTCTTCAATTATTCCTGGGATCAGCTAGCATCTCACATGCTCAAAGCCAATTCTTCCATGGTTTTCTGCCCTGACTTATTGCCATTGCCGCAACTAATGGTACACTCTTTACATGGACTGTTTCCCCTTCAGGGCTCCCAGTGTTACCACCCCTTCAATGTACCAAACTGCTTCTCAGCCCTCAGTGTGTTGCCAGAGCCATATTATGTTCCATGCAAAAATGGGATCACTGCCTCTCCTATTCTGTGTCATTTTTTTTGTCACCTGTTCCCTGAAGCAGAAACATTTATATTCAGCCCTTTATGAACACAGCTCCTTGGGTTTTCCCTAGCAGCCCTTATTAACATATGGACTCAGAGCCAGGTGGATAAAATGTATTATTATGTCAGGCTATCCTCAGTTCTCCATCTCTAGCCCCCAGATATCCCTCACCACAAATTTCCATATAGCGCATATACTCCCATGGGATTTGTTATATTCCCCATGTTCACTCTCAGTTCATACTAAATTAGGACCACTACCTACATAATGTGGGACACTTAGTGCCATGGATACTTACTATGTTTGAGGTGATGGAGCTAAATGATTTTCCTCAGGTTTTATATGCTATCTGAAGTAGCACAAGGAATGAGTATTAAAGGAAATTAAAGCATATATTGGAAATGGGGTAGAGGTAGATAGAGCTTGTGATGAATATTGCCCACAGATGATAACATAAGAAACTGTGTAACAGCTACCCTACAGCTATGAGCCCTAGCAATCCCAACTTTTAGCTTTACAGAGGGGCAACACTTACAGGGAACAGTAAAGATGCCAAAACTGAGCAATTTTGACCCTTCCTTTTTAATGCCTTGGACCCTTGCTTTTGTTACTTTAGACCTTTTTAAAGTAGGGGGCACTAGTCTTGTATATTGTGCCCCTGAGACTAGGAATATGCTGGTTTGAGGAATGTAATGTCTTAGAGGACACAGACTGTGTGTGTGTCTACTGTGTATCTTTCCATCATCTAGCATGTGTGTACTCTCAATGAATATTAAACAATAAGGTATGACCCTCTTAGCCATAAGAGATGATTCCTTGTTTTGAGATGATGTGCCCTGGGAATAAAGAATGTTTCCTTCATTTTCCATGCCTGTCAAACTGGCATCTTTCATCAACACTAAATTCCCTTTTAAGTAGTAGAATGCCTTACACAGTTTTAACAGGAAATCTCTCAGCACCTCTAGCTATTTGTTGAAAAGAAAACAACTCTTTTTTTCCCCCCAGATTCATCTTGCAGAAAACCATTTCCTAAATAAAATACAAAAACGTGGTATCATGTTTAGAGGAAAAGAAATAAGCCTCTGAATCACAGTGCCAGTTTCATGTTTTCCTTAATGTTGCAAAGGTGATTATTTTTACCATAATCTTCTGGCTGTTAGCCCAGGATGGCAAGGTGCATAGCCACCTTGTTAAATAAAAGAGAAGGGAGACTTTCTTGAAGCCATTTTTTCCCCAGAGAATTTGTGCATATGTGTGTGGGAAGAGTGTGGGTAGAATCCTCAGGACAAAAATTTCCTATCTACTACCTTTATAATAACGCATGAAAAATGGAGTTCTATCATTTATTAATTCAAACCATGGAAATATACTCTAATCATCAATATTGTTTCCAAACAACATAAAAATATCATGGTGCTGCAAAACACCAAACAACTTGCGTTCCCTCCCTCCCTTCCTCCTTCCCTCCCTCCCTTCCTCCCCTCCCTCCCTCCCTCCCTCTCTCCCTCCCTCCCTCCCTCCCCCCCCCCTCCCTCCCTCCCTTCTTTCCTTCCTTCCTCCTTTCCCTCCTTTCCTTCCTTCTTTCTGTTTTTCTTTCTGTTGGGAGTCAGGGTTAACTTAACTTAACAGGGAAAAGAATGAATGAATGAATGAATGCTTATTGAATGTGTTGGTTCCTTACCCTTGGCCTCTATGATAATCATTCTTTACATTTTTTGGGTCTATTCAAGTGTGTACAGTTCCAAAAAGAACAGTTTATTTGAAAAGCATCTAATTGGCATGAGCTACCATTGTTGACATGCCGAAGTCCTGCTGACAAGGCTGAGGTTGGCAGAAAAATAAATAAAAGCAACTGATAAATGTCAGAAGTGAGTTGTAGTAAAACATACCGTTTGTTTAATGTTGATAAAAGGGCAGATAGAAAGTACATCAAATTCCCTTACCAGAGAGTTCTTGAGTCATAAATTGCAAATGCTTGCCAGAAATTAAATTTATGTCTTATTTAGTTATGGCTAAAACAACACAATAGTAAGTATACTAGAAGTATAGTATAGAGAAGGCACTGTTACTATTCCATGCTTGATTTGAAGAGATCTGAGAATTATGAAAAATGTGTTTCAAAAGGATGATGTTCTAATGAATCTATTAGCCATTATAAATACTGAGACTTCAATATAAAAACAAAAATACTCTGGTATTCTAGGATGATAACTCACTGTTTAAAATGAAAAACAACAACAACAATGTTTTTTGTTTTGTATTGGTTTCAGGTGTACAACATAGTGGTTAGATAATCATATACTTTACAAAAGTGATTCCCCTGATATTTCCAGTAGCCACCTGGCACCATAGATAGTTATTACAATATTATTGGCTATATTCCCTACACTGTACTTAACATCCCTGTGAATAGCTTGTAACTACCAATTTGTACTTCTTAATCTCTTCACCTTTTCCACCCAGCCACCCACCCCTCCTCCCCTCTGTTAGCCCTCAGTCTGTTCTCTGTATCTGTTTTTTTTTCTGTTTTATTTGTTTATGTTGTTCTTTAGATTCCACATATACTAGTAAGTGAAATCACATAGTATTTGTCTTTGACTGATTTCACTTAGTCTTGTTTTACTCTTATAAAGAATCTGCAATTTGAAGAGAAGTGACACAATTTTGCTATTGGAAACATTTCCTGTTTTGTGTTATTTTTTTTGAAACACCACTAGTGTAAGAAACAACTAAGGGATGTGGCAGTGGACAACATGTGTGACCTTCACAAATATTGGTCCTGTCAAAAAACTTATAGTCCAATCTTGTTGTCAAGTGAATTAAATTTATTTTTTACTTTTGAGGAAACAAATGATTATTGTAGAAAATTTAGAAAGCAAAGTGCAGTAAATTTTAAAAATATAGAAAAATAGAAGAATGCAAAGGGGGAAACTTTATTCTCCTACAACCTAGAAACAACTACTGTCAGCATTCTGCCTTATTTTTCTGCAGGATTTTCATTTTTTATTTAATGCGGATCCTATTATTTATGTAATGTTATAGCTTGCCTTTTATTTAACATGTCACATGAAAGTTATAATACCAGTAAACAACTTTTTGGAAATAATTGTAATGGTTCTATAATTTCCCATAGTTTATTTAAATATTCCCCTGATACTGGATATTTAGGCTTCCTTCAATTATTTAACATTTAAAATAATTCTACTTTGGCTACCTTTTTGCATGAATCTTTGCCTACATTTCAGATTATCTCCTCCTAGGAGGGTTTTCAGCAATAAAATAATAGGTCAAACAGAATGCACACATTTAAGATTTCTGTTATTATGATTGCTAATCAATTTACAGAAAAAACTTAATTTATATTTTAACCAACAATGTATGAGAGCAACTCTCTTATTTCTTACTTTCCCTGGCACTGAGTTTTAATATTTTTAAATCTTTATTAATTTTGTTGGTAAAGTGTGGTTTTGTGTTTTAATTACCATTTCTACTTTTGATTAATTTCCAAAGTAATGCAAACTTGATGACAGACCTGTAGGCCAGATCCTGCACCACAGGCTCTTCCTCGGGGGAGGAGAAGCTTTACTGAAAGTGAGAATTGTATTAAGTATTGATGCATATTTGAAATGATATAAAGAATATATCATGCACACATATTTTATATTAGTTAAATGCAATGAATGGTTAATTGGGAATCAGAAAGGCTCAAAAAGAAAAACACAATTAATGCTTGATTCTCTTATTTTTTTAGTCATGGATATTATAACACATTGAATTAAAAATTAAAATGTGTAGAAGTAGTAAACTTGAATTGTTTAGATCTTTTTTGATTGATATTTTCTCCCACTTTCCCACCTAGAAAGGGATAAAGAAAGTTGACTCATGTTCGAAAGAGAAACTCATCATTTTACACTTGCAGAATATCATTCAATCCAAAATCAATCTACAGTATAATAAGATTTTCCAAATATTTCATTATCATCTTTCTGGGAAGAGCTTGAAAGAGAGCAAAGAGGTTAATAACAGTTTTTCAATTCATGGGGTGTTTTGGTTTTGGTTTGGTATGATTTTGTGGTCAAGCCTGGATATACGATAAATGTTTTCATTCAGCCCAGGCCTGGAAGCATGAATAAAGAGTTTAAGACATTAACTGCATATGGTAAAAAATAATAACAATAATATGGTAAAAATCCTAATATATAAAAACTCTGGGTCCATCATGACCGGAAGCTTGACCAACGGGAAGTCAGTCCTGCAGTCAGTGCTGGGTTGCCGTGGCGACCCAGCACTGACTGCTGCGGCTGCAGGTGCAGTGACCCAGCACTGACTGCTGAGGGGCCCAAATCAGGCCTGGAGAGAGGCCTGAAGAGAGAAGCAGGGTCTGATCCATAGTCTGTGTGGCAGCTTTCTCTTTCTCTCCGGGCCAGGCCAGCAGCCTCACCTTCATTTCTCTCTAGGCCTCCACGGGGGCTACTCATCAGCCCTGCCTTTCTGACCAGGTCCCATTGATAGGCCCAGAGACACTGACTGGAATAGAAACTGACCAATCAGAACCAAATCTGGGTGAAGTGTGAGGAGCCAATGGCTGCCTAGGAGGCAGAGCTTCTGACACTGACTGGCATAGAAACTGACCAATCATAACTAAATCAGGGTGAACTATGAGGAGCCAATGGCTGCCCAGGAGGCAGAGCTTTTGACGCTGACTGGCATAGAAACCAACCAATCAGAACCAAATTGGCCGGCAGAGGAGGGCAGTTAGGGGCGATCAGGCAGGCAGGCAGAGGCAGTTAGGGGTGATCAGGCAGGCAGGCAGGTGAGTGGTTAGGAGCCAGCGGTCCCAGATTGCAAGAAGGATCCCTGTGGGATTGGGTCTAAACCAGCAGTCGGATATCCCCCAAGGGGTCCCCGATTGGAGAGGGTGCAGGCTGGGCTGAGGGAACACCCCTCCGTGCACGAATTTCATGCACTGGGCCACTAGTAACTCTAATAATATTTTCCTTACTTTCCTGCATCTCATTACCTTCCCACTCGTTATTTTTACTTCAGCGGAAGAAATGTAAGTAATGAAAAAGGAATCTCTGTCCTTTTTAAAATCTTATTTTTGGTAAGGAAAGATGAGATATGAAGTTAATTTCTAGAAATCTTCTAGTTGGAAAACTCTGTCTTTAAGAAGAACATTATTCTGACCTTAAAGTGTAAATGATTAAAAGTGATATTACACATTAGTAATATTGCACATTAAATGGATTGTGTTTTTCATTTTCAAAGTTAACCCTGCTTTGTTTTATGTTGGCAGAATGAGGACCACCTGGCAGGAGTTAAGAGCATGAACTTTGAAGCCAAATATACTCAAAGTTTCAAATTTGGTGTTGCCCCTTACCATCTATGTGGTCTTAGGTTAACTTCTTGAAAATGTAGTTTTTTTTATCTGTAAAATGGAAATAATAATACTTCTAAGTCTGGGTTTGAAAATGATATGATTATTGGGAATTAGGTGCACATACTTTTTTATTGCAGGGGGCCCATGTAGGCGTGTATGTGCTACTGCATCTTATACTTACATGTTTGATTCTTGTTTCCATCATGTGTGGCTACTGACCACACTTAATGTTGTGTTTCTTTTGTGGCCCTCAGTGAAGTGCATGAAAAGATGTCTAAAGTGGATATAGCAGCTAAGAAAAGGAGATGCTGACAGGTACAGAGAACTGTATGTGTAGAACAAGCATGTCAAACTCGTGGTCAGCGAGTTTTACATGCTTGGTGTAGAATATTTGTCTAATTTACCTTTAATCAGCTGAGCTAAAGAAGCAGCAATATTATTTTAAAAGAAATTTTAAGAAAATTTTTGACAAAAAGACAAATTTATCATAGAATATCTTATTAAATAATTGATAACTTTTTACCTGTATATTTTGTGCAATTAGGTATCTATACTAATAAAAGGGTAATATGCTAATTAGACTGGGTCGACCAGCCATCTTCCGGACATCCAACTTCCTTCCGGAAAAAGCCATTGTGGTGAGGGCCGAGGCAGAGGCATTTAGGGGCAATCAGGCTGGCAGGGGAGGGCAGTTGGGGGGACCAGGCCAGCAGGGGGTTAGGGGCAATCAGGCAGGCAGGCAGAGGCAGTTAGGGGCAATCAGGCAGGCAGGCAAGTGAGGGAGCCCGCCCCCCCCCCCGCACTGTGTATGAATTTTGTGCACCGGGCCACTAGTAAATGAAATAAATGTGAAGGAATGAAGAGATACAAAGAGAGGAGGGATATCCTATAATGGAGGTTTGGCTAAATAAATGAGGACATATCTATACAGTAGAACATTATTCAGCATTAACCATAATGCCATAGAAGACTAATGACATGAGACATTTTTCATGATATGTTAAGTGGAAAAGAACTGATCATACATAAAACACTATGTAATGGTCACACATTTCTTGGAAGACATAATTATATATGTTTTAAATCAACCAGAAGATTGCCCACTGAATTGTTTATGATGGTTATCTCTGGGAGATGAGTACATGAAACCTACATTATTTTATAAATATAAAATATTATTTTTAGAGAATGGAAGAAAATCAAGTCTATATGGATAATATATTCATATCCTAGTCTTTTGGGCTCATCAATAATAAACTAATTTTTACTGTTTCACGCTTTTGTCTTTTAATTTTCCCCTTTGTCTGGCACAAGGAATTAATAAGTGCTATTGAATAATGCTATTTCAAGGTACAAAAAAGAAAAGTTTATTGGGCTACTTGGCTCAAATCTTGCATTTTACATTGATTTAGAATGTTAGGGAAATATAATAAATTTCACTGCAAAATCTCATTTGCAAATTGTTAAGCATATTTATTTGTTTCTAAATCATTTTGTTGAAAATTTCAGCAAAATTTCCATTTTTACCAATACCTGTTGCTCTTTAGTACCAAATGTAACACATGGATCTCTGCAATATTGTAAAAATGATGGTGAGATGTGAAAGCAAGTGGAAGAAAAACAACTTTATGTAACAGTGTAGTTTTTAAACTCAAATGATTTTTGGCTTACTCAGTACTTGACTCTACTAACTCTTTGTAAGAAGACAAAAGTTGTTACCATGGAGCACTTTCCCAAAATCCAGTTAGGACTTTTGGTCATGAGTGTAAACTCTTTAAGGTTAACGACCATGCATTACTTTCCTTTATCTTTGGTGTAATGCTGGAAACAGAAGGCACCATAAGACATAAGCTAGCAGGGTTATAGGTAAAAGTTGTTTTTGGGTCAACTTATCGATCCTAGTACCTAGATTCTTTTTTTTTTTCTGCTTCTGTTGCCAGTGACAAATGTGTACTTGCTCCAGGCTCATTCAGCTACAGTAGATTATAGACAAACAGTATGAAGCACAAATGTTTCAGTCCTTCAGTGAGTCAATAAGCACTTCTTGAGAAAGTCACAGTACTGACATTTTAGAGGTTGTACAGGAGAATAAGGTAGGAACTCACTCTCATGAAGTTTGCTCTGGTAAAAGACAGAAGACACAGGCAAACAGAACTTGCTTTATAAGATTAGAAAATGAGAAGTCCAGTGAAAAAGGAACAAACAAGGTTATGTTCAGCTGGGGGAAGCTTAGAGGTAAATAGCTGTGGATTTGTGGAGAAGTTGCATTTCAGTTATGACCTAAAGTATGGGGAACACTTTGGCACAAGCACATGGACACATGTGATCATAAGGTTTTTAAAGAGTTTCTGATATGTGTTAAGTGTTAGTTACATTTGTTAGGCTAAAAGGCTTAGTCACCGAAACAAAATGACCCGATAAAGAAAAGTATTGCACCCTCATGTAACAGCCCAAGGTGGGTGAGGAGACACCTCTGCTGCACACAGTCATGCAGGGGCCCATATTTGTCCCTTTATGTTATTTCATTATCCCCTAAGGCCACTGTTATCTGGGTGGTTAAAACTGCTGATTCTGTGTATATCCTAATTCCAGCAGGTAGGAAAGGGAGAGTAGGGGGACATACATGTAATGTGTTAAGGGTTCCATTGGTGGCTTCATAGTCACCTGGCTGAAACAGGGCTGGGAAATGTAGTCTCTGGTTGGGCAGTCCTGTGATTTCTGTGACTCTGTTACTAAGGAACAAAGGGAGAACAAATTTTGGTGGATAGCTAGTAGTCTCTGCCTCATCAAAGTGCATTATTATCATCATGCCTTAAATATACCCTAGTAATTTTAGATGGGTAGTCCATCTCCCTTTAATTTTTTTTAAAAAATATGTTTTTATTGATTTTTAGGGAGAGAGAGAGAGACATCAATGAGAGAGGAATACCCATCTGCTTCCTCCTGCACTCGCTCTCCTGGGGATCAAGCCAGCAAAACGGGCATGTGCCCTGACCAGGAATTGAACTGGTGACCTCTCAGTACATGGGACTACATTCAACCAACTGAGCCACACTGGCCAGGGCCCATCTCTTTAGCGGTGAATTTTTCACTATACAAGTGGCTTAAGCCCAATATATTCTTTTTTAAAAACAATTTTTAAATTGATTTTTAGGGAGACAGAAAGGGAGAGGGAAAGGGAGAGATAAATATCTACACGCCCCCTACCAGGGATGGAGCCCACAACCTAGGTACATGCCCTGACTGGGAATCCTACTGGCAACCTTTCCGTGCTCAGTCCACAGGATGACACCCAACCAACTGAGCCACAATCACTGGCCAGGGCAAGCCCAAGATATTCTTGTCACTATTACTATGGAACAGAAACCAATGTATTCCCAAGGACTAGCTCAACCTATCACTAAGTAAACTTCCTTAACTGTTTTAAAGTTCAGTTCTTTGTCCCTTCTTATCCCAGGCTGTGAAGAAATGGTTTATAGAAGAGTGAATTACAAAACTAGTGCATTTACCTGCACTGAATTCCACACTCTTCTAATTAATTCATTTAACAATAGAGCACCAAGGGGAGATTGGTTGAAATATTTTATTCTATACTAAATGTTTCTCTTTTGCCTTCTAAAAATCATTTAATGAAAATAATCTTAAGCATGTTCATTTTGAAATTTTAAATAATGGTCCTGCTTTTGTAAAATATTTTATAGTAAATTAAATAGTTCATACACAATGTCATGGGAAGTATATAGCTTTCATAATATGTACTTTCTCAATTGTTGTAGTTTTTCATGGTCATCTTAGAGAAGAAGTGGCACATCACCTTATTCAAGCATGGGAATTACACCAATTGTTGATTATGAGTACTGTACAGAAATGTCTGTTATTAAGCAACTTTTCATTCTGTATCCTGTTGACACAATGGTTTATTTGTGACTCGGAAATGGAAGGAAAAGCTACCTGTCTGTAGTGATCACTTGTTTCTGGAATCTTAATTGCAATGCTAATTCTGTCTTGAAGTTAGTGAGATGGTCAACTAAATGATAAGTACAAGATACTGATAAGTGGCAAATAAGGGAAGTATTTAGTAAGTCATTGATAAATCTGTTTTGTCTTAATGTATTGAGAAATTTGAAAATTAGGAGATGATGCCGAAACCGGTTTGGCTCAGTGGATAGAGCATCGGCCTGCGGACTCAAGGGTCCCAGGTTTGATTCCAGTCAAGGGCATGTACCTTGGTTGCGGGCACATCCCCAGTAGGGGGTGTGCAAGAGGCAGCTGATCGATGTTTCTCTCTCATCGATGTTTCTAACTCTCTATCCCTCTCTCTTCCTCTCTGTAAAAAATCAATAAAATATATTTTTTTAAAAAGAAAAGAAAATTAGGAGATGAAAATAAGAACATACTTATGAAATTTTATATGCTGTCCCACATATTGTTCTAGATGTTGTGGAGGGTTATATAAAGATAGGAGAGTGAACTTGTCCTTTGGTTGATCTTTGCCTACCCCAAATGGGAGAAAACATATTCCAAAGGGGAAGCAATATTGGCAAGACAATATGTTAAGTATAGGTTACATCAGAAGACAAGAACTAGGCTATAAGGCAGGGGATGTGGCTTTCAGGATATCTACCACCTTGATACGTGACCCTGAGCAGGTTTCTCTTCCTCTCTTAGGCCTTAGTTTCCCCACCTGCAATATGAAGGGTTTGTATTAAAGCAGGGGTGGGAATGTCCAGCCCAAGGGCAGTATGTGGCCTGCAAAATCATTTTATCTGGCCCTGCCAAGGCATTAGGGGTGAGTTAATTAAATGTTTGACCAAAATATCAGGTTAAGCCCTAGCCAGTTTTGCTCAGTGGATAGAGCATCAGCCTGTGGACTGAAGGGTCCCAGGTTCAATTCCGGTCAAGGGCACATGCCCGCGTTGGGGGCTCCATCCTCAGTGGGGAGGCTTGCGTGAGGCAGCCAATCAATGATTTTCTCTCATCATTGATGTTTATATCTCTATCTCCCTCTTCCTTCCTCTCTGAAATCAATAAAAATATATTTTAAAAAATATCAGGCTAATTTTTAAGTTGATAACTTTGTGTGCCCACAAATTATATTATAAATATCCAAATGACCCTTGGCAGAAAAAAGGTTCCCTACCTCTGCATTAAAGAGACAATGATTCCAAGGAAATTGTATGATTACTTGAATTATGTAGTAGAATACCTAATGTAAACTACCTACTTATATTGAAAGGATGCAGGGAAAGCATAAGTGTGAGAAGTTCACATTCTCAGTAATGATGACATTTCATGGACAAAGATTACCTAAGATTTTCAAGTGATTGCTTTCTGTGACTTTCAAGGACCCTTCTAACTCTGGGACCTTATGATTATTGGTAGGAAAAAATGAGTTCTCTCTTGTTCTTTCTAAATTTTCTAGAGGATCTAAATTGTGTGCTATTTTCATGTCTGTATCTGTGCTCATCAGATGAATTGGAGAGAACCCAAATGGAACAAATGAAAAATGAAGCTCTCTGTGTGTTTGAGGTTTGTGCATGTGTGTGTTTGGGGGGGGAGGGAGGGGTCTTTAACTTTGGGCAAGATAGAAAAAAAACTTTAATCTACACAATAAGTATAAAGGAAGACATGAAAATAATATGTAATTTACTGAAAAGTATAAGTAAAAGGCAAGCAGAAAGAGAAATGAGTAGTCTGATGTAGTGAAGAATTGGAATAAAAATGATGAGCTGCATGTCAGAAAAGTGAAATGAGGACAGAATACTAGGAGAAAAATACATTGACTAATATGTGAGAAATGAATGGGGCTAGGATATTTTAAATTCATATGGCCCAATAGCATAAAGATTAACTTAAAAACTTAGTTTGAGAATTTCCTGGTGCTTATGCATGAGAGGGGTTTATAGGGTTAGCAGTAATTAAATAAGGAGAAGAATTTTCTTAACATTATATAGGCCAGAAATATTTTCTCCTTCTCTCTCAGGCATTATGTTTTCTTGCCTGTCACCTGAAGAAGAGGCTATATTGGTAAAGTTTCAGTTACACTACTCTGTAAAAAAAGAAAGAATTAGAGCTTAAGACTGTAGGTGTCAAACCACTGAGACCACAGATTCTGATCTATATTCTGCCAATGACATCAATTCTGCCAATGACATGTCAATGACTTTAGCCAAGTCACTAAACCTAGCTATCTGTTTTCTCATATAACCAATGGGGACTACCACCTCATAGAGTTGAATATCATAAGAATTAAATAGGGGTAAATAACTTTGATATTTGTAAGATGCTATAAAAATTCACAGATTTCCTATACCTTTTCTTTGCTGTCGTGTTTTTTTTAAACGTCTTGGTTCATATGAGTGTGCAATAAAAAATACTTTTAAATTTGGGATTATTTGAAGCACCTGTAAGTTTTGAAATTCAGGTGAATATCTCAAATTATTTTCATGCAAACCTTTCTTGATATTGCTATTAATAATAAGAATAATCCATAGCCTGATTAATCTAAGAGCAGGCACTCAAATTTGTTGGATTGCTTAAAATGTGTTGGATCATATTAAATATACACTGAGTGGCCAGATTATTATCATCTCTGAACGCATAATAATCTGGCCACTCAGTGTATATCCTATACTAGAGGCCCAGTGCATGATTGAATCATGCACGTGTAGTGGGGGGAGCTGGGTGCCTGTCCGCTGGTGCCTGAGCGGACAGGCACCCAGCTCCCCCGCTTTTGATGGTCCGCAGTGGGACGTGAGCTCGCTGCCCCAGAGGCCCCTTCTGTGCCGCAGCACAGCCATGGTGCAGATGCTGAGCTTGAGCTGCTGGCGACGCAAGCTCAGCGTCCTGCCGGCCCAATCGGCCACCCGGGCCACCCTGAGTCCTGCCCCCCCCCCGCGCCTCCTGGCCAATCGCGGGCATAGCTAAGGTACAGTCAATTTGCATATTTGTCTATTATTAGGTAGGATAATAAAAGGCTAATATGCAAATTGTCCCCTCGACCAGGAGTTCGACCAGCAGGCAGGCCGGCCAACTGTCCATGTCCCCTCCCCCTGGCCAGGCTGGCCAGACCCCACCCATGCATGAATTCATGCACCGGGCCTCTAATATACTGTATACACACACACACACACACACACACACACACACACACACACACAGACACACTGAGTGGCCAGATTATTATGCGTTCAGAGATCATAATAATGTGACCACTCAGTGTATAGTCTCCCCAGAATCATGTCATCATTATCTTATTTTGTCCAAAATTGTTCTGGGGTGCGTACCCTTGCAATAACCTTATTCTGAAGTTACTGCATTTGCTCTTAGGCAAATTATTCAACACTTCTTCAATGTTTAAAGTAGTCTTACACAGCTTGACAATTTTATGCTGTGCACTGACGTGAGCCAATTTGATCATGCAGAATTCCTAGGTTATGTTTATAAATAACAGTAACCTCTAAAGAAATCTTGAGATAATCAATGGTTATTCTCTCTAAAACCTCACTATCAGAGCCTAACCTCCATGGCTCAATGGTTGTGTGTTGATCTATGAACCAGGAGGTCACAATTCAATTCCTGGTCAGGGCTCATGCCTGGGTTCTGGGCTCAATCCCCATTGTGGGGCGTGCAGGAGGCAACTGATCCATGATTCTCTCTCATCATTGATGTTTCCATCTTTCTCTCCCTCTCCCTTTCTTTCTGAAATCAATAAAAATATATTTAAAAAAAAAACAAGCCAAACCCCCCCTCACTATCAGGTTATAATAAAAGCAAATATCAAACCAAATCCTGCCATACACAGATTTGTTATTTAAACATTCATTAGCAATTCAACACATAAAACAGTTCATTCAATCTGTTTTGTAAGCCCAAGGAAATCCTTTCAGGTGCTGTAGAGCTTCAGAGAGAGAATTTCCCTAAGAAAGATCTAAATGAGTTTATGTCGTATAATAGGTACCTTTAATATGGTGTTAAATTCAGAAATGGTGTGTCCTTGATTGTTAGTTGGTTGAGAGATGAGGATGATAACAATGATTAAAAAAATAACTGTAAAAGTAGCACATAATTCCATCACATTTACATTTTCAAAAGGTAAAATTTCAATAGTGCAGGAACTTTGACTTATTTACCACTCTATCTCTAGCACCTATAATTGTGCCTGAAACATAGTAGGCATTTAGTAACCTTAGTTGCATGAGCCAATGAACAACAGTAACAACAAACAATTTGAATAATTGATTGCTCATGTACTGTTCTAAGCTCTTTACATGCATTACCATATTTATTTACCTTCTAAAACTATGAGAAAGGCAAGCTAAATAGAGTAAAGCTTTTACTAATAAAATGTTCAGGAAATGAAGTATATTAAATAATTGAATTATCTAGTTAACAGCACATTACATTTCATTTTTAATTTTAACTCTTTTAATTGCAAATAAAAAAATCAGTGACTTTCCAGACTCAGTAAATATAATTGAGAGGACATCTTGAATTTTTGGTTAGCTAATTAAAAATTTTCTCAGGGCCCCAGGTAAAATTCTAAGCATCAGTTTTTTTGTGCAGAATCATAAATGGAGAAGGTGTAATGTATTAGATTAAATGTATAATCTATATACACTGAGTGGCCAGATTATTATGATCTCTGAATGCATAATAATCTGGCCACTCAGTGTACCGTATTTTCCGGCGTATAAGATTTTCCTGTGTTAGAAAGTTGTCTTATACGCCGCAAAATATGGTAGTCCAATATATCTAATCCATTATATCTAATCCCATCAATATAGTCCAATATACCATATTTTCCAGCATATAAAACGACTTTTTAACCCAGGAAAATCTTATACACCCAGTCATCTTATATGCCGGAAAATACGGTATATCCTATATAATAAAAGGCTAATATGCAAATTGTCCCCTCGACCAGGAGTTTGACCAGCAGGCAGGCTGGCCAACTGCCCATGTCCCCTCCCCCTGGCCAGGCTGGCCGTACCCCACCCATGCACGAATTCATGCACCGGGCCTCTAATATATATATATACTGAGTGGCCAGATTATTATTTATTATGCATTCAGAGATCATAATAATCTGGCCACTGAGTGTGTGTGTGTGTGTGTGTGTGTGTGTGTGTGTGTGTGTGTATGTATATATATATATATACATATGCCAAAGTGACCAAACAACCAGTCGACTGGTCGCTATGATATGCACTGACCACCAGGGGGCAGATGCTCAATGCAGGAGCTGACCTCTGGTGGTCAGTGTCCTCCCACAGTGGGAGCACCGCTCAGCGAGCTTACTGAGCGGCAGCGGCAGCTGGCGCAGTGCGGCCGGGATGAGTGGAGCTTCATGGGCTCCTCCTGGGCCACCTGCAGCTTTACGCACTACTATATTCCTGGCCTGTGGGTATCCGGCCAAAACTGGCAGTCCGACATCCCCCGAGGGGTCCCAGATTGTGAAAGGGCACAGGCCAGGCTGAGGGACCTCATCGGTGCATGAATCCATGCACTGGGTCTCTAGTAATATCATAACATTCTCTAGAAATTATTTTTTTTCTTTCTTGAGGATATAGGTGGGGTTATGGTGTTAAAGCCTTAATATATAGTTGACCCTTGAACAACTCAAGGTTTGGGAGGAGCTCCCCCCTGCAGTTGAAAACCTGCATATAACTTTGATTCCTCAAACACTTAAGTTGTCTCTTGGTATCCAAGGGGAATTGATTCTAGGACTCACTTCGGATATCAAAATCTGAGGATGCTCAAGTCTCCTATATATAATGGCATAAATCAATACATACAGTGAGTCCTCTGCATCGGTGGACTCCCAACTGCTGATCAAAAACAGGTATTTATTGAAAAAATCCACATATAAGTGGACCTGCACAGTGCAAACCCAGGCTGTTCAAGGGTCAACTGTAATCTGTTTTTCTCTACCAATTCTCTCATTCATTCTTACATATTTCATGGAGAGGCAATACAGCACAGTAGAAAAAGTACAGATTTTGGAGTATGAAAAGACTATATCAGCATCCTAGTTCTGTCATTTTAACTGCTGTGTAATTTAAGCAAGTTTCTTAACATCTTGGAGCTTTAGTTTCCTCTTCTGTAAAATGGAGAGAATTCCAGTTAGCATGAGGTGTGAGATTTGTTGTGGAGATTGCATGAGATAGTGTATGTAAAGTTCCTCTCATAGCTCCTGCTGCTGCTGTGAGAATCTCATGAGATTTTTAAAGCAACTTAACAATATATATAACTTGCTTTAGAAACACATGAAGTATGATGCATTTTTTGAAAATTGGCAAATTTTGTATGGAATGTGTACAAATGTTTGATTAGAAATTACTTTGTTATGTAACAAATGACAATGATAAAATACTAATCTGAAATAAGTAAGGTAACTGAAAAAGTTTTATGACCCAGACAGTGTGCCTCAGTTGGTTGAGTGTCATCCCATGCACCAAGAGGTCATCAGTTTGATTCCTAGTGAGGGCGCATGCCAGTAGGGGGCTCAATCCCCATTAGGGGGCTTGCAGGAGGCAGCCAATTGATGTTTGATGTTTCTCTCTCATTGATGTTTCTATCTCCCTCTCCCTTCTTCTCTCTCTAAAATCAATAAAAACATATTTTAATAAAATAATAAGTTTTACAGCAAATGGTTCATTTCATAAATTCTCTATAGTAATTCTGAAACTCTTCATTATTTATGATTCCGAGTGCAGTAGCTAGGGTACTTCCCTTGCTCTGTTTAAGTTGTGGATTTGTTAAGCAAATTCAGACTTGAAGTAAGGTGGCAAAGAGTGTACAATACTTGAGAGAAACCCACATTTTTTTTCAAACACTTTATAAGCATTCATTTACATATAAATAACCAACAGGCAAATTGTGAGTTATTCTTCTATATTTCCAAAAGGATGTGTTTATGGATATTTCCTTAGCCTATGTTGAACTATTGTATATACAGTATGTATATATTACATATGGTTTATGTACAAATACCAGTACAGAAATACATGAATGCATACACACATATTCATACATGCATATATTAAGCATAATTATTTGAAAATTTGTTTTTTGAAAATGAGTCTGAAAAAAAGATAATTTTTGTATTTTTTTTATTAATACCTACTTTCTCATCTCCTCCAGCAATGCTGATATAATTACCATTTTATGCCCAATGACTGATTTTGTCTTTATGACAGCTGTATAATTTTCATCTTTTAGTCATCTCTTGATATGTTCACACATAGAATGATTTCCAAAATAGTCAGAAACAAAAACATGTTCTGTTTATATTCAGGTGTCAGATCAAATTCTTTTTCATTAACACACTTTTATATTTTAAAACACATCTATTTAATTTCAAATATATTTAACCCTTAAGTAAACTGTCTTTAAGATTGCTTTAAAATTTGAAACAGGTACTATTTTTTATACAGAAGAATAATCTATTTTACATTGTGAGGGCTGAAAATTATAATCATTTTCCTCCCACCTTCTAAGTTGGTCTAGCTGGGCTAATAATAACATTAATAGAGACAGATTAACAGGAGAAAAATTAAATTTTAATAGGTGCACATGGGGCATTCACATAAGCATGAAAATTCCAAAGACAGTGAAGCAACATTGGGTATATATGGGCAAAGGAGAAAAAAGGTGATCATGGTCTTAGATTTAAAAAGTGAAAAACTGGCAACTTGCAAGTAACTGAGGATGAGCAGAACACACATGGCAGGTAAACTCTTGCTTGGCAACACAAAAACAAAGATATGGGGGGTAGGGGGGGCGATTTAATAAACATGCCCCTACTAAATACCCTCCTATCCACCATAGTGAAGTCAAATTAAGCTGCTATGGTGAATATCCTAAGATTTTCTTCCTGGAGTAGGTTTTTCCCTTTGAATCTTAGGCAAGAAAGGGCCGAGGTTCAAAAGTTCTTTCTGAGTCTTATTTCTTAATAACCAGCTTAAAATTAATATCCCAAAAGCAGCTTTAGAGTGTCAACACTTTGTTGCCTTTCAAATTCCCCTTTGTTTCATACAAATGTTTCTACGCTGCTTAATATCCAAATAACTATTTGCCAAGTCTCTTCAGATTGTTTCATTGAAGGATTCTGTTTCTTTGAATACTTCACAATGTCTTAAATCAGTTTTATTCCCTGAGTACAATGTTTAGATAAAATTGTCGTTATTCACCTAAACTACTTCTTTTTTAATTAACAGAGAATCTTTTTTATTATTAAGAATTATCTCTAAACTCTAAAATGCTATGTATGTACTAATGGTATTGGATAGAAAAAAACACAGAATCTATTTAGCTTCTGCCCATAATTTTTTCTGGCAACTTTCAGAGGAAATAGTCATTTAAAATTTAGTATTGTCTGGTGTTTTGCAAATTCCCAATTAGAACATTATAATTTAACATATAATGAAATCAATGATGGAATAAAAATTCCTGGCTTTAACAGAGTAACTCAGTTGAGTCTTGATTTTAGGAAAGTTTCTTTAATGTGTTGTTTCATGCCACCAAACTGAAA
Source organism: Cnephaeus nilssonii (assembly GCF_951640355.1). Lineage (NCBI taxonomy): Eukaryota > Metazoa > Chordata > Mammalia > Chiroptera > Vespertilionidae > Cnephaeus > Cnephaeus nilssonii. Next base: position 115,189,961 of record NC_137071.1, read on the forward strand.
ATTGTCTTTACCAACGTTGAAGAACACTGTAAGTTACATTGTTTGGTTTTATTTATTTATCTACAACTGGCTTACAGCATATTATTTGAGGGAGAATAATTAGAGAGCAGACCTTTTATTTTATGTAATTGGGCTCCTTAGAGTGTATAAATAAGCATTTCGTATACTTTGATTTGACTCTGTAAGATCCAAGGTATTGATGTAGTAGCCTGCCAGCCAACTACAGTCATGTATAGCCTCATGAACTCCTCATTAGGAAAAAATGAGAAAACAGTTATAAATATATTCAATTGATTATTAATTACTATTGATGCTTTTATTCCCTTTCAGTACTTGTTAGGCCTACTCTAGAGTTAATATTAATAGTTAAAGCACTTGCTGATGGAAACCATTAGATGTATGCCATCAAGTCAGAAATAAGATCTTTGCTTGATTTAGTGAAATTGTTAAGTCCTGTTAAGACTAACCAGTGGTTAAAGACAACAGGGGGGTGGGGGCATGCTTGGGGAGGGGTGTGGGATGGGAATGGGGGGATGAGGACAAATATGTGATACCTTAATCAATAAAGAAATTTTAAAAAATAATAAAAAAATAAAAATTCTCAAAAATAACAGAAAAAAAAAGACTTGGTTACTACAATACTAGCATTGGAGGTTACTTTCAGTGTGTGGTCATACCCATAGGACTCAGTTAAATAAGACTGGTCAGGAACCGGAATCATTCCTGGCCACCAGTATCAATTACATCCTGCCTATCCACCATCCTTTATCACACCTCTTTGCATTGGCTCCACTGTATCAGTCAATATCTAACAAGGAAAAGAGAAATGGAAATGAAAACAGAGAGACTTATGGTAATACTAGAGGCCTGATGCACAAAATTCGTGCATGGGTAGGGTCCCTAGGCCTGGCCAGTGATCAGGGCCAATCTGCAGGGCGACCGGTGGGGCGATTGGGGGGGGGGGGGGACTGGCACCCTCCTTGGCCAGCCTGGCACCGCCCACTCACTGGCCCCGCTCCCACCACCACTGCCAGTTGTCTCCCTCTGTGGGGCAACTGGCGGGGCTATTAGGGGACCCCTACTGGCACCTGCCTTCGCTGGCCTGGGGCCTGCATGCTGGGGGAAGCTCCGGCATTGAGCATCTGCCCCCTGGTGGTTAGTACACATCATAGCAACCGGCTGTTCCATTGGTTGTTCTGCCGTTCGGTCGATTTGCATATTAGGCTTTTATTATATAGGATTGGAACTTGGTCACATAGGTCATGGAGGAAGTGAAAAGCAGAATGTGGGACATTGAGGCCACACAACTATAAACAACAGCAGGGAGCCACCGCTCCCTCTAGGATGAAGAGACAAGGGAAGAGTCAGCTGACATGGAAACCTAGGAATGAGGATCAGGGAGATGAAGCAAAGGAGAAGCTTGAATAATCTGAGGATACACAGACCCAAAACAAGCACAGGTGCTTTTGGAAGGAAAAGGAGAGAACAAAAGGGCAAAAGTCAGTTTGAAGCTCTACAAAAGTGACTTAGCCATGTTAATATAATGTCGATAATGGTGGTAGTAGTGATGCATTGTTCCAAGCACCTTAGCTATTTTGTCTATTTTATCCAACCATGGACTGATGAGTTAGGCACTATTATTATTATCTCTAGTATAAAGATGAAGCTAGGGTGCAGAAAGGTCACATAGCCAAGATTCAAACCTAAGTAGTCTGACTTCAGTAATTGGGGCTCTTAACCTCTAACTTACAGTTACCTCCCAAAGAAAAACTATGTTGTTTACCTCTTGGCCATTCCATTTTCCAGCCATCTATCTACACAATTGACCAGGTCCTAAGTTCACTTGATGGCATATACTAATTCTGATAAGAAATAACAAAACCTTTTGCATGCAATGTAGCTTTATTAAAAACACGTCCTTTTTTAAAAAAATGCATTTATTGGAGTAACATTAATGTCTTTAACCAACAATGTTGGTTAATAAGATTATATAAGTTTCAAGTGTACAATTCTATAATACATAATTGCTTTGTGTGCTCACCACCCAAAGCCTAGGCTTCTTCCATCACCATGTATTTGACTCCCCTAACCCTTTTGTCACACATGCATGTAGTAGAAATTTTAATATTTTCAAATTAATTATTGATTGAGAGAGAGAGAGAGAGAGAGAGAGAGAGAGAGAGAGAGAGACATATCTGTTGCTGCATACATTCATGCATTCATTGGTTGACTCTTGCATGTGCCCTGACCAGGTATTGAACCGACAACCCTAGTGTATCAGGACAATGCTCCAACTGAGCTACCTGGCCAGGGTTTTTTTTTTCAACTTTTTTAAAACATTATTTTGATTGATTGATTGATTGATTTTAGAGAGAGGGGTAAGGAGAGAGGGTGTGTAATGATATTTTTAAAACCATGTAAAATTGCTGTTTTTGTATATTAAAAACAGTTCAGTATTGGCAGTTTCTTATAGTTCAACCCAATGCAGAGGGTATCCAGTAAGGATAAATATCTCCCTCCCACCCAACCCACCCCCACCAGTTTCTCTGAAATCAATCACTCCTACCAGTTTCTTAGGTATCTTTTCAGGGATATTATGTAAATACTCAATTATATATGCAAATTTATTGTACCACATTTTGTGTTTTGACATTTAAGAGAATATTTTAAACAGTGACTGAGTTTCCAGTTGCACAAATGTGCTATAATGTATTTACCAACACTACTTTAAGTTAGTTTCATTTAGGTTAGTGTCATTTATTTGCTATTATAAAAACACTAGAGGCCCGGTGCACGAAATTCATGCATGGGGGGGTGTGTGTGTCCCTCAGCCCAGCCTGCACACTCTCCAATCTGGGACCCCTCGAGGGATGTCCGACTGCTTGTTAAGGCCCGATCCCTCTCACAATTCAGGACTGCTGGCTCCCAACTGCTCACCTGCCTGCCTGCCTGATTGCCCCTCACCGCCTCTGCCTGCCAGCCTGATCACCCCCTAACCACTCCCATGCCAGCCTGATTGATGCCTTACTGCTCCCCTGCTGGCCCGGTAACCCCTAACTGCCCTCCCTTGCCAGCTGGGTAACCCCTAACTGCCCTCCATTGCCAGCCTGGTCACCCCCAACTGCCCTCCCCTGTAGGCTTGGCTGCCCCTAACTGTCCTCCCCTGCAGGCCTGGTCCCCCCCAACTGCCCTCCCCTGCAGGCCTGATTGCCCCAACTGCCCTCCCCTGCCAGCCTGTATGAGTCACATCTTGCTTCATCATGCTTCTCAGAATGGAGCACAATTTTAAAAAGTATGGATTGTTTATTTCTAGAATTTTCCATTTAATACTGTCAGACTGCTGTCGACCATAGGTAACTAAAACCGCGGATAATGGGGACTACTATATCATCTCTCCCTTCCCTTTGTATCTATTTGAATGTTATTTTCTGTGACCCCCTCAACATATTTGCTCTTGAAATAATCTCCCCAGCACAGCGCACTTCAGAATCACTCTTCCCATTACTCATGTTGTTCTTCCCATCTTATCTGTTCTCTCCATCCTTCCAACCTAGCAGGTAGCTGAGTGAGAAATGCACATGTGATATCTGGATTCCTGTCCCAGATCTTACTAGTTTGAATAGCCATGTGACCTTGAGCAAGTTGAATGAGATAAAGGAGCTAGCATATATCTAAGCACATAGAAGACACTACACTGTTTTCTCTCCACCCTCACTCCACAAAGTTTTTCATAAAGAATTCCCTGAATACATACTCTCTCCTCTGAACTAATCTCTCTCTTCTCTCATCTACAAATACTCCCTATGTCTTACAAACCAATGCTATCTATAATAATAAAAGGGTAATATGCTAATTAGACTGGACATCCTTCCGGACAAAGCCGGGGCCTGAGGGAAGCCAGCTGGGGTCCTAGGTGCCACAGGGAAGCCGGCGCCGGCAGCCAGGGGAAGGAAGGCCTACTCTTGCACGAATTTTGTGCATTGGGCCTCTAGTCTTTCAATAATGTTGTTTGTGATTTTTTTCTTCCTAACTACATTATAAACATCTTTAAGTAAAACTTCTGTTTGTGCATCCATTACCCCCTTGCCCCTAAGTAGCTGTTATAATGCTGAGGATACCAGGTATTCAATAAATACCTGGTGATTGGTTTGTATATATTTGAAATCAGGATTTCAGTGTCAATCTTTCTTCTATTCCAAAAATATAATTCTAGGAACACATATAATTTGAAAACCTGGTGCTTCTTCTTTTTTTTTTTTTATCTTGTAATTTGTGCTAATGTCTATTGGCTTAAAGATGATTGGAGAGTAAATTTTAGCAAGACCCATTTTATGACTGGCAAAATCTTTGTTATTAGAAGTCACTTTTCAATACCTCTTAATTGGTTTTAGGATTGTAGGAGGAAATGGAATAAAAACTGGAGTGATTTAAAATATCATAGGATCGGGGAACCAGGAAATTAACATATTTAATTATAGATTTTGAATGATTTCAAAGGAAAGTCGGTTTTTTCAAGGGATTAAGACAGGAACTGGGCCCTTATTAAAGGAGGCCACTTGGGCCTCCATTTAGCCAGTTTCTGGCACGTACATTGACGGGAATAATTTAATGATTGTGAATAATTACCAAGTGTAGGAAATAAGGCCCTCTTTGAATCATAAAGCTTTTAAACATGAAAAATATTTTCCATTTGTTTGAGAATGGTGAACTGAGGAAAACTAATTTCATATTGTCCTACCAATTACGAGTGCATTATTTCTGGCAAGCAGATCCTTTTAAAATTGCATATTCTTAGTTCTTTGCCAGGGAGGTGAGAGAAAAACATTGTCAGCCTCTTTATACCCAGCTGGGGCCAGGTGTTGTTCATTAACATGTAAATAGTGCAATTACTGCCAATTAAGATTTTTAAAAACATTAAAGTCTATGGGAACACAATTATATCACCTATAAAATTTTTAAAAATATGTGCATCTTAGTGTATTAGGTTCTACAAGGCATATAATATAACTTGTACTCTTAATTACACAGTGTGTCAAGTAGTGATTCCTTTGCAGACTGTCACAAATGTGGTTAGAATGGAAAGTAAAAAAGTACTTTAGTTGGTCAATGATATAGCAAAATATTGAGATTTTATTATGGGTCTTACTGATTATCAGATTATAGTGATTTGTCCTTCATAAATGTTTTTTTGACTTCCTACTGTGTGTAAGCAATTGTGTAAGGTGGAAAGTATTCAGCTATGAACAAGGCAGACATAGTCTCTGCTCCAGGGAGCTTATTGTCTAGTTGGGTTTCACAAATAAACACACAATAAACACACAGACTGAAATTGCTATGAGCACTCATGTGAAATGATAGGGTGCCATAGATAACATGGTGGGATGGGGTAGACACAATTTGGATTGAGTTAGTAAGTGATCTATGAATAAGCAACATTTCATCTGAAACATTAAGGATGAGCAGGTGATATCCTAATGAAGAGAGTGAGGAAGAGCAGACTTGGAAGAGAGAACCCTGCTTAGGAAAGCTTAGAAGCAGCAAAGAGCTTGATGTCTTCAAAGATCTGATAAAAAGAAGACATACCCACTTCAAGATAGTAGGTGCCTCTGTGGAGAAAGGGAGCAGAATAGAATTAAGGCAAATTAAGAATGGGACTTAAAGAGTAACTGAAATGTTTTGATTCTTTAATAAGGGATGTGAAGTAAATATAATAAAATATTTACATCTGTTAATTACTTGAGGATTTATGGATGTTTGTTATATTACTCAGTATTTTTAATGTGATCAAAATATTTGATCACGGTGGAAAAAGCAAATGAGAAATGAGAACATGGAGTTGAACATTTTTTTCAGTAGCATATACTGGACTTAATTTGTCATTGTTAATGGACTATAGCGTGCCTAACCCCCTTTCTCCTCCACGCCTCCCCTAGTTGCTGCTAGAGGTGGAGTTCTTATGATAGCCAAAGAAAAGGAATTTTCTGAGACTCACAGGGGAGGAGGAGATATAGTTAGAATGCTTTATTTCTGTGGAATTACACCCCTGGTTTTTCAATGTCCCATTTCCCTTAGGTCATGGAAGAAGTGTAGCAGGGGTTTCAGTAGAGCTAAAATCAGAGCCAGTGTCCAGAGTTTCCTTTCCATGTTGGAATTGGGTCCAGTTCAGCATCAGGCTAGCTGCAGTCCATTAGTCCATTGCATGTGGGATCCACATGGCCATGGGCCATATAGGCTAATGCAGGAGAACCAAGAGAGCACACACCAAGCAACAAGAGTTCTAAGAGTACTGAAAGCACAAATGAGCAAGTGATTTTGTTCAGGGGATTATGTATTTCAAGTCTTCATGCACTTGTAGTGGCCATGCCCATTCTGGCCAACCATCTCTGTACCCAGGTGTGATTGACAGGCAAATACCTTCCCTGTCACTCCTTACTGGGCATGCATCTGTTTCTCTTTGTTGGATCCCTTCCCCATTGTTTTGCATGAAAAATGCCTATAAAAAATGTCTGGCCTTTCCTTTGCTCTTTTCTGTTATTAATAACTAGTTCATTACAATGGTATCATTGTAAGATAGAGTTAAAACTTTTTATCTATTTTTGTTTAACTCTAGGCTTTGGAAAAATACTCTTTATTTTACTTGAAGGTATTCAAAATCCTTAGCTGCTACTGACACTAGCAAACCCTATTATCTATTGATGACATAAATACTGATATCAATAGATGTAACATGACAACAAGCACATCTTTTTGTTGCACCCTACTTTGAGGTACAATAATTTGTTTTTACACTAATAAGGCCACTTGAGACTAAAACAGAGGGACTTAAAAAGATACCAATATAGCTAAATTTTTCAGGTAACCTAATATCTTTATTAAGAACAACTAAATAAGCTCATCCTGTATCAAATGCTATTATCACCAAGCTAGCTCAGTTATAATGTTAACACTTTAATTATGTTTCCAGGGAAAAATAAGTCATGCTACCCTCTCTGAAAACTGCAATCAAGTAAGTAGGGAGCCTGTGAAAGGATGTTCTTGAATTGTAGTATTGTAAACCCTCTGGCCTTATCAAGGTAATTTTATACCTAGGTTGTCAAATCTCCAGGAATACCTAGTAGCTGAAAAACCAGAGAGAAAAAGATCCCATAAATCATTTTGGGCAGACCCTAAAAATTATGAGATATGGAAAACCACTCAGAGAATAATCAACTGGAGATTGCCCTTGATTGTCTACTCTACTAACTGAAGACAGGGAGCTAGACCCATCCAGTTCAGTTTCATTAGCACTAAATTTCAGTTCAACAAATACTTGAGTCATTATCATATATGAGGCACTTCATGGGCTACAAAATTGGGTAAGATACAACCTGATTACACAAGTAGTTTACATTCTAGTTGTGGAGATTAAATGTAAATTGTAATCTATTTCAGAGTAGGAGTAGAATGGAAGTGGGGGACATAGTACCGTGGCCAGGAAATGGGCTATATAAAATGACTAAATTTCTTTCAACTCATAGAAAATTGATTCAAATTTTATAGATACCCCTTATTCTTACCACATTTTTATGGAAGACAAACTAGTAGAAATATAGAAATACTAGAGGCCTGGTGCACGGATTCGTGCACCAGTGAGGTCCCTCGGCCTGGCCTGTGCCCGCTCACAATCTGGGACCCCTCGGGGGATGTTGGACTGCCAGTTCCGGCCCGGTCCCCACAGGTCCCCGCAGGCCAGGCTGAGGGACCCCACTTGTGCACGAATCTGTGCACCAGGCCTCTAGTATGCATATAAGATCTTTGATTAATCTCTTCCCTCCCTCCCCCCTCCTCCCTTCCCATATATGTATATGTATAAATATATATATATATGTGTGTGTATATATATATATATATTTTAGAGGCCCGGTGCATGAATTCATGCATGGGTGAGGTTCGGCCAGCCTGGCCAGGGGGAGGGGACATGGGCGGTTGGCTGGCCTGCCTGCTGGTCGAACTCCTGGTTGAGGGGACAATTTGCATATTAGCCTTTTATTATATAGGATTCGTTGTACTTAAATGGCTGTTTTAAATACCAAAGTGGTGTTAGTTATATATATAATTATCTTTCATAATCCAGGTAAACTTGTTTTTTTATTTTTCATAAGAAGTCAAATTATAACCATGTAAATCTTACAGTCATTGCTTAAAGAACTAAGGTGACATTTGGCAGTCCAGAAGATATAGGTTGGTACATTATATAAAAATTTATTCTGTCTGATAAACTGTATTGTCTATATTTAGTATAATAATGAGCTCTCCCTAAGAGAGCACAATATTATAGAAATCTAATGTTTGACTCTGGTCCCAAGATAGTGATACTCAAGGTCTTTGTTTTAGAAAGAAGAAAACAGAAAGATGATTCTGTGCTCTAAAGTTGAGAATTCCTGCTTTTATAAATTGACTTGGATAGCAAAGTGCATAAAATAAAATGCAGAGGTCATAGGGGTCTGTTATCTGTTCCAAAATAGTGATCCCTGGTGGAAAAGCAATGTAGTGCATATTGCTATGTGCTACAAAATAAAAATGTGTTATACCACCATTCATAAGCAGGACCTGCTGAACTGAATAAGCACAGATGTACTTCAAATGAATATTTAATCCAATACCCAAAGCACTTAAAGGAATTAGGGATATGAGTTCCTCATAAGAAATGACTTTCTCTCGGAGAACAATTATGGTACCACCAGATAACACAAATAAGATTTTCATATTCTTCTTAGACTATAATAGGAAGTCTGGAGGTGAAAGTACAGCATATTGTTGGCTCTTTTTTGAATTTTCTGAATATTCTTTTTTTAAAAATAATTATTTTTTAATGTCATGGCATGGAATAAAACTAAAGCTAATAGTGACTTTGATTGTGAGACTATCTCAGTCCTTGAGAGTATATGAGAGTGACTTAATTGACTTCATTAGAATATTCTTAGAATAAAATAGAAACAAGTAACCTTAATCTTTAAAAATAAAGTGCCTATAATCAAGTTATAGTTTTAATATCTTCATGTTGCTTTTTGAGGCCATCTTTAAAAACAAATTTCCAAAATAAGTTTGAGTCCAGAACCATCTCATACCTTTTGTTTTAATCTCAGTTTTGTTCCAAAGTTTTGGCCTGTAAAAGAAAAGTCACTAATCATCTCACACCTGTCAGAATGGCTATCATCAATAAATCAACAAACAAGTGCTGGCAAGGATGTGGAGAAAAGGGAACCCTTGTGTACTGCTGGTGGGAATGCAGACTGGTACAGCCACTGTGGAGAACAGTATGGAGTTTCCTCAAAAAATTAAAAGTGGAACTGCCATTTGACCCAGTGATCCCACTTCTAGAAATATATCCCAAGAAAACTGAAACACCAATCAGAGAGGATAAACGAACCCCTATGTTCATAGCAGCAAAATTTACAATAGCCAAGATTTGGAGGCAGCCTAAGTGCCCATCAGCAGATGAGTGGATCAGAAAACTGTGGTATGTCTACACAATGGAATACTATGCTGCTGTGGAAAGGAAGGAATTCTTGCCGTTTGCAACAGCAAAGGACTTGTATGCGTGCATATAAGCATAACCAATGGACACAGACACAAAGTGGGTGAGAGCATATGCCGGGGGTAGAGGGTGGGGGAAGATGGGGGAGGTAAATGGGAAATAAAATGAGACATATGTACTACTATTTGTAATACTTTAAACAATAAAAAAAAGATTTTAGTATCACATTACCTATTCAGTACTCAAAAACTATCACCTTAGGTTAAAGTGACATTTCATTTTCTAAGGTGTTTTTTAAAAATCATCTGCATAAGAAATGAGTGAACCTACTATTTCAATAAGGGGTGTAAAGCAAAGACATTTTGCAAATATTACAGATATTAACTGTAACACATTATATGACAAAGAAAAACAGGCAGTAGTATTACACTTGCTGTTATGTTTAACACTAAAATGTCAGCTCCTTTGAAGGATAGTTAGCTTTTTGTATGAATAAAATACCACTTGGATGTTGTATTGAGATAACTATTTTTAGATGATGAGTTTTACAATGTGGCAATTAAAAACTACCTACATCTTTTAATTTTAGAGAAGATTAAAAAGCATTTCTTTCCAATCATTCATTCAAGTATTGAATTGTACTATTTATTCATACATTCAGTATATATTTGTTGAGTACCTACTATGGTGTGATGCTGTAGATACTACATTGAACAATGCTGTTTATGGAGTTTATATTCTAATGGACAAAATAGGGGGAAATAAAGAGAATATATTGAATTTAAATGTAAGCACTATAAAGAAAATATACAAGATGTGATGAAGCAAGGGTGGTGTGGGGATAATTTTTGAAGCATGTGCAAAGAACTTGTGTTGGGAAAAGGTGACCCCACTTATGGATTGCAAGAAGAGAAGTGTGTAAAAAAAGTGGTAGACAAGGGGAGAACGGCTAAATAAGAAACTAAGCTAAACAGTGGCCTAGTCATACAAGGCTTCAGAAGCCATGATGATGAGTTTGAATATCTTCCTAAATGCAATAGGAAACCATTAAAGGCATTAAATCAAGGGAAGGGGGTATCCAATTTTTTCTTAAATAATACTCTAGATCTGATTATTGTATATAAATAGATTGAGGTGGGTAAGATTGGAAGTGGGGGACCAGGCAGGGGACTATTGCCATTATTCAGGTGCCAGATGATGGTTGCTTGGACTATGACACAGAGATAAGTGGAAAGATGCAAGATATGGTTCTGAAGGAAGCAAGTATAATTTGTTCATGCACTGGATGTGGGAGGTATGGGAAAGGAGAAATCTGAGGTAATTTAATTTTTTTTTTTGAGCAACTGGGTACCTCGTGGTGCCACCTAGGTAATATGAGGAAAAGAGTGTGATCCGAGTAAGGGAGTCAAGAGTTACATTGTAGGCATGTTAAACACATTTCTATGAGATCTTCAAACTATAAATTGAATTGCAGTTGGATATACAAACCTAGGCTCTAGGAGCTCTTGAATGAGCTTTCAACTAAGTGGGGAGAGTCAGCAAACAGCAGTATTTAGAGTCATCACAATTCCTCATGGTCCCTAAATGCTTATTTGTTTGGATTCAGACATTGGAGGCTTTATTAAAAATACCAACACTACCTCCATGATAGTTCATCATACTAGATGCTGACTCTTGACATTGACTTGAATGTGTCACAAGATGAATGAGTTTTGTTTGGATACAGAATGTTACAGAAGAAACAGTTCTGGATTATACCATTTTAGTCAAGAATTTAGATTTGGATGGGATTTCACAGCTTGAGGGTCAAGGGCCACTTGGAAAGAAAGGAAGAAGCTTAAAGGAAAGGGGATTTAAATAAAGAGGGAAGAAAGTGCTCTAAAGAAAATTTTAAGTCATTTCACAACTTTGTATACCACTGGACCTTGTACAAAATACAGGATGTCCCCCCAAAATGTATACACTTTGAATGACGATAAAGTCTGTATTTGTTAACATGGTTCATTTTCAAAATTTTAAAGAATCTACAGAAATGAATAATTTTTTTGTCAATGCTTGTTTTCAAACTGATGACCATTCTGGTCCAGGCACTGCTTAAAATGTGAAGCAATGGAATTGTAAACATCAAGAACCATTTCATTCAGTATTTATGCACCCTCATTTTGTCGACTGTTGTCGGTTTTGTACCATAAACTTTATCTCTTATGTATCCCCATTAAAAAAAAAGGTCTAGTGGCATTTTAGGATAAATTTTCTTTATTCAATGCTTACTCTGGCTACACCCATTATTTTAAATCAGTTAAACCAGAAAAGGAGTGGAAATTAAATGTTAAAGTGTGTATACATTTTTGGGACACCCTATATTTATAAATTATTCTCAGTTCCTTGTTATTAATAAGAATTGCAAAATTTAGTGAGTACTTACTATATTCCCGGCACCATTCTAAGTACATGAACTAACTCATTTAGTTCTCTCCAGAAAGCTGTTGGATATTTGTTTTTGACCACTTTCACAGATGAGGAAAGAGCCACAGAGAGGTTCAGTAATGCCTAAGTTAACAGATATATTTAAGTGGTGTGCTGGTATTTGAGCCTTGGTAGTTTACAGAACTCCTGATCTTATCACTGCACTATACATTTATGTTTATATTATATATAATATAAAATGTGATAATAAATGGCTTTTGTCTCTAATATGTAGATCTTTAACATGAATGCCATTGATATCTTAATATTCATTATTTTTTATTGAATGAAAATATGTATGCTCCACATGTTTTATGGAATGAAAAATAATTGTTTTGATAGTCCTGTACTATTAAGATATCTGCTTCCTGGTCTACATATTCTGTGATTATCATTTTAGTTTTGTTTTCTCATATTTGTTAGCTTTTTGCCCTTTGAAAATAGTGACAAAAGCAGTACTTACAGAACCACTACCTAATTCTGCAACCCTGTCATAGTGTCCCTATTGTATTGATGAAGTCTGCCATCTCAAATTCTTTATCTATATTTCCTCCCATGGGGAGAAGTCTATAAAATTGTTTTCTTGCCTGGCACATTTAATTCCAGAAACTTGTATCAAACTACCATTGTGGTGAACAACTTCAGCAGCTGTGCCATATTCTGAGCCACTTTTTACCCCATAGAAAAAATGAATGATGCTGATTGGCTACTCTATGTATTATCATATTTATTTAATTATAGAGTTTTAAGTTAGTTTAGCCATATATTTAAGACCATTTTTAGAGGCCAGTCTATTTTCAAACTAATATACAAGAACTACCCAAGTGTAGAGACAAGCTTGACTGACTGAAATTTGTGAAACGAAACAAAAATGGCATTTTATTGAGCTTACAATGTTAATGCTTGCTATTTTTAACCCCAAAATTCTTAAAACTTGTTGAGACTTTGTTATAATCAATTGCTTTTTCAATTTACTAATTTGAAAGAGTTTTTGCTTTATTAAAATGCTAAAGAAACCTCCCCCCTCCCCTTATGACCAGGTCCCATCTGTCATTGTACATATGGGCTTGCCCTTTTCCTTTTGCAAATTGTGTATTTCCCTTTTAACAAATATGTCCCCAATTTTCATAGAAAATGTGAAACAATGTTTGCACTGATCCTGTGGCTGAGAAATAGCATAAATTTATGACTCTAAATAGTTTACTATTGAGAAAATATGTCCCTTGGAGTTATAGGTGGATCTTGACAAAAAGAACCAGAAAATTTTCTCTCTTCTGATCATCAATAATACTTCAGTTGAAGGTGAGTTTAGGGGTAATTTCTGTGTCCTCAGCATGTTTTTCTAATGCACCAACTAATTCATAGACACAATCTAAAAACAAAATGGCCTACAGTTACTGGAAGCTTGCAGGCTTATAAAGACTTTGAAAATCCACCTACAGAATACTTGCACAAATTTTATTCAGCATTTAGTGACAAAAGAAAATGCAAAGTTTTTCAAAGGAAAAAAATGTATCAGGAAACCTCTTCAGGGGAGGAGGGAGTACACGATTGGGGGAAGGGGAAAATTAGACTTACTTGGGTTATTGAAATGATTCAGGCTGGCAAGCTTCTAGGACTACTCCTAGCTTCCTCTGAGATAATTCAGTAGTCCTCCCAAAGACAGGTCAGGTGTTTCCCAGAGAGAAAATATTGCCCTATATGAAAGAAATAAAATCCTTGCCCAGATCCATCCTTCATAGGGAGGTTAACATCTCCCTGAAGGCTCTCTGTCACCTCTGGAGACACAGTGAGGTTTGTCTAGGGAGTATATTTTACAAACACACACACACACACACACACACACACACACACACACACACACACACACACTTTATCTCTAACACAGAAACCACTAAAATAAGACAGAGAACTAATGACTCTACTTATTGCCAGCTTCCGACTGAAGTGTGCCAATCCCATTCCTCTCATAATGGAGCTAATTAATATATCCTGTCAGGACCACATGATGTGAATAGTAAAGTGCTGTGAAGTGACTGCATATAGAAGAGTCAGGAAATCCACTTTGATCTACATTTTTGATGTTTGATAATTGCGCTTATTATTGGGTTCTTTATGCTCTTTTTCTTTGACATGAGATCCATTATCAGTGACAGCATGAGTGTGAGTACGGGTTTGATTTTAAAAACTACTTAAGATGAGGTAATGGAAATAAAGCTTGTTTTGGTCCATGCATATAAAGAGAATGGGAGAAAATTAAGTCTCATCATATAGTACCCCACTTGAATTGTTTTTGTTTTATGTGTGGTATATTTTGGGTACCTTATGAAGTTATTTTTTAAAAAGAATTTTGTTTCATAATGAAATATTTTGTATATATAGACTATTATTTTCTTTGATGCTTTTATTCTATCACAAAGTATTCAGTGAACAGTTAAGTGATGGTCATGGATAGGACTGGTCATGTAGCCAAACTTTGCATTTTCAGAAATCATTATAAATATAATGTATAAGCATAGGTGGATAAGATAGGACTAAAACCAGGACACAAACTCATATTTATAGCATGATAGATGATTGGTAAATTCATTCATTAGGATTCATTCTGTATCTGTTAATTTATTTTAAGTAACATGAGTTACTTTGATGCAATTCATTATTGGCAATTAATATATGATAATATATTTGAACTTTTCTACTTGCCTAAATTTCACAATAAGGGCCAAGGCTAATTTAGCACTTTAATGCGGAAATTTGCACATTAACAAATTAGTATTCATCACTGTAGAAGCTGATTCATTCATTTTACTTATTATTTATTTATGTTATGGGTATTACCTGCTGTTTGGTCTTTGGCTTTCATGATTATATTTATAAATAAATATCATATAAGTAATACATAGTCGAATAGTAAAATATAAAACTCTTTGAACCAAAACTAAATCTTAGTCCTATATTTTTGTTTATGTATTTTCCTTGTTGCATGATAAAGTAAACTTATCTTTACTTCATCAAGTTAGGTTGTATTTAATTAGGGGCAGCTAATAGAAAAAATAATATTTAATGTCCCTCTGTGGGGGAGGAAAAATAATTTTTACTCTACCCTACTAGGTTCTTTGCTGGGACCCCTTGTAATAAAAAGACAGATTTACAAGAGAAAACAAACAAAAGTTTAATAACATGTATACCTTCTGTATACATGGGAGAGACACAGGAAAGCTGAGCAATCCCTCAAAATGGCCTATGGCATCATCTGAAATACCATCTCTAGCTAAAGACAAAAGAAGATGTTAGAGGGTAGGGAAATCCATTTATGGGAAGTTACCAGGAAAAGCACAGGCTATGGTTGTTATGTAGAATTAAGTATTTTCCTTCTCCATTTAATAAGAGATTGGAGAGATTGAGTCATCCTTCACTTCGTGGTACTGAGAGGGAGACACCTTACAAATAGAGATTTCCCTTATAAATATTTCTTATAAAAGTTTAACAGGTTTTTGAGCTTCACCTATGTCTTCCGTTCCTTATACTACTATATAACCAATTTAAAGTAGTTAGTATGCTAAGGAAGTGGTATATTTTGCTACCGTTCAAAGTCCAGAAGCTGAATTGTTCCATCTCATTGAACTAAGTCTCTTGCAGATGGACCCCAAAGATAGACCTATATGGTGTTAGCAATCATATATTTAGTAAGAGGAATTTTTATGGAAACAAAAGAAAAACAAAGGTTAATATTTGGAGCAAATTATAAACCCAGTGTCTGAGTTTCGAGAACTTCCAGTCAAGATTTCAAGATGACCGGCTCAAAGATGGACTGAGGGCAGACAGTGGTAATCAGATTTTCCTGATTTGTAGTTTGTGTGTCTCTGGTGATATCATTGGCAAACTTTCTGAGTGGCCCACACAACAACAGGTATGAAAGTGATTGTCTAAACATGAACTATTCTTATTTCTATGGCATTTATATCAAGTCTTTCCTATTCAGTTTGCAGGGCTTCAAGAGAAAAGGGGCAATTTTGTTCTTAGTGATTCCAAGTCACAATGGTGGAAGAAAATTAAAATGTTGGTGCACAAAGGAATGCATGTTCAGGATAATGTTTGTAAAGGAGGAGGCCCTTGAGCTTGCCTTGGAATAAGAGTGCAGGTGATCATACAAACCAAAGATTTTCGAAAGACAAAGAAAAATCTTTTTAATGCAAAGGCAAAGAGTAGGCAATGAGAAGTAGGCAGGAATACAAGTATATTGTTCCCTAAGGATAGGGACCAGTTTGTGCTAATGTCTGTACCCTCCTGCCTACCACAGTATTAAGCCCTTTGCAGATGCTCAGAAATGTTGGATTCTATCCTTGTATACATTCTCATAGTCCTTGATAGTGTGTCTAGTTTACTTCTTTCCAACTTCATACATCTAGCTAATTAACAGATTTGGTAAAATAATGATTTTTCCATCAGTAGTTGAAGTCTCTGCTTGTTCCCGCTGGTGACCTCAGTTTGCATTCCCCTAGGGCGACAAAGTCATTTGCAGGTGTATGTGGTTGCTTTAAATCACAATTGCAAACCATCACTGATAGAAGCCATCTGAGTACCAATTTCTGTCCAAAGTGAAATGCCTAACTGAAATAATAGTATCACCAAATACCATCTTGAATTCAAAATTAGTTTGAGGCAACAAATAAAGTGTTTATGTGATGTGAATCACCAAGGTTTGAATTTCTCTTACTGTAGCAGAACTATATTTCTTAAAAGCCTACAACCATATTTTCTTAATGAAATTTACTGTTTGAAGTGCTTAAGTACACTTTGATTCTTGAAGGGTAATAATATTAACCTAAAATATCTCAAAAATGAAATAATAATTAAGAAATGAGCACGTGCACAAGGAGTTTGAAATTTAATTTTTTTCATTGAAATTTTAAAAATCTATCCTCATTTGTGTTTATTAATAAGTATCATATCTAATAATAGAGTAATATGCAAATAAGCATCACTCCGCTACGCCCACGATTGGGCCGGCGGGAGGCTGGGGGGCGGGACTCGGGGTGGCCTCTCAACGGCCGGATTGGCCCAGACCCGCCCCCATCAGCAATCTCGGGGCGGAGGTGGTGTCGCCCTGACCCGCCCCCATCAGCCATCGTGGGGCGGAGGTGGTGTCGGAGCCCAGACCCGCCCCCATCAGCGATCGCAGGGCGGCAGCAGTGGCTCCCAGACCCGCCCCCATCAGACCCGCCCCCATCAGCGTTTGCAGGGCAGTGGCAGTGGCGCCCAGACCTGCCCCCATCAGCTTTCGAGGGTTGGGGCGACGCCCGCGCCCGGACCCGCCTCCATGCTCCTGCACTGGGGGAGGGCCTGGTCAGCAGCCGCCTAGGCTGCTTCAAGGGCCAAAGAGGGAGGCAGGGCCAGAACCCAGCAGCCGCAGCTGCTGTGGGGCCCAGGGAGCCAGGCAAGGCTGGACAGGCAACCTCAGGGTGGGCCTGGGGGTGGGTGGGTGCAGCGGCGCAGCTTGACAGCAGACAGCAGGGCCTGCTTGGCCGTAGCTGCCAGGGACCCACAACAGGCAAGTGGGCCTGCAGGCGGCACCCAGCAGGGCCTGCTTGGCTGTTGCCGCGGCGACCCAGGAGCAGACAAGCGCAGCTGCAGGCAGCACCCAGCAGGGCTTGCTTGCCCATCGCTATAGTGTGGAGCAGGCAAGCCCTGCAGAGAGCAGAGAACCACAGGGAGCGGGCCTAAGCCGTCAGCAGGACATGCCCTGAGGGCTCTCGGATTGGAGAGGGTACAGGTCGGGCTGAGAGACGCCCCCTCCCCCCCCGTGCATGAATTTCATGCACTGGGCCTCTAGTCTATTATAATTTAGACTGTGTTTTAAATTTCCATGAACGCAATCCCTAATCTACATTGGGAATTATGATCCTCTTTTAAAATGAGTATCTAAAACCTTCTTGTTTTTTTTCCTGATAATAAATACCTTACATTAAAATAAAAGTTGGGCCCAGCCTGCATGGCTTAGTGGTTGAGCGTTGACCGATGAACCAGGAGGACACCATTGGATTCCAGGTCAGGGCACATGCCTGGGTTTCTGGCTCGATCCCCAGCAGGGGGCATGCAGGAGGCAGCTGATCAATGATTCTCTCTCATCATTGATGTTTCTATCTCTCTCTCCCTTTCCCTTCCTCTCTGAAATCAATAAAAATATATTTTAAAAAATGAAATAAAAGTTGGATAGGGTGGATATTTGAGGTCAGACACTCAAGTTCAATTCCTAGGTTTGCCATTTACTAACAGGGTGGCTTCTCTGAGCCTCGGGGTCTTCATCTGTGCCATAATCCATTTGTGCAGCTATAATACAATACCCTACACTTGGTAGCTTATAAACAACAGAAATTTATTTCTCACAGTTCTGGAGGCTGGGAAGTCAAAGATGAAAATACCTACAGATTTGATATCTGAGGAGAATGCATTTCCTGGTTCATAGACAGCTGTCTTTTCACTGTGTCCTCACATGGACAGGATGAGGTCATTAATCCCATTCATGAGAGCTCCATTCTTATGACTTAAGTACCTACATACCAAAGGCCCCCCCCCACCTCCACATACCATCATTTGGGGGTTAGGTCTTAACATATGAATTTTTGGGGGACACACACATTTCACCTATAGCAATCTGTAAAATGGGAATTGTAATAACTACACTCTTGCAAGATTTTTGTGAGAATTAGAGGTTATATTATGGGAATTACCAAGTATGAGGTTTTTAAAGATTGGAAACTTCTACTGCCACCAGTATTGCTGTTTTCATCTTTCCATTTATGTCATACTTCCTGGTGTGTAAAGTGTGTTGGTAACTATCCTCTGAATATAACAATTGTAAAACTTTATCCCTGTGCACCAAGTTATTATGGGAAACTCCAATGTAGACAATACATAAAAGTGAAAGTGAGGATTCTGAAGCTCTAACCCCCATCCTAGTCTTTAAGTCACGTTCATAAAACACAATCTGGAAACCATTCTTTCAATGGAACACATTGAAAAGACTGGGGAATCTTAAAACGTGATATTGAAAACAATAGTAAGGCCTCTGGCCAGGTAGCTCACTTGGTTAGAGCATTGACCCAATTTGCCAAGGTTGCAGATTCAATCTCCAGTTAGGGCACATACAGGAATTAATTAAAGAATGCATAAATAAGTGGAATAACAAATCTCTCTCCTCTCTCTCTACCTCCCTCCCTCCCTCCCTCTCTCTCTTTCCTTTTTCCCCTCCCTCCCTCAAATCAATCAATCAATAAAAAAAATTTAAAAAGAAAACAATAGCATGATGATTAGGAAACATTGTGTAGTCTCTAGTTGATCCCTATATGTTCTAAATAGTTATTCTATGGTCAGCATGATAAAATCACTACAATAGAGACCTACAAAAAGATTGTGCACTGTGCCTACTGACGTGTCATTTCACAAAGAAACAAATGGAAATGTTTGTCCTTTGAATAGAGAAGTACAAACTTTTCATGGTTTCCTATCTTTCCTGCAGTCTTGCTAAAGAGGTTAGCTACAACATGTGCCTGCAATTATTAGAGGAAGGGGCTAATTCCCTCAGATAATGCAAGGCCACTACTAGACCAAGTGGCTGTTTTTAAACTGTATATAGGGATGACAATGCTTTCTCAAGATACCTCATTACAATCCATCAGAAAGTACTCTATAATGCAGGTTGTTAGAATAAGACTCTTCCAGAAAACTAGCTTAATGAATCTGCAGATTTTTAATATCCTCAATGACCCACAGTGTCCCCAATGTGAATGGCACACCCTGAGATGAAGAACTTTTGAGGAGCGTGCAATCTGCATACCATTATTCAATGACCCTGCCGATAACTGTATTTTTTAATGAAGATGAATTGTTTGGGTAATAAAAAGTGGCAGCTAATTAAAAATATAATTTTACTTAAAAATTTTCACAGAATCTTTAGTAATTGAGTTCAAATAAAGCAGTAAAACCACATAGGTTCTTGAATTTCAAGGGCTTCTCTGTAGGTAAATAAAAGAGCAGAAATTTAGCTGTCAACAAAATTATAAACAGACTACGTGCCATCTATAAATTTGAATGTAAAATATCTAATAATCTTCCTGGATGTGATTGAGTTGGATATAATTCACTCAAATTGACAGATGAAACTCCCTCTTTTACTTTCTTATGGCTTATATTGGAAATATCAATGCATTCCCTCGACTCTTACACTGAATTACCTTTAGAATATTGAAAAACCAAGGCAATATTCCTTTCAGTCTTCAAAAGCAAATCTTTAACAAAAGTTGTAATCATTGGAACAAAAGTAGTTTGCAATTTAAGAGAACGATTAAATAATCCTGGTAGTGAACTCCATTTTGTGAAATGAATCCACTGGGTAATAAAAACCAAGCCAGTACAACTAGGGTCAGCAAACTATGGCCCATGGGCCAAATCTGGCCCACCACCTATTATTGTAAATGAAGTTTTATAGGAACACAGCCACACTCATTCACTTACATATTTTCTCCAGTTGCTTTTGTGCTATACTGGTAGAGTTGAACCTGGGGACAGAGACCATATGATCTGCAAAGCCTACTTCCTGTCTGGTCCTTCATAGAAAAAGTTTGCTGACTCATAGAATATTAAATTATTTCAGTTAAATTTTACATTATAATTTAATATTTAATTATTTTAATATTAAATGATATGGCTGTGTGAGCAAATTTATAAACATAGGAAAGAATATTCCATTTCACTTTACTTTAAATGTTAATTGTTCTGAGGTCAGGTATTTGAAATTAACTAATACCTTAACTCCTTGTTGTATTGCTTTTGTGCACCCAGGCATAAGATCAATAAATGGCAATAAGCAAACACAACCAGTGATACCAAGCCATCCCACAGAGGGACTGGTTGTAACACTCATAATTTAAGGGAGAAGCAGAAAGTCAGTTCTGGAATATATTTGTTCAGTATCAGGAAGACTGGGGAAAACATAATTAGGATGAGGGTTGCTTAGACTACTTGAAAAACAGTTTCTTCAAACAAAATTTCAAGGGGAAGCTCAAGATATGAAAATAAAAAAGTGAAGATGGTGATGAACCTGGGGTGGATAAGTGTTCAAGTTCTGCTGTTTGGCTCTTGCTCTTCTCTCTGTCTCCTCCTTGGAGAGGAGCTGTTTATTCCATCAGCAGTGTATCACTAAAAGTGAATCAGAAAGTTTACTCAAAGAGGTAGAATATTTATTTGTGTGTTCAGCCCATCTAATTTCCATGTGTCCTGATATATTTCTTATGCTCTGTTGTGCTCTCCCACTTATTTTGTTTTTCATTTCTGTTATGAAATATTTGTGACATATTGAACAAAGCAGCATTTAATATTTGCTCATGAAAGTTTGTAATTTAAACCTAGTAAGTTTGTGCATAAAAGAAATATTTTTGGTATGATTTTCAGTCTACATTCATGGAAAAGTTTATTACTTCTTTGAAAGAAGCAGTACATTTTTTACATTTCATTCATGACATTAATGTGTTTATCTTTGTTTTATTGGTTAAATCTATATTATGGCAACAGTGAATACTGGTAACCATATGAATATGTTATTTTTAATTTTTTTCTCTTTTAATTTTAGTTTATTTTTCTTTATAAAATTGTAATTTTATCTCTTTCTCCCAAATCAAGTATCCTCCCATCACCAATTATTCCCCCTTTCACTGTTATCTGTATGTATGAGTTGTTGTTTTTCTTAATCTCTTCACCTTTTTAACCCAGCCCCCCAGACTCCTCCCCTGTGACAGCTGTTAATCTGTTCTCTGTATCTATGAGTCTGTTTCGATTTTGTTAGTTTATTTTGTTAATTAGATTCCACATATAAGTGAAATCATATGGCACTTGTCTTTCTCTGACTGGCTTATTTCACTTAGAATAATGCTCTCCAGGTCCATCCATGCTGTTTCAAAGGGTAAAATTTCCTTCTTTTTTGTGGCACATTAGTATTTCATTGTGTCAATGTACCACAGATTTTTTATCCACTCATCTACTGATGGGCACTTAGGCTGCTTCCAAATCCTGGCTATAATAAATAACACAGCAGTGAACATAGGGGTGCATGCATGCTTTTGAATTAATGTTCGAATGTATACCCAGAAATGGAATCACTGGGTCATAAGGTAGTCCCATTTATATTTTTGAGGAACCTCAATACTGTTTTCCACAGTGGCTGCACCAGTCTGCATTCCCACCAGCTGTGCATGAGGGTTCCTTTTTTCCATATCCTCAACAAACACTTGTTTGTTGATGTATTGATGATAGCCATTCTGACAGGTCTGAGGTGATATCTCATTGTGGTTTTCATTTACGTCTCTCTGATTATTAGTGAAAGTATAAGTTATTTACTACTACCTATGTACCAGGCACTATTCCTATACTTTCTATAGATTAATTCATTTAGCTTTGCAAAATCCCTATGATATAGAATCTACTATTACCTTCATTTTAAGTTGAAGAAACTGAAGCACAGAGTCATTATTTAACTTATTCAAGGTCCTAGCTAATGACTGGCAGAACTGGGATTAGGGCTTTGAACTCATTCTTTCATAATCATTATGTTTTAATTTTTATATTTTATTTCCCTCTGTTGGATTTATTTTATTTTATTTGTTTTCTCCCTCTACCAGTAATTATTTACTTTAGTTCTACTATTTTAATAGATGTCTTTAATTTTTATCATACTTATTTGGCTTATAATCTAAAAATGAATATCTGCACTCTTTCCTAAACAATAGATGGCTCTTAGAATGCTTTAATTTGGATCACCACTCTTCACTTATGTGTCTTATTATCCAGTGTTTTAGTTTCACTTGATCTTAACACACCAAAATTATTTATTATAGTATTTTCCACATTCAGTACTCATTTAGATTCACCCATGTGTTTATCAATTACTTTACTCACCACTCCTTCTTGCACACCTTACTCCTTCCTTCTAGATTCAGTTTTATGCTCCCTGAAGTGCATCCTCTCATAATTCTTTCAGTAATGGTCTGTTAGTGTTAAATTTCCCTTTCTTGTAGGAAGTTATCTTCACTTCACCCTCATTCTTGACTAACACATTCACTAGGTATGCAAGAATTCAATATTGACAATTGTTTTCTCTAAGCATTTTGACAATATTGCTTTGTGCACTATAAGTTAGGATTCTTCTTGGTACAAGAAACATAATATCCCAAATAATGGATTAAACAATAAAGATAGATGTTTTCTTCCCATAATAAGCAGTCTAAGAGCTAGGCAGTGTCAGGGTTGATTAATTCAACAGCTTAATATATCAGAGCTCTGGATTAGCTTCTCTGGGACTCTTTGGCTCTTTTTGTTGTAGTTGCTAAATGGCTAATAACTCCAAACATCATGTGCTCACAATGACAATGTCCAAAGGCTGGAAGGAAGAGCCAATTTCTCTTTGTCTGTCTTTCTCTATTAGATAGGGTTATCCTTCCTAGAAGCCTCTTCAGTCTTCTACTCAGCCAGAATTGGGTTGACATGTCCACCTTTTAATCTAGTCCCTGGTAAAGGAGTTTGAAATACCCTGATTTGTTTAAACCAGTAATGAAGCTCAGAGTGGAGCATATCTTTTATACCTGAAAAACTAAGGGTTCTTTAGTAATTCAAAAGATCTTAATGGATATTGGGTAAGCAAACAGTGTTTGCCACACATTATCTTCCATTCCTTCAGTGCAACTGAGAAATCTGCTGCCAGTCTAATTATAGTTCCAATGTAGGTAATCTATCTAGTTGTTTTAAGGTTTTTCTCTCTTTGATGGTATGCTAATTCACATCATTCAAGAAGCAGATGCCAAGATGGGATTAGACTCACTAGAGTTTAGGGCAGTGATGGCAAACCTATGACACGCGTGTCAGCACTGACACGTGTAACCATTTCTGATGACACGCGGCCGCATGCTGAGGATGAAACATTTGCTGCTCCTGAGGATGAAACATTTGCGAAATAATGTTTTTTCCTCAAAGTGACACACTACCCGAGTTATGCTCAGTTTTTTGGCGAAGTTTGACACACCAAGCTCAAAAGGTTGCCCATCACTGGTTTAGGGGAAGATGATGGAGAAGGAGCAGAAGACAGGGAGAATCTTCAGAACAGGATGTAGGATCTGAAATAAAGTAAAGTGCGGGAGGAAAATTGAATAGGAAGAGCTCAAACTCCATTGCAGATCCAGAAAAGTTTTGACCATGCTGATGGAGACTCCTAGAAACAAAGTTACCATTAATAGAGTCGCCCATCCTATAGAAATGGCCTGTATTAACACCCAAACATGTTCAGTCATTGACTAGGAGTAGCCTATGGGAAGTCTGGCTTCATCATGAACCTAGTACTGGATTCAGAATAGCAGCTAGTCAATTAGGCACTCACAGCAGATCTGAGTGGTGCACTTTCATGGCTGCCTCAGATGTTCTTAAGATGTGGATTTACTTTTATTTATCCTGCTTGGAGGTTGTGCTTCCTGAACTTGAGAATTTTCTCAGAATCTGATTTTTAATCAGTCTTATAAAATTCTTAGTCATCATTGTTTCTTTCCCTTTTCTTTATTCTCTGCATCTAGAATGTATAATTAGGTCTCTATTGTATCATGTCCTTCTAGCTTCCATGACCTTTAATCTTTCTCTTAGATCTTTCATCTCTTTATCTGTCTATAATGCATTATGTGTAATTTCCTCAGATATACATAGAAGTTTACTAATTCTTGCTTTATTTGTGTCTTCTCTGCTATTTATCTTGCCTTTTGTGTTTATTTTCTATTGAATTTTACATTTTTGATATATTTTCAATTTTAGAATTTCTATTTGTTCTTTATAAAGTCTACATATCTATATATTTACAAATAATGCTTTGTTCTTATGTTTTCCATTCTTCCTTTATAATTTTAAATATGCTTTTTAACCCAGTCTTATAATTTGAATGTGTTCACTTTTGTTTAAAGTAGACTGTTTTCTCACATACTTTTCTACTTTGGATAGCGATCTCATTTTCCAGGGCTTCCAGATACTTCTATACAAATATCTCATAGTGGCAATTGCTCAGCCACACAGAAAGTGTAACTCAGCTCTAAAGTCATACATGATATAGACCCATGCATCTGAATTCTCAGGAATGATCTTTTATTGTTTTCATCCAGAGCCCAGTCTAGAAAAAACAGGACTCCTTCTTGTCCCCTTGAGGCACTGAGCAGATGTTTGTCTAGTATATCCTTTTTTGAAGTGTAGGATTTTGAAGGTTTATATATGGGCAACAAATACAGGTCTCAGTTGCAACTCCCTGCTTGTGAAAATCCAAAGCCTCATCTCCTCCAGCATTTCTAGGTGTTTGTAGTGTAAAAGTCTACTATTATTTCCAGAAGCTGAATTCTTAATTACTACTCCATACTGTTTCCCTATAGTTTCGTTTCCAAGTATCAAACTTTGATTGCCATCAATACATGTTCTCTTTGTGTCTTAAGAAATCTTGATATCTCTGACTTCAGAGAAAACTGTAGTGCTTTCAGGGCAACTAGGAGAGGTCACAGACATGCTAGGCAGAGAGACACTGGAAAATGTTTGGAACAAGCTTACCATTGTGCCACTAAAAATAAAGCAGAGGTCCTTTAGAGAGAGGATCCACCTGGCTAGTTGTGTAAGTTATAACATTTCATTTTATCAATAAAGACTTACTTTAGAAGGTTTGTGTTTTTGAGTCCTGTGAAAGCTGGATAAAAAGAAGCCAGCTGCTAGATTATTATCACAGATTCAAGGTCCCATGTAGTGGCAAATGTTCATGCCAACTCAGATCCCTGTAATTCTTAAAATATAGTTTTTTTATGTAATTGGTAGAGAATGACATATATCAGCCTTTCAGCATCAGGTTTTGTGAAAATATTTTTTATTGATTGATTGAGAGAGAGAGAGAGAGAGAGAGAGAGAGAGAGAGAACATGATAGGCTGTCTCCTACACACCCCCTACCAGGGATTGAGCAGCAACCCAGGCATGTGCACTGACCAGGAATCTAACCAGCAACCCGTTGGTGCATGGGATGATGCCCAACCAAATGAGCAACACTGGCCAGGGCTCAACATCAGCTTTTTAAAAAAATGTTTTATTTTTAAAAAATATATTTTATTGATTTCAGAGAGGAAGGAATATAGAGATAGAAACATCAATGATGAGAGAGAATCATTGATCAGCTGCCTCCTGCACACCCCCTACTGGGGTTCAAGCCTGCAACCCAGGCCTGTGCCCTGACCAGGAATCAAACAGTGACCTCTGGGTTCATAGGTCAACGCTCAACCACTGAGTCACACGGGCTGGGCTCAACATCAGCTTTTTAATAAAAACCTCCTTTACGCCCTAACCAGTTTGCCTCAGTGGATAGAGCATCAGCCTGTGGACTATAGGGTCCCAAGTTCGATTCCGGTCAAGGGCATGTACCTTGATTGCGGGCACATCCCCAGTGGGATGTTTCTCTCTCATCAATATTTCTAACTCTCTAACCCTCTCTGTAAAAAAAAAGAAAAAATCAATAAAATATATTTTTAAAAAACCTCCTTTACAGTACGTTGTAAAATTGTTTTAGAGTTCCTATGAAGGAAATTTCAAATTGTTATTTACAAATTACTATTCTAAATTAGAGATTGGCTTTTTTAAATGTTTACACTTTTTATATAACATTTAAGGGACAGCTTTTTGGTTAATTTAATATAGCAAAGTCTCATAATTTGAACACTTATCATATTGACCAGCTGAGCTGAAACTTACCCTGAAATATCCCATGAAAAGAATACTAAGAAGATTATAGGGAGCTTGTTCCACCTGATTAAGAGCATAAACTATTTAAAGAATGTTAAAAGCAATAATAAGAATACAATTGACATTTTCATTGTTTTTGTTTAAATCAGTAACCCTAAGGGCCTTTACAAGGCATTAGTAGTTGTAACATGGATGCAGTACACTTGAAAGCAAATATCATAAACTTATATTTTAAATGATTTTGACTTGACAATTAATAAAACTTGACTCTGAATTAGGATGAATTAATCGTTTTAAAGTAAAAAAGATAAGTATCACATGATCTCACTCCTATGTAGAATCTAATGAACAAAATAAACTGATTAACAAAATAGACCCAGAGACATTGAAGCATGGAACAGACTGTCAAATTTTAGAGGGAAGCTGAGGGTGGGAAGAGATCAACCAAAGAACTTGTATGCATATATGCATAATCCATGGACACAGACAATAGGGTGGTGAAGGCCTGGTCATTGGGGGGAAAGGGGGACATGTAATACTTTCAACAATAAAGATTTTTTTAAAAAGTATTTCTATCCATTTTCTTAAATGTAAATATTTTATGTGCCAAGGGAAAGCACAGTTTCTTTTTCTTAAGCTGTTTTCTTAAGGAATCATTACACTTTCATGACTCACACCTTTGGATTCCATTTTTACTTACAATTTCAAATCGAATTGTTCATGTCTTTTCTCTATTTCAAGCAATTCTTTGTCCTCTTCATTTTGAAGATGTGGTTAGAAACACGGGGTGAGTGGATAATATTCAATCCAAACAACATGACTGCACATAATTTAAAACATTCACTGCATTTTAAACTGACATTTAAGGATTGCTCTGGACTAATTTATCCTGCCCTCTTCAGCCTACATATTTCTCCCATGCATAATTCCTTTTTAAGTTAATGGGAATTTGGCATGTGGCACGAGTACATGTTTCATGAAATGGAAATCTAAGACTTGTCATTTAATAAGAAATCTGCCTCTACCTTAATTGGTCTGTCTCCCTAATGTCTTTCACTATAGTATAGCAGCATAGGCAGGCCTTCCATTCCAATGTTAAATGAAACTGTTTTAAAATTCAAGGTATATGTGGATTACCATCAGCAGAAGGCAAGTAGTATCATCTATTTGACTGAAAATAGAAGGATTTTGAAATGTTATGCTTGCCGAACATAGCATAAAAGTAAACACTTGTATGGACTACATTATAAACATTTGCACATTTTCATTATAACATATATTTTCAGAGACCATACCAGTAAACCCTGGGAAAAATCTGATTTGTGCAGTGACTTTAGGACGAGGACTTTAAATCAAGGGAAAAGTAATGGTTTTTGTAGGTATTTTTCAGTGCCATACACCCTGTACTTGAGTTTAACCTTTACCTTAATATCTAAATTTTCTACATTTCTGTTATGCAGATAAGTATTTCTTAAGGGTATGGTGAAATAATTTTTAGCACTTAAAACCTTTTCAACTAGTTATTAATAATTTGTCAATACATTGAATAAACTAATATCCATGCAAGGGAATACTATGCAACTTAAAAGAAAAAAAATAACAAGAAAGAGTTCTGTGCACTGAAGGAGCAATTTCAAGATATATTGAAAGTGAAAAAAGAGGGAGGGCTAAAAATGTGTATATGTGTACTATATTTTGAATATGGAAAAGGGGGGAAATAATAATATATATTCATATGTTGTGTATAGGCATGAAAAAATACTGGAAAGATGAATTAAAAACTGGTAAAAATAGTTCCCTTACAGGGGAGGAATGAGATAGAGGTGAAAAAACAGATAATGAAACCTCTCAGTATATATCTCTATAATCAAGTTTGTTCGTTTTTTGTTTGTTTGTTTTTAAGTTTTCATCATGTTTATTTATGAAGTAGGGAGAAGAGGAACTTGCCAGTACTTAAAAGACCATTTTATCCCCTGATTCTTGGACCTAGATTTTTTTTCTTGACCCAGCCACTAATTAGCTAAATGACTATAAGCAAATCACGTAACTCATCTGGACTTCAATGTTATAAAGTAAGGCAGTTAGAAGAGATCGTTTCCAAGGTCCCTTCCAGCTCTAACATTCTATGACATGCAAATGGACAACACCGTAGTGTGTGTGTATATATATATTTTTTTTTCTTAAGGACTGACATTGTGTCTAATTGATAAAAATATTTATTGCTACTAGAGGATTTTCTGTTTGGGCTAATTTTTTTCTCCAAATAAAATAACAGTTAAAGAGAATTTTCTTACTCAGGCAGAAGTGGTGTGCATTGAATACAAATTATGTTTTAAAAACCCAAATGTACTGCTATGCTAAAGAGAATTTCTTTGAACTTTGGGGAATGAACTTTATACAAATATTTTTAAGATATAATATGTGTACCAACACAGATGAACTCAAAACATTGACTTTAATTGCTAATCAGCATTTAGATAAGCTTCTGAGTCTTTATTAAATATGTGTTTGTGTTTGATATCCATTCTGTTTAAGCTTCAATTATTTAATTACAGGTCTTGATATGAAACTAATCATGCATATATCCATACGAAGCTTGCATACTGACAGGTTAAAATCATTAAAGAGTCATTACTGTAAACTGACGTTGGCCTGAAATTTTTGCACTTAACGGGGGAGTTGATGCTTGATGAACAATCCAATTAAAGCTGGCAACAAAAGACCTAAAATGTCAGCCAAATTGCTTTTTAATAGTCAATGCAGCCGTCATAAAACATAAACATTAAAGTCCCCATAGAAACATAAAGCTTCATGGTGAAACAATTCTAGAAAATGAATAATAATTACAGCATCTTGAGGATTCTTTTAATAGATGTGCACTCATTAAAAATATTCCATTGGTTAGAATCAGATGACAAAGTGTTTCTCTGAATACTTTCTTATATATGTTATAGTAATGGTTTTATTTTATATTAGGTACATAGAATTTCTATTATTATCCAAAAAAGTTATTTAAAAAGCATTTTAATAACCTAGAAAACAAGGTTCTGAAAAAGGAGTAAGAAAAATATACAATATGACCTGCTAAAAACTCAAAATATAAAACAGTAATGAATCCTTAGTTACGCCTAAGTTTAAGTGAAAAGCCAGGGAAGCCAATTGTGATTTCCACCAAGCAACCTAAAAGCAATAGCCAACATTTTGACTCAAGTTCTCTGGGTGTTCAATACTGAATATATGAATGGATTAATCACCTAGGTGTTTCCTACTATCCAGCAGTTTGATTTTTAGTGGAAGAAAGAAATTCAAATATTTTACTGATTTTTTTGCCTTTGGTTCCAAAGTTTCACACATGGAGATCACAGTGTTAGATTGCTATAAAAATCATTTTGCATGTTATGAATAATCTAACTTCTCCCTCTGTCATTATTGCCATGTTTTTCAACAAGCAAATAAAGAAATTATGGAGTTTTTATCTTTGTGACATTATAACACAGGAGAAAACATCAAATGGCTCCTAGAGGAAATCTTTAAAACATCAGGGTTTCAATAGTACATTCATTTATTTTTCCAATAAACGTTTGCTGAACACTTATGTGTCAACACAATGTTGACCACTCTGGGAATCTGGAGATGAGTAAGATTTAGATACCATCCTAAGCTTACTATTTAGTTGAAGGTTAAACATGTAAACAGTCAGCTATAATACAAGGGAGAAATGTGTGAAAAAGTGAAATCAATCAGGAAAATAAAAATACTTGTCTCCCAGATTCACATGTGAAGTAGGATTCCTTAGCCTTCCATTATTTTTTGAAAGTATTATGTAGTATAGATATACTCAGTAGAGTCCTCAAACAGATGGTATCCTAATACATTTATGTTTTAGAATATCTGTCAATTGAATAATTGCCTTCCTCTACAATCAGATTGTAATTACATGTGCTACATAGGGTAAATTGATGTTCACACTTCTCCAGCTGTGGTTTCTCTGTTTTATCTGTTGAGCAAGTTAGTGCTATGTTTTCAGAACAACAATAAAGGAAAATTTCCTCAAAAGAGTGATAGACACATTGGGACTTCAAACTCTATTAGCTGAAACAGTGAAGAGAAAACCCTATAGGAATATAAATGAAACTTTAATGACATCCTATCACAAAATATTAAATGACCCAACTATCCATAAAAAATTGCTTATCTTTTAACTTTTTTTCTTAATACAGTGATGACTAAACTATGGAGAGAAAATTCTAACATGTAGGCTATATCTGCAAACCAAAATCTCAGTCTGTGGGAAAATAAAAATGCCTTGGTCTATATCATGCACATCATGGTATAAAATGATGCCAGCAATTTTATTAAGTGCTGGCTTAAACAGACCAAAGCAGCCAGCTCTTTTGCCAATGTATGGATTACAGAATGGTAGATATAAATATAATTTTCTAACTCTAAATTAATATTTTAACATTTGGGCATTTATAAAAGAACAGTGAAGGCTTTAGTGTGAAAAGGAATAGATGGATAATAGATCAATGATCATATATAATAAAAGGGTAATATGCAAATCAACCGAACAACAGAATGACCGGTCGCAGTGACACGCACTGACCACCAGGGGGAAGACACTCAATGCAGGAGCTGTCCCCTGGTGGTCAGTGCACTCCCACAGGGGGAGAACCACTCAGCCACAAGCAGGGCTGACAACTGGCGAGCACAGCGCCCCGCCTCAGCAGCAGCACTAAGGATATCCACCTGCAGCTTAGGCCTGCTCCCTGCAGTCAGTCGGACATCCTCCGATGGCTCCTGGTCTGTGAAAGGGTGCAGACTGGGCTGAAGAACCCCCCTCTTCTGAGTGCACGAATGTCGTGCACCAGGTCTCTAGTAAATACATAAAACCCCTATGACCTCATCAAAATTGCTGTATGTCTGCTTTGTGTTTGCCAATGTCCAGTCAAACTAAATAATATAGCTCACTTATTTAGCAAAAAATCAGGTGCCTTTTATGACCTAGACATTGTGCTGAGTGAGGAGTCAAAGATGAATAAAGATATAGACTTCACCCTCAAGTACCTCTCTGCCTAGCTGAGGAAACTCACAACAAGAAATAATTATAATAATGTGGTAAGGTTTCTGATATAAAACTATAAAAAAATATGTGAGAACACATAAAAAGGGATGGATGTCATCACAGAGGGGGTAACGTTATCCAGAGGACTTTTGTTTATCCTTTAAAGCTTCACTGAGAGAGGTGGGAGACAATGGCATGCACACAAAGGAAGGAAGCTCATAGCCTACATGAAGCAGAGGGCCAGGAGATAAAGCTGTCAGTGCTTATTGACCCGACTAAGAATTCTATACTATATCTTAAAGGCAATGAAAGAGCCACCATATTCATTATAGTTAAAAAAGTAATTCTGGATTCATTTCTTTTGGTTATTCATTGATAATACATATAATTAAGTACATTGTTAATAAATTCCAGATATATTAGATATCCTTATTTTTATGAAAAATCAAATACTTGAATTTTAGGATATTATCTATAGTCAGTGTTTCCTATGTTTACCTGAATATATGAAAGTCAGGTAAAGATTTTTCTAAAATTATTTATTTATGAAGCATGATTAGCATTTTCCCCCATAAAAGCATACAACTAGTATCATCCCTGTATAGAAACCCTAAATTTTTAAACATAATATTCAAGTAGAAAACTTAAAAAGAGATCAAAAAAATGAAATTACCACACATAATACCTAACTTAAGGATTGTCAGAAAGTATATTTTTGTTATTCATAATTATCTTAATGATAAAACTAATAAACTGTACAATTTTGCCTTATAAATTACTTTTGAGCAACTTAGTGATTTAATTGGCAACATAGTATAGATCAGTGTCTTTCAATTTATTCTTCTCACTACCTTCCACAGTTAGAAATATATTTTACATCATAACAGACAAACCTGAAACAAAAATTTCATGAAATAATTTTTACTTTTACTAAATAAATTCTTAACTTTCCTAAAACATTGTTATAACTAGAATGGTTAAAAGACTGGATCTTGAAGTCAAAATAATAGTGGTTTAAAAGTTGAAACATTTGGTTTCTTTTCTGAGTTTCTCTTCACTATTTACTATCTCTGTGACCTTGGTAAAGTCAGTTAACTTCTCGAGATATATATATCCTACCTAATAAAAGAGTAATATGCAAATTGACCCTAACTCAGCTACACCCACAAGCCACACCCACCAGCCAATCAGGAGCAAATATGCAAATAAACCCAACCAAGATGGCTACAGCCACAGAGAGCAGGAGGAAGGCTTGGGTTTCCCCAGTAACAAAGGAAGCCAAGCTTTCCGCCTGCTGTTGCCGGCCTAAGCCTCC
This sequence comes from Cnephaeus nilssonii, assembly GCF_951640355.1. Classification (NCBI taxonomy): domain Eukaryota; kingdom Metazoa; phylum Chordata; class Mammalia; order Chiroptera; family Vespertilionidae; genus Cnephaeus; species Cnephaeus nilssonii. The sequence continues at coordinate 115,223,112 of NC_137071.1, forward strand.
ACTCAAGGCTACAAAGTTTCAATCATAGAAGGTAAACAAATCCAAACAGAAATGGCGGCAGCCACGGAGCTGGAAAGAGTGGGAGGCAGGGGTTGCCCCCGGCAATGGAGGAAGCAAAGCTTGCAGGAGGCTTGGCTCCGCTCCAGGCTACAAAGTTTCAATTGTAGAAGATACATAAATCCCAGATACCAGGACCTCTGCTTGGGTCGCTAGGGGGCGTGGCCGGCCTGCAAACCCCACAGACTCTTCACCCAGGCCACCCCACATTCCAAGGGAACCCCCACCCTGATCCGGGATACCCTTCAGGGCAAACCAGCTGGCCCCCACCCATGCACCAGGCCGCTATCCTATCTAATAAAAGAGTAATATGCAGATTGACCATCACTCCAACACACAAGATGGCTGCCCCCATGTGGTCAAAGATCCTGCCCCCATGTGGACACAAGATGGCCGGCAAAAGATGGCAAGCAGGGGAGGGCAGTTGGGAGGGACCAGGCCTGCAAGGGAGGGCAGGTGGGGGCAATCAAGCCTGCAGGGGAGGGCAGTTAGGGGTGACCAGGCCAGCAGAGGAGGGAAGTTGGGAGTGACCTGGCCTGCAGGGAAGGGCAGTTGGGTGGGACCCAGGCCTGCAGGGGAGAGCAGTTGGGGGGGACCAGGCCTAAAGGGGAGGGCAGTTAGGGGCAAACACGCTGATAGGGGAGCAGTTAGGCATCAATCAGGCTGGCAGGGGAGTGGTTAGGGGGTGATCAGGCTGGCAGGCAGAACCGCTTAGGGGCAATCAGGAAGGCAGGCAGGTGAGCAGTTGGGAGCCAGCAGTCCTGGATTGTGAGAGGGATGTCCAACTGCCCGTTTAGACCCAATCCAGGACATCCCTCAAGGGGTCCCATATTGGAGAGGGTACAGGCTGGGCTGAGGGATACACACACCCCCGTGCACAAATTTCATGCACCGGGCCTCTAGTGTGTGTGTGTATATATATATATATATATATATATATATATATATATAGAGAGAGAGAGAGAGAGAGAGAGAGAGAGAGGATTATGCCTTCCTTGTCTATCTCATAGACTCCTATTGTAAGGAGCAAATGAGATAATGTATTTCAAAGTGCTTTGCAAACCATAAAACACTATGTAGGTATAAAGAGGTGATATCCATAAAATGAGACTATACTTCATTGTTATATATTTTATATTACTTTAGTGAACCTTTTAATCCTTCAAATTCATTCTTGAAAAATAATTTCCTTGAGAGTACCTGGTCAAAGCAGATATATCTGAAAATGAAGTTGACAAAATGTTTCCCATTCTGAATAAGAGGCAACACTGGCATTAGTTCAAGTACATTTTACATTTTTGGCCTCTCAGAAGAAAACCTGATACAGATCACCACCCTTTAAACTAAGAAAATGCTTGTTAAAATAATGGGAAGAATGCCTGGCTTCATATTAAGTAATTTGCTTATATCACACATTTTTTATAATACATGGTATTGCTGCTACAGTTAGCCTTCAGCAAAGATATGTCTTAAACACGTTTGCAGAACTCTAATAGGAAGAAATCTATAACAGTAAAGAGGGAGACAGGCAAGTGATTCATTTGGAAAAGCAATGCTTAGTAAAATATTATGAACTACCTGTACTCAGTTCCAGCCATGTTAAAAATGACTTGAAATTCAATATGATTTGATGTTCAGTTGTCCAGTTTTCTCCATTCATTCTTCCAGCAAGCATTTATTGAGCACTGACCGTATGCCATACTACAGGTGTTATGAAGTCACAAAAAAGAAGCCACTGCTTTTCATAAAACTTATGCTCTGTTAAGAAAACTAAAACAAATACTTAAATAGAAGGCATAATATTAGGCCATTGGGGTTGCATGAAACACAGACTGAATCATACTAGCTCAGGTGATAAGGATTTATTGTGTGTGTATTCAAAAATTGATAATTAATCCAGCCCTTGAAACCTTAGCTGCACAAATTTGTGAATATTCAGCCTAAGGTTTTGCTGTTTATATGACAAAGTGACAGGCCCATGTCTGTTTTCTTCTGTGACCACCTGCTTCTCTTCCTGCTACCACCTCATTTCATGAGTCTTAGGAAGTGCTGCGAGCATAAGAGAAATGCAATACTGCAGGAGGTCAGAAGAATAAAAATATTGCTCCTATATTTAGGTTACAAGGAATGCTTAATGAAAGGAAAGTATTGATATTGGGCCTTGGGGAGGAGTGGGGCATAGATAGAATATGGGATGAAAGGATGTTCAAAGAAGAAAGTCAAGTATGAAAATAAAGGTTCAAAGATGGCAAGCACCAATTACAGAATGTCCGCTGAGTGGCAAATGTTGCTATTTGGCTGGAGATAGGGCAGTATGGAAAGGTAGACTGGGGCTAAATCATGCCCTTTTAACCTCCCAAGTATATTTCTTTAGCTGTAATGTAATCAATCTGTATGTCATTGACTATATAATAGACAATATATCTATAATACCATAGATAGTATATACTGTGTGTGTGTGTATGTGTATATACACACACATACATATATAATAATTAGTTTTCCAATTTAAGCAACAGTTTAAACAGAGGATACTTCAAAAATATTTTCCACTGGTGTTTGCTTTTGTTTTGTTTTTTCAAAAACTGGAACACATTTGTCACTCCATTGACAAGTTTATCTAGTGAGGCATGGCACTAGGCAATCTGTGGATTGATAAAATAAGAAATTCCCTGTCTTTAGAATTCACTGTTTAATTGAGGTAGAAGACAAACAAGCACAAACATAAACACAAATGCACCAGAGGTAGGTATTTGTGTACCACTGTCACCAAGTGCTTGCATAATCCCGAACCATTGTGTACTGTCCCCAACTTCTCTCATTAACTTCCTTGCCCTTTTATCTTTCTTTCAAATGCCTTACTCATGGGTCTGCCCTACACTCCACAGCAGCACAAAGAGCCACTGAATTGTTTCTCAAATTGAAATATCTAGTCTTGGGTTTAAAGGCTAATTGCTGCCTCCTCTGCATACTCATCTGACTGTGTATGCAGAGTTCCTATTTCAACCTGGCCATGCTCTCCTATCCAGGGAGGCAAACTTACTGTCATTGGAAAATATTGTCTTTTGAGGATCTCAGCATCTTAATAGAAGATGGGAGAGCAAAGAATGAAAAACTGATAATTTGATTGCCTTTGATAAAATAACATAAGGTCTTTACAAATAAATTCCTTGATAAATGTTATTTCAAAGTTTGACCAAACCCTGCAAATAGCAATTATTTGTGTTAAATAGTCAAGATGTACCAGCAAAAGTCTTTTTATTTTTTTCTTACAATTCTCTTAGATATAGAGGCTAAATGATCCAAGGTGACATGATTGCAATAGGATTCAATAAAATCTCAGTCTGGATAGACTGGATTGCATTGGAACTGATAGCATAGGATGGGATAGGATAGGATAGGATAGGATAGGATAGGATAGGATAGGATAAGATATCTTGTTTCAGGATAGAAAGGCATCTTCTTGCATCTTTTGAATGCCTTCCAGATAAGGTCACATCCAAGAATATTCCAAAATAATTCCAAATTCAAGAGATATCTCTATGCCTATTACCTAATTCAACTACTGCCATAGCTCTGATCACCTTGTAAAGCACATACAAATGCCTCTATAAAGAAATAATGTCATCCTCACATGAAACCTAGAATATCTGTGGAGTGATTATACATAGATTAATGAAGTGGCAGTTAGTAGTGGCAGCTATACTGAAAATAACAGACAGGCACCTTGGGAGACAAGAAAGCTTCATGTGTCAACATTTTTTCCAACTGAATCTAAGCTTTTCAGAGGGGTGTGTGTGTGTGTGTGTGTGTGTGTGTGTGTGTGTGCACTTGCATGATAATAGAATTAAGCTTTCTTATGTAATATGAAGATTTAATATAATTTTGTTTTAATTAACTTTCTAGAATCTTTAATTAAGAATATTTACAAGCCGAAACCGGTTTGGTTCAGTGGATAGAGCGTCGGCCTGCGGACTGAAGGGTCCTGGGTTCGATTCCGGTCAAGGGCATGTACCTTGGTTGCGGGCACATCCCCAGTGGGGGGTGTGCAGGAGGCAGCTGATCGATGTTTCTCTCTCATCGATGTTTCTAACTCTCTATCCCTCTCCCTTCCTCTTTGTGGAAAATCAATAAAATATATTTATTAAAAAAATAGTATTTACAAGGTAGAAAACAAGATACCACTAGTTCAGTATTAAACATTATAATAAATTCATGATGGAAAATAATTTACAACAATAAGAAAATAATTCTAAAATGAATGGACTTGACACCTGAAAATGTGACCAAACTAGTTCCTGTGTTATGCTTTAATTTTATACATGCTAGTCCCCATGCCCTGACCTCCAACACACCCAACTGTAAGCTTTTGAGAACAATGACATTCACTTTCACATTTTATCTTGGGTACAAAACATGCCTAATACTTAATAAATAGTTTATAAATGTTTGTTTAGAGAATTAAATAAGTAGTTTGGGGCTGGGTATTAAATCAGCATTAGCATGTCTATTGTTTTTTGTTCCATTTCTTATTTTAGTATTTGCTTCTGCTTCCTATCTTTCTCAAATGCCTTTCACTAAGCCAGCAATGAACTTTGATCCCTTTTAATGGGGCCATTTCCCTCCCTACTGTATCATTCAACTTTTCTGTGAATCCTTATCACCTAGCTTATTTTCTCTGTTTTAACTCTGCCATTGTTTACTATTCCCTGCTCTTCCAGTCAGTTGCATATGCATGTGCTTATCCTCCCCATGTCAGTTGTATGACCTTCTTCTCTGATTACCACCCATTGTCTCTTATGGTATTTTTTACACCAGTGCATATGTTAGGGGAAAGGTAGAAAGGGTTGAATGGCAGATTGATGTCTGTAACCTTTGGAACGAGGTTAGTCAGTAAAGATAAGACAAATGAATCTTTTGCTCTTTTTAGTCCAACCTATAGTGTATTTGTGAAAGACATATGATGCTGATATATACACTTTTTACACTTGGTATAAAGGTAGAAAGTGATTATGACTTCAACTAAAAGCATCTTCATCAGAAATGCCACCCCTGGTTGACCATGTGATCTTGGGCAAATAACACATTTCCAATTCTTCCTTTTTCTCATCTTAAATTTAAATGTATTTGTGTACTGTACCAGCAACTGTATAATCACAATAACTTACCAAATCTTATAATGGGAATGGTATACAAATGGAATGATATTTGCACCCCTCTCTGTGCTAGAGAACCAAGAATCCTTTTTAATAAAAGGGTAATATGCAAATTGACCCTAAATGCAGAGACTGTGAATGACCAGTTGCTATGATGCACACTGCCCACCAGGGGGCAGACACTCAATGCAGGAGCTGCCCCCTGGTGGTCAGTGCGCTTCCACAGGGGGATGTCTGACTGTCAGCTTAGGCCCAATTCCCTGGGGAGCAGACCTAAACCAGCAGGTGGACATCCCCCAAGGGCTACTGGGCTGCCAGAGGGATGTCTGACTGCCAGCTTAGGCCCGATCCCCTGGAGAGCAGGCCTAAGCTGGCAGACGGACATCCCCTGAAGGGTCCTGGACTGCGAGAGGGCACAGGCTGGGCTGAGTTACCCCCCCCCCGCCGAGTGCACGAATTTTTGTGCACTGAGCCTCTAGTAATTAAATACAGTAGAAAATCATTTACTCGGTATGCCTAAGACCTGATGTGTTCTAGATTAATATCAGTTTTTAGATATCCTAATTCCAAATGAACACAACAATTTAGCTCAGGAATGTTAGCTCATAAGTTATGCCATATAATGTAGGGTGTAAAGTACAGTGAGAAATAACTTTTAAAATGATCTGCATCTCAGAAAGTATGATGTAATATGGAGTATAAGATATAGTAGGAAATGAACAAGTTTTAAAAAAACGAGTCTTAGAAAATATTTATTTAGTGTTCATATACAGGGTGGGGCATAAGTAGATTTACAGTTATTCATATGGAAAATAATATAATAATTGATTAATAATAATAATACAAGAATACCTGGTTCAATGTTTCATATATTCACAATTAAAAACCTACTTTTGCCCTACCCGGTATTATCCAGATCAATTGAAGAATAGGTTGGTGCTACAGACTAAATTGTCACACACACACACACACACACACACCCCAATTCATATGTTAAAGCCCTGACCCCTAATGTGATGGTATTTGGAGATGGTGTCTTTGGGAGGTGATTAGGTTTATAAATGGTCACAAACTCAGGGCCCTCATGATGGGATTAGTGCCCTTATTAGAAGAGACACCAGAGAGCTAACACTTTTTCTCTGCCACACCATGTGAGGAAACAGCAAGAAGGTAGTTATCTGTAAGCCAAGAAGAGAGTCCCCACCAGAAACAAAACATGCTTGAACCTTGATCTTGAACTTCTAACCTCCAGAACTCAGAAAATTTCTGTTATTTAAGCCACACAGTCTATAGTATTTTGTATGGCAGCCTGAGCTAACTAAGACAGATTTGAGGACTGAAAAATGGGGTGCTGCTGTTGTAAAAAAAATACAGCAGAGTAATGGGTAAACATTTTGGAACTGGGTAATCAGTAGAGACTGGAAGAGTTTTGCCATGCATGCTAGAAATATGGATGTTGATGGCAATTCAGATGAGGTCTCAGATGGAAATGAGGAATATATTTTTGGAACCTGGAGGAAAGGCAATCCGGCAAAACAAACAAACAAACAAACAAACAAAAAAACTGACTGAACTGTGTTCTAGTGTTTTGTAGAAAGTAGAACTTGAAAGTGATGAAAGTAGATATTTAGCTGAGGGTATTTCTAAGCAAAGTATTGAAGGAGCAGTTTGGTTCCTCCTGACTGCTTATAGTAAAGTGTAAGACAGATGAAATGAAGGATAATTGTTAAGCAAAAGGAAACCTAAACTTGAAGATGTGGAAAATTCTCAGGCTATTCAAATTGTAAAAAATAAGAGAGCTTGTTCTAAAGAGAGCACTACAGGTGTGGCTTAACAACCATTCAATAGAGAGCTTATGGGATTCTACAAGCAGAAACACCACCAGCTTGAACTGAAGGGAATGGAAATGGAATGAAATGAAAGAAGGCTGTCAAACTCATATTGGAAATAACAGGATGATACACTATTCAGCTGCTCTTAAAAAAGAGGGGGAAATGACTCTGAAGGCAATTCAGAGATCATCAGAGTCACCTCCTTGGTTTCTGCCAGCTAGATGGACTCTGACAGGAGCCTTCTGGGTGGGACCACCTGGCAGAGCCATGGAGGTGACACTGCCACCCCTGTGGTCCTGGAAGGTGGTACAACAACCCAATGAGGATTATTTTCAAGCCTTAAAAATATAAGGAAATTTGCTCAGCTGGTGTGGTTCAGTGGTTGAGCATTAACCTATGAACCAGGAGGACACAGTTTGATTCCAGGTCAGGGCAGATGCCTGGGTTGCAGGCTTGATCACCAGTGGGGGGTGAGCAGGGAATTCATTCAGTAATACTCTCTCCTCATTGATGTTTCTATCTCTCTCTCCCTCTCCCTTCCTCTCTGAAATCAATAAAAATATATATTTTAAAAATTATTTAATGAAATTTGCCTTGCTGGGTTTTGGAATGCTCGGGATCCATCACCCTTGTCTTCCTTTTGATTTCTCTTTTTTAGAATGGTAATGTTGATCCTCTGCCTGTCCCACCCCTGTATTTTGGAAGCGCATAACTTGTCTGGTTCACTGGTTCACAGCTAAAGAGGACTTTAGCTTCAAGGGGAATTGTACCTATAGTCTCACCCAAATCTGATTTAGATGTCATTTAGATGAGAATTTGAACTCTAGAGATGATGATGGTATATACAAAGACTTTTGAGGCTGTTGGGATGGAATGAAGGTATTTTGCATGTTAGAAGGACATGAATTTGGGGGGATTGAGGGCAGAATGCTATGGAATGAATTGCATCCCTTCAAAATTTATATGGTGAAGCCATAACCCTCAGTGTGACTTATTTAGAAATGGGGTTTGGGTAGATAATTAGATTTAGATGAAGTCATGAAGGTGGGGGACCTCATTATGGGATTAGTGCCCATTTAAAAAGATAAATGAAAAAAACAACAACAAACAATCCCATTTACCATTGCACCAAAAAAAAAATAATAAGATACCTAGGAATAAACTTAACAAAGGACGTAAAAGAACTGTACTCGGAAAACTACAGGACATTGAAAAAGAGATAGAGGAAGACATAAACAAATGGAAGAACATACCATGTTCATGTATTAGTAGAATAAACATCATTAAAATGTCCATACTACCCAAAGCAATCTACAGATTCAATGCAATCCCCATCAAAATACCAACGGCATATTTTAAAGATGTAGAACAAACTCTCCAAAAATTCATCTGGAATAAAAAAAAGACCCCCAAATAGCCATAGCAATCCTGAGAAAGAAGAACAAAGTTGGAGGGATCACAATACCAGATATCAAGCTGTATTACCAAGCCTCGGTTCTCAAAACTGCCTGGTACTGGCACAAGAACAGACATATAGACCAATGGAACGGACCAGAGAACCCAGAAATCCACCCAAGCCATTATTCTCAATTAATATTTGACAAAGGAGGCAAGAGCATACAATGGAGTCAAGACAGTCTCCTCAATAAATGGTGCTGAGAAATTTGGTCAGATACATGCAAAAAATAAAAAAAATGAAACTAGATCATCAACTTACACCATACACAAAAACAAACTCAAAATGGCTAAAGGACTTAAATGTAAGACGGGAAAACAAAAAAATCCTACAAGACTCCATAGGCAGCAAAATAGAGACATATATCGTAGCAATATTTTTACTGACTCAGCACCTAGGGCAATGGAGACTAAGGAGAAAATAAACAAATGGGACTACATCAAAATAAAAAGCTTCTGCACACACACAAAAAAAAAACACAAAAAAAAAACAATCAACAAAACAACAAGAAAGCCCACTGCATGGGAGAACATATTTGCCAATGATATTTCCAATTACGGTTTAATCTCCAAAATTTACAGAGAACTCCTACAACTTAACAAAAGGAAGATAAAGGATCCAATAAAAAATGGACAAAGGATCTAAATAGACACTTTTCAAAAGAGGACATACAGAAGGCCCAGAGATATATGAAAACATGCTCAAAGTCACTAATCATCTGAGAGATGCAAATCAAAACGACAATGAGGTACCATCTCACATTTGTCAGAATGGCTATCATCAACAAATCAATAAATGACAAGTGCTGGAGAGGATGTGGAGAAAAAGGAACCTCCTGCACTGCTGGTGGGAATACAGATTGGTGCAAGCACTGTGGAGAACAGTATGGAGTTTCCTCAAAAAACTAAAAATGGAACTCCCATTTGACCCAGTGATCCCACTTCTAGGACTATATCCCAAGAAACCAGAAACTATATATGCACCCCTATTTTCATAGCAGCACAATTTACAATAACTAAGTTTTGGAAACAGCCTAAGTGCACATCAGCAGATGAGTGGATTAAAAAACTTTTGTACATCTAGGTGAGAAACCAAGATGGTGGCATAGGTAAGCACCCAAACTGCTGCCTCGCACAACAATTTCCAAACTGCAACTAAAAGACAAAACAGATATCATCCAGAACCACAGGAAAGCTGGCTGAGTGGAAATTCTACAACTAGAAGGAAAGAGGAAACCTCACAGAGAATCAGAGGAACTGCAAAAGGCTGAGGTACGGAGACACGCGCGCCGGCGGCTGAGAGCCTGGCTGGCTTTCTCTAGCGGGAAGGAGACAAAAGCTCCCGACTGCACTGAACCCCAGTTCCGACTGCACTGAACCCCAGTGCCTGGCGAGACCCTGGGGACCCAGGCTTATATGTGGGGAATCTGGACTGTCAGGCGGAAACTCAGGGGAGCGGCGAAAGGCAGAGGTCTGGAGGCGCGTAAGTATGAATGTGTGAAGAGAGGACTGACTGCTGATTGCGCTGCTGGCTTTCTCTAGGGCAGGCGTCCTCAAACTATGGCCTGCAGGCCACATACAGCCCGCCAAGGACATTTATCCGGCCTTCCGGGTGTTTTTGCCGTTTTGTTTTTTTACTTCAAAATAAGATATGTGATGTGTGCATAGGAATTTGTTCATAGTTTTTTTTTTAAACTATAGTCCAACCCTTCAACGGTCTGAGGGACAGTGAACTGGCCCCCTGTTTAAAAAGTTTGAGGTCCCCTGCTCTAGGGGGTGGGAAACGGAAGCTCCCCACTGCACTGAACTCCAGTTCTGGGCGAGAATCTGGGAATCCAGATTCATTAGGGGAGAAACTGGACTATCTGGCAGTGGGTGAAACTCGAGGGCGGCTTACTCTTAGAGGTGCTTGCAGTGATTACCGAGGGACACTGAGACCCAGGGGCCTCATAGGGCAGGGCTGATGGGAAGCCAAGACTGTCTGCTCAGCCCTGAGACTCCGCCCATCTAAGCTGAGCACAGAGGCTTTTGAAATTTTGCAAGTCTTGTCTCATAAGGCTGTCTCCAGCACAGAAGTTCTCCTGGCATAGACACAGCTGATCCTTACAGCCAATTGGCCTGGAAGTCAATTCCTCCCAGTGATACCTACAACAATCAAGACTTAACTACAACAAGGCTGTACACACAGTCCACAAAGGGGTGCACCAAGAGTGTCCACCTCAGGTAACTGGGGAGGCTGACCCACTGGGCCATATAGGACACCTAGCACACAAAGCTACCCTACCAACTCAGGGAAGCAGCAAAAATGCAGAGACAAACAAACATATCACAAAGGAAAGAAATGGAGGAAAACAAACAACTGGATATAGAGTTCAAAACCATGGGTATAAGGTTTTTCAAGAATTTTCTAGAAAAGGCTGATAAATTTAGCGAGACCCTTGAGGATATGAAAAAGGACCAACTAGATATTAAACATACACTGACTGAAATAAAAATATTGTACAGAAACCAACAGCAGACTAGAGGAACGCAAGAATCAAGTCAAAGATTTGAAATACAAAGAAGCAAAAAACACTCAACCGGAACAGCAAAAAGAAAAAAGAATCCAAAAATTTGAAGATAGTGTAAGAAGCCTCTGGGACAACTTCAAGTGTACCAACATCAGAATAATGGGGGTGCCAGAAAAAGAGAGAGTGCAAGATACTGAAAACCTATTTGAAGAAATAATGACAGAAAACTTCCCCCACCAGGTGAAAGAAATAGACTTACAAGTCCAGGAAGCACAGAGAACCCCAAACAAAAAGAATCCAAAAAGGACCACACCAAGACACATCATGATTAAAATCCCAAGAGCAAAAGACAAAGAGAGAATATTAAAACCAGCAAGAGAAAAACAGTTAGTTACCTACAAGGGAGCACCCATATGGCTGTCAGCTGATTTCTCAACAGAAACTATACAGGCCAGAAGGGAGTGGCAAGAAATATTCAAAGTGATGAATAGCAAGAACCTACAAACCAAGATTACTCTACCCAGCAAAGCTATCATTCAGAATTAAAGGTCAGATAAAGAGCTTCACAGATAAGAAAAAGCTAAAGGAATCCATCAACACCAAACCATTATTATATGAAATGCTGAAAAGTATTCTTTAAGAAGAGGAAGAAGAAGAAAAAGGTAAAGATAAATATTATGAACAACAAACACATATCTATCAACAAGTGAATCTAAAAATCAAGTGAATTAAAAATCTGATGAACAGAATAAACTGGTGAATATAATAGAATCAGGGGCATTAAAAAGGGAATGGACTGAAAATTCTCAGGGGGAAATGGGTGTGGGGGGTGCGGGAAGAGACTGGAAAAAAATCGTATACCTATGGATGAGGACAGTGGCGGGGGAGGTAAGGACAGAGGGTGGGGTGGTAACCGGGTGGAGGGGAGCTATGGGGGGAAAAAGAGGAACTATTGTAATAATCTGAACAATGAAGACTTATTAAATTAAAAAAATAAAATAAAAATAAATAATAATAATAAACTGTGGTACATCTACACAGTGGAATACTACTATGATGCTATAAAAAAGAGGGAACTTTTACCATTTGCAACAGCATGGATGGGACTGGAGAGCTTTATGCTAAGTGAAATAAGCCAGCTGGAGAAAGATAAATTTCACATGATCTCATTCATATGTGGGACATAATGATCAACATAATTTCATGAACAAGAATAGATCCAGAGACAAATGATAGAGGAGAGGGGGGAGGGTTAGAGAGCAACCAAAGGACTTGTATGCATGCATATTAGCATGACCAATGGACATGGACACTGGTGTGGTGTGAGCTTGCCCGTGGTGGGAATGGCTGGGGGGTGGGTCAATTGGGGTAAAGGGAGACATATGTAAAACTTCAGACAATAAAATAAATAAATAATAAATAAATAAATAAATAAATAAATAAGAAACATAAGAGAGCTTTCTCCCTCTCTCTCTCTCCCTACCATGTGAGGACACAATAAGTTGGCCATCTGCAGGTGAATAAGAAAGCCTTCTCCAGAAACCAACCATGCTTTCACCTTGATCTAGGGCTTCTAGCCTCCAATACTGTGAGAAAAAAAGATTTTGTTGTTTAAGCCACCCAGTCAATGGAGTTTTGTTGTGGGAGCCTGATCTGATAAAGAGAGTTGTCTATTTATCATTTTATGTATGTAAATATCTAGGTTTATGCTTCTAGAATGGGTGATATTACACACATGGCTTTTTCTTTTATCATCACTTGATAAAACCCAATTTTTTCTAATGCAATCACTTGTATTCTCTTCCTATTGTATAAATTAAGTAATAGAGTGTATATGTTTTCACACTTCAGTGCATTAAAACTATTCTTACCCATTAAAGCATAAATGACAAAGAATTGCACAGTTCTTGTGTTACCAGCAAGATCCATGATGATGACTGTGTAAATCATTCATCTATTACAATTTGGACACAGTGATTTCACTAGCCCACACTATCAAAATATGACCATATGGCTGATTTAAAATAAAGATTCAAGTAATAAAGGAATGACATGTCTTTTCTATTGTGGTAAAAGAACTTAGAATTTGTTATCCTAACCATCTTTAAGTGTACAGTGGTTCAGTGTTAACTATATATATTATACTTCGTCATGCAGCAGATCCCTATAACTTTTTTATCTTGCAAAACTGAAACTCTATACCCATCGAACAACAGCCCTCCCCGCCCCCCCCCCCCCCCCCCGCATTTGTCCCTAAACCCTTGTACACCTTTGGAAGCCACTGTTCACTTTCTAAGAGTTTGACTATTTTAGATATCTCGTATAAGTAAAATCATACAGCATTTTTTTAATCCTCACCTGGAGTGAGGATATTTTTTCCATTGATTTTTAGAGAGAGTGGGAGGGAGGGGAGAAAGAGAGAACGAGAGAGAGAGAGAGAGAGAGAGAGAGAGAGAGAGAGAGAGAGAGAAACATCGATGTGAGAGAGACACATCAGCTGGTTGCCTCCCTCACTTGCCCAGACTGGGAATGGAACCTGAGACTCCTGGGTCCTCAGGCTCTAACCACTGAGTGAAACCGGCTAGGGCTGAGTCGTCATTTTAAAGGAAGCCCATAAAGCAATCTCTTTTGATATTTTTGGAATCAACTTGTTGTAGAATGATACATCAACTAAGTTAAAGACTTAATAAGGGGCACATAAATTATATAGGTACTACTGAAATGAGGAAGCATTGACTGATGTATATGTATGAGCTTACTTACTTGAGTTTACAAATGAAGTAACCCATTACATAGATTTCATTATAAGTAGCTGTTAAATAAGTAATTTAGTCACAGGATTCTATCTTCATTGGCTGCAATAAATGTCAATTGCAAGTGTGATAGAAGTACTGTTGGTGTGGTTAGCTTAGAATCCCAGGAGAGATGGCTGAGTGGCAGCAAACAGTATCAGTTAGAGCAATAGCACACAAGGCCCTGGTGTAGATCCTTTACTTCTCTAAGCCTCATATTCTCCATCTCTAAAATGGGCATTATGTATGACTTTAAAATATTGTAATACATTTCCTTCAAATAAGTATACTTTATTTATCCCCTCAGAAGACGTGAAATTCCACATTCTTAGCAATAACAACAATTGTTTCAAGTAGTCCAGTTTTACAGTATACTAATCATGTGAGGATGACGATACAATAATGGAGCATAGAAGGCTAAAAATAATAATGTTAATAAGAAACAGTAAATGAAGCTGGTGATATACTATATCTCCACAGTGAGTGTGTGTAGAATAATGTTGTGTTTTCATGGCATCAGTACAACTGATTAAAACTCTTTTAAGTCAGCTATTTTGTTTGTATTATCAAAAGTCCCTACCCCTGGCTGGTGTGGTTCAATTGATTGAGTGTTGTCCCATGTACCAAAAGGTAGCAGGTTAGATTCCTGGTGCCCAGGTTGCAGGTTTGATCATGGTGTGTACAGGAGGTAACTGATTTGTGTTTTTCTCTCTGTCTCTGTCTCTCTCTCAGTCCTTTCTTCTCTCTCTCCCCTATCTCTCATTCTCCATCTCTCTCTCCCTCTCTCTCCCCTCTCTCCTTCTCCATCTCTCTCTCCTCTCTTCCTCTCTCTCAAAAATCATTTATGGAAAATAAAGAACATTATAGCCTGATGAACAAAAAGATAGACACAGAGGCAGTAAAGCACCAAATAGACTGTCAAATTATAGTGGGAAGGCTGGGGAGTGTTGGGGAGAGGGGGAAAGAGATCAACCAAAGGACTTGTATGCATGCATATAAACACAACCAATGGGCACAAGACACTGGGGGGGGTGGGATGAGGGCATGTGACAGGGGGTAGGGGAGGCTGGGGGAAGGTCTATGGGGGAAAAAAGGAGATATATGTACTGCTGTATGTAATACTTTAAACAATAAAATAAAATTTAAAAAATCAATTAAAAAACATATATATTTTTAAAGGTCCTTAATCTGCTATGGTCTTCTCTCTCCCCCATCAAAAAACAACAACAACAACTATGTTTTAATGACATAGCCACAGCCATAATCTCCATGACAACAAGATACTGTGTAAGTGAATCCAGTGTGAAAGCTGAAAGAGATCTTAGCATCTAAGTAGCAATGCCTCTCCCCATCTTGTGCTGCTGTTCCTAGAGAGAAAATGGAGAAGTGTTTTTCTTCTTACCTAAGAGATACATATCTTAGCAGACAAGAGAAAAAGAACTAGCAACAGCAAATGTTAATATACATTAGTTTTCACTGAACTCTTTGAAAGAAAAACTTTTCTTAATCTAAATTAACTACAACAATTACAATAATAATTATATTGGTAAGTAACATTAACTGAGTTTGTATCATCTACCAGGCACTATGCTAAGTACTTGGCATACAATCCTGGTCTGATAGTGAATACACTATGTGGCAAGTCATCTTCTCAAAATTAGGTTGATACATTGTTCCAAATTTGATAAAATATTATTAGCTTACTAGTAGCCCGTTTGCACGAAGATTCATGCAATAGACCTTCATTCACCTGGCTGCCTGCACCAGTTTTCTGCCGGTACCGGGGACCCAGGCCTTGGCTGTGGCCACCGCCTTCTGCCTTCTTTCAGGGTCGGGGCTTGGCCCCGGGCAGTGGCCTTGGGCTCCGCCACACCCCAACATCCCTGCAATGGTTTCCTGGTGGGCGTGGCTTGGTTGGTGGGCGTGGCTTGGGCATAGTGAAGGTGCGGTCAATTTGCATATTTGTCTATTATAAGGTAAGATGATGTGGATGTTGGTCATGGTGCCAATATAATAAAGTTACTGTGTATTTATTTACTATGAAAGCTATAATTTAAATGTCCTGGCCAGGTAGCTCAGTTGGTTAGAGCATTATCCTGATACACCAAGGTTGCCATTCAGGGCACATACAAGAAATACAAAAATCAACCAATGAATGCATAAATACGTAGAACAAATCTCTCTCTCTCTCTCACTCTTTCTCTCTCTCTCTCAGCCAAATATTAAAAAAACAAAGCTATACCTATGGAAGACCATGCTTTTCAGTAGTAATCATAGTTTGTTTAGTGGTATTTTACTATATAATATTTCAAAATGTTTCTGAATATTCCTGACACTTTAACAACTA
Organism: Cnephaeus nilssonii; assembly: GCF_951640355.1. Taxonomy (NCBI): domain Eukaryota; kingdom Metazoa; phylum Chordata; class Mammalia; order Chiroptera; family Vespertilionidae; genus Cnephaeus; species Cnephaeus nilssonii. The sequence goes on from NC_137071.1 coordinate 115,239,261, forward strand.
TCTACAGCTTCTTCCTTCGTGGGGTTTTATGTACTTTGAGGGAACTCTTTGAAAGGCAGTTTTGCTTGCTGCTTGGCCCTGTGAATAAAGCATCCAATAATATTTGTGAAGATCTTTGAGAGATGCAGATGAAAGCTGCTTCCTAAATGCAAAGCACTAATGTTGTATTCATGAAAATGGTTTTTCTTCACATCCTTTGCTCTCATGTTAAAGTCCTGAGGTGTTATTGCAATAGGTACTTTAGAAATGCATGTATGCCCCCAAATCATTTAGTATAGGGGAAAATGCAAGTGAACACACTCAGAGCGCTTAAAAATTGTGAACTAGAGTCTGTTATGTGAAGTAAAAGCTACTGAAAGCATAATAAGAAAGCTAATCAATAAAGAGTGTTTGGTATGGCTTGGAGGAAGAGGAAAGGATAGAAGTCAACTGTTCCCATATTGACTCATGATTTCAATAATAGCTTCTTAGAACTGTTGGGAAGGAAATAAGAAACCTGTGAAAATTGTAAAATGCTTTTTTAACTGTTATGGAGAAGTTTAAGATAATCAAATATCTTGGAATCAGACAGATTTTCTCTTAAGTTGCTTACTAGATGGTACCTGAATTTTATAGATTTTTTTTGGGGGGGTGTTCAATAGTTGATCAGTCATTTAATAATTGTGTTCAGTAGTTACTATGTGCCAGGTACTCTACTAAGTGTTTTATACACATTACCTCATTTAATTCTCACAAAAACATTGAAATGTTTATTGCCATACCTATTTTACGGATAAGGAAACAGAGACTTGAAGATGTTTGATTGCTCACGATCAAACTGTGATTGATGGCCAGATTAATCTGATCCTAATGTCTCTAATTTAACCACTGTATTATTTGAAAATGTCACAATGAACTTATTAATTTAAACATGTTATATATAGTACTTTGTCTGAATAAGTAGATTAGTAGTAGAGAAAGTGTTCTATACTTGATTCACCTTATTGAAAATAAACAAATGACACTAAGACACTCCTTTTTGTCTTCTACTTCCAAATACAAGGTATTCCATAACTAATTAAGTTTAATTTCTTTTCTACTTTGGCCTCTCCATAATTTCTTTTGAGTTTTACAAGCAGTAATAACATGTTAGTAAGATATGAGCCCTACTTCAAAGAAAAGCATATTTCAGTAGTGGGTCACACTTGACCTCTTATTCTACATATTTCTATACCTTGACTTGCAACTGGCTTTTTATCATTACTACTAGAAGGTTCTATGGTAGACTCTGGCCAAACTTGCCTAGGGAAATCCCCTAAGTGGGAATAAATTGGAAACATGTAGGCCCTGTGTTGTGCATACAGATAAAAGGAAATTGCCTTGGTGCTGCCACAGCAAGAATTTGAAGTTCAGGGAGCTGGATATTAAGCCTGCATATGACTTCCTGAGTAATAGAATTATGCTTTACATAAACTGTTTCCAAATGCTAATGAAGCTGGGAGTACAAGAGACAACAATTTCACAGTACTATTTGCTTTCACCATTTTAGACATCTTAACTCTGTACTGACTAGCAAGACCACCCCAGCGAGGCTTGCCTTCGTAAAGTACAAGAGAGGCAGCATGGAGCCATGTATACCTGCCTGTGTCCTAGTTTTATTTACATCCTTTGCAGTGCTTATTTGCTGTTGGTGAGTAAACCAAAATAAAAGCAAACTAGAATCAAGTCCAGGTTGTCATCATATGCAGCCACGAACCAGGATGACACTCTGTGGTTTGGTCTGGTGTAGGCCCCACTATTAATACATAGGAAGGAGTGTCTGTTCCTTCATTCACCGAATTCAAGCACTACTAGGGGCCTCTGAGAAATATGCTTCATATAAGCAGTGAGTGTTTAATACTCTGTCCCTCTCATCATCTCACCTATCACACATAAAATGTTTCCCCTGAGTACCATTTGGAAAAAGTTATTTAAATGACCTTAACTAAGAATTAACTTGCTTAAGATACTTTCTTCAAGGAAACAGTTATCAAACACTACCTCTGAAATATTTTCTTAATTTCTAGAATTACCATTATATTTATTACTGAAATCTCATACACTGAGTGGCCAGATTATTATGATCTCTGAATGCATAATAATCTGGCCACTCAGTGTATATCCTATATAATAAAAGGCTAATATGCAAATTGTCCCCTCGACCAGGAGTTCGACCAGCAGGCAGGCCGGCCAACCGCCCATGTCCCCTCCCCCTCTCCAGGCTGGCCGGACCCCACCCATGCACGAATTCATGCACCGGGCCTCTAATATATATATACTGAGTGGGCAGATTATTATGCGTTCAGAGATCATAATAATCTGGCCACTCAGTGTATATTCATAGTTTCCTCAACATATAATCTCTTTTTTTTTCTTCTCTTTATGCAGGCTGACTTTCTTCCCCTAGAGATGAGCTATTTTTTTAGTTTTCCTAAGGCATTCAAACATTAAATCTCAGTGGATGGGGGTGGGGATGAACCTGTCTGAATTCACCGGTTGTTCAATCTATTCTAACATCCTATTAGTAGATTCCACTAATTTACTTATTTTGATGGACATTTCACTTGATCCACTAGCAGACACCTCTATATCAATATATCAGTATATTTCCTAATTGAGCTGCCTTCTCATGACTTCATTAGCCATCTTCCAGTTAATGAAGTCTCGAGTGCAATCTATATGTAATTTGAGGCTACATGTGAAAAGACATCATTACAAAAGAATTTGTCATATAACTTTTTGAATTCTGGGTGATGTTCATCTGGAATGTTGCATTTTGTTTGGGGAACCATAAAGACCTAGTTAAATTGGAGGGAGGCCAGGGAGATAAGCAATAATGTAATTGAGGGAATGAATCAGATTTTGAAGGAAAAATAAAACGAGTTAAATATGCATAGCTTAGCATAATCAAAGTTTATAAGGCAAAAATAGTAAAATAAAATAAAAAGTTTATAAGGCAAACTTAGTAATAAGTATTAATGTTGGTACCTCTCCAAAAAAAAGAACTCTGTGTAACATCTCACTAAAATAACATGTTGAAAAACAGGAAAATGAAAATTTGTTACAATGAGGGAGTTAATCAATAAACACTTCAGGCAGAAAACTTCAGATATAGGCTGTGCCCACTCAATGCCAAAACAGCTATTAGGAATATGAAGAATTCAATCAAATAAGAATTTGGCATCATAAAACACTCTCTCCCACCATACTCACTATAATTATTTCTGTTATATAAAATAAATGTAATTGAATTCAAACTACAAATTTTTGAATTTATTCAAATTAATTAATTTCTTTTAAAAAATTATAATCTTGTATTGAATAAAATTATGGGCTAAGTGTGTTGGAGTTATAAAGATGATTCAGACCTGTATCTTGATATAACACAAGTAGATGCATTGCTTAAATGCAAGAGGGAAAATAAAACTTACTTGTTTCTTCATATGGTACTGTCACTTCCCAGCTCATACCTCTTAGCAGACTACTTAAGTAACCCAGAATATATCAGGCAGAAAGGTAGACAGCTGCCAGTACTGGTCTAACATTAACCATCAAGATCACATTTCTCAATTTCTTTGGCCTCAACACATTTGAATAACATGTACATGTGTAAAATACTCCTGTGAAAATACCAAGATTTTCCACCAACCCTCTCCCCATCTTTTTATTTTGGTGAGGAATAACCAAACTTTCATCATTCCCATGGTATGCATAGAATAATTTTATAGGCATGTGTCTACACGAATCACATATTAAAATGGCTTATAGGATCAGAATTGTACCCATTTCCTAGAACTAGCTGTAACCCCATCCGTTTCTCTTCCATCCAAGTGCAGCTCAGTGAGATTTGCACTATTAGAGGTATCACTCTAATATACCAATTTTAAATCATCTGTGAACTTTAGTCCTCTATTGTAAGTAACAAGTGATTGCAAACATTGGTATGTTTGGGTCATGTACCCTAGAACTGCTAAACTAGAGCAGTGGACCAAAACATGGATGACATTTGAGAATCATCTCGATTTTGTGACAGTGACATCTATTTTCATTGTCCCAAATGGGGGCTATGTACCTATTCAGTTCCCAAGTACAGGTGCTGAAGCTCCTTTCCACTTCTCCACTGGATATCCATGGGTCCCCTTTGTTTCTAAAGTCATGCTGGGGCTGGAGGAACTACAGGTATAGAGGAACTTTCTCACCAAGTAGCCAGACAACGATGGTTAGATGGTGGTATTAACAATCAGTACTTTTGCCCTGGCCAGTTTTGCTCAGTGGTTGGAGCATCGGCCCATGGACTAAAGGGTCATGAGTTTTATTACAGTCAAGGGTGCATACTTTGGTTGCAGGCTCCAGTCCAGGCCCCAGCTGGGGCATGTGCGGGAAGCAACCAATCAATGTGTCTCTCACATGGATGGATGTTTCTCTCTCTCCTCCTCCTCCCTCCCTCCCGTTGACTCTTTCTAAAAATCAATGGAAAAATATCCTCAGGTGATGATTAACAAAAAAGAATAATAATCAGTACTTTTTTCTTCAGTTTTTATTTGAAAATAAAAGTTTGGAGTAGAGAGGCTAAAAATTTCCCCACCCTTTCCTAGATCTCCATGATTTGTTTTTATCTTATAGGATTTTCCTGTCTCTTGCTTTTTGTTTTTTTACTACTCTTACTTTAGCTTGCCCTCATTGTTTAACATGTGGCAGTTTGAAAAATATTTTTCTTAGAACTTTAGACACAGTCATAATCTTTTCTTGATTTGTGCTTCAAACATTGAGCTACATTTTCATAAATAACATTAGAATTATTTTAATCCATTGGCTTTTTTGTTGTTAATCCTCACCTGGGGATATTTTTAGAGAGTGGAAGAGAGGGAGGGGAAGAAAGAGAGAGAGACAGACAGACATCCATGTGAGAGAGGCATGTCGTATGGTTGCCTCCCACATTCACCCCCCACCCCAGCTACCTGCACTTGACTGGGAATCGAAGCCCTGACCCTTGGGTATGTGGGGCCAAGGTTTTAGCCACTAAGAAACACCAGCCAGGGCTTCATGCATTGCTTTTTGAACAAATATAGGGTGACCATTTTTAATCCTATCTAATAAAAGAGTAATATGCAAATTGACCATCACTCCAACACACAATATGGCCACCCCCATGTGGTCAAAGATGGCTGCCCCCAGGTGGACACAAGATGGCCACCATAAGATGGCCAGCAGGGGAGGGAAGTTGTGGGTGATCAGGCCAGCAGGGAAGGGCAATTGGGAGGGATCAGGCCTGCAAGGGAGGGCAGTTAGGGGTGACTGAGCCGGCAGAGGAGGGCAGTGGGGGGGACCAGGCCTGCAGGGGAGGACAGTTGGGGGGGACCATGCCTGCAGGGAAGGGCAGTTGGGGGGGGACCAGGCCTGCAGGGGAGGGCAATTGTGGGGGACCAGGCCTGCAGGGGAGGGCAGTTGGGGGCAATTGGGTCGGCAGGGGAGCAATTAGGCCTCGATCAGGCTGGCAGGGGAGTGGTTAGGGGATGTTCAGTCTGGCAGGCAGAAGCGGTTAGGGGCAATCTGGCAGGCATGCAGGCAAGCAGTTGGGAGCCAGCAGTCCTGGAGGGGTCCCAGATTGGAGAGGGTGCAAACTGGGCTGAGGGACACATTCCCTTCCGCCCCCATGCATGAATTTTGTGCACCGGGCCTCTAGTAGTCTAATAAAAATAAAGCTCTAGAAATGAAAACGCAGTAAAATTCCAGAATATTTATTATTAGCCAATTTATTTAATGACTCACTATCAATTAATTTATAACCCACCATTACCTACTTGCAAATAAATAATGAACTTGGGGAATAAAAATAATTGAAATACCTACATACTACTTTAGTTTGAGTATAAACTAAATATGAACTTTAAAGGATCATTACATTTTTATATTTTCTTTTTGACATACTTCACTGCCTAATAATAGAAGCCACAGCATCATTGTCAGCATAAGATAAAACAGGGCAATTACCTATTTCATGTTTCATGATACATAATGGATAACAGAGTTTCCTTCAAGACCATAGTGAAAAAGGCTTTGGCTAACCACTAATTTTAATTGTTAATTAATACCATTTAGTAATATTTGGAATTTGACATTTAAAATTCCAAATTGTGCCATAAAGTAGAGCTCTTTGCCATTCTACTGAGAAAAATAAATAGGTAATACATTTTCTAACATTTCCAAACCACTCTGAAAATATATGCAAAGATGTGTCCACTCTATATTTTTACAACCAAGAAAATTAGGTAGTTTGAACATTTACTTCAATCATTTAAGCAAAATAGTATTTAGCCACAGTCCTTGCTTTTTTTCTTGGTTGTGAAGTCCTAGTTTGTTTGTCTTAATCTATGTCAGAGAGTTGATTGAGTTAACAAACCAGCCATTTATTGACAGGAATATTGACTATGATGCCTAAGATTGGCTAATTGCACTATGGAAAGCCAATACAGGGTACAGCACAGGTGGATTCCCCCTATAACATAGACAGGGGAAAATGGATTGGGGGAGGACCGCCTTATGAATATTTGATTCACTATTATGCCTGTACAACCCACTGGGAACAAGAAAAAAGAGACTAATGAAACCTAGAAAATAGAAAGTTTAGACTTTCTGGAGGTAGAGTAGCACATCCTTTGAAAATAAGTATCAGCTTATGGAGAGACTGAAGTGCAAATATGAGTTTCAGTACAAACATGTCAAAAGAGTGTAGGTTCTTCAGTGTTGATCTTTATTTCTAGTGGTTGTAACAAAGATCAGCCTAATTGACAAAAATTAATAGAGTATACTCTTACTTGCTGGCTTAGTGAGAGGGCCATTCAGAGTCCTCAAAGGGGATGTACTTTGCAGTCTCAAAGATAGTCCATAGTATTGCAGGGCTCAGGAGCCAGACATAGTGCAGTTATCCAGAACCAGATTGAAATCATGTAAACTGGAAAACATTGTAATCTATTGTTAGCCTTCCTGAGAGCTTCTGTGACTCTTCTGCAGTCATCTGTTGTTGTTTTATTAATTGCACATTCTTTCTTCTTCCTCCTCTGCCTCTTTTCTGTTGTTGTGTGTGTCTTGATCATACATATGCCCATATATATACACACATATTTATTAACTATTAGCTACTTAATAGCCTTTATTTATTTTTCAGTACAATTGTTGAGTTAACTAATGAACCCACTTTTATTTAATGATATATTAATACTAGTATATTAATATTTGGGCACTATTATTTTAGCCAGAAAAGTGATAAGGCATACTTGTTCACTCAATTTTCTTCAGAAAACCAATTTTCTTACATTCGTATTATAATGTTGAGAACAGAAATGTCCATAGTGAGACACACTTAAGACTAATTTGATGGCCACTGAGCACTATCAAGTTAATAGATATTAGCTATAACATGCAATTTTATAAACTGCCTCCTTGTGAAAGCTCCTTGTGACAAGAAAGTGCTTTAAAGTAGTAATATACATTTAGAATACATAGTAATGATTAATATTAATAATAAACCTTTCCCCGTTTTTAAACCTTTTTTAAAAATCTCCTTTCCTGCCTAGAAGGGAGAATAGCTCAGAAAAGCAACCCAAGGAACCAAAGGCTTATAATTGGCTTGAGAGACTTGACATAAGTAGTTAAGGCAGTAGCCCTTGGTTTCCTGATTTTCTTTGCTCATGTATAGATTACCAAGATCTAAGTAAGCATTAATTAATATTGCCTCATAAGAGCTCAAGGAGGTGGATAAATGCTAATACAGGCCCATAACCCCTTATCCAAAACCTTTGGGGTCTATTTGTTTCAGAATTTAGAATTTTTCAGATTTTACATGCGTGTGCTACATATTATGTGACACCAGTTTGTGATGTGGCCCAGCACTCCTTAACAAAATACATCAATATTTCCATAATTAAATATATGAAAATACACTAAGGGAAATAAATAAACACCATACATATTCTCATATTAGTTCAGATCAAGTTTTGCCACCAGTTGAATTACAAAAATATTCAGTTTTCAGGATTTTTTCAATTCCGGAATTGCAGAGAAAGAATTGTTGAACTATCCCCCCCTTTGGCCAATGGGATAATGAAACACAGACTAAGGTCCACAAGTGCAGATGTGTTTTCTGTCTCCCTGTGACCTTTTTATAAAGCTGTAGGTATATATGTGTCCCTTTTGGCAACATACACTGCATTGTAATTTTGGAGAAAAATCATTTGTAGGGTATTGTCATAATGTCACTACAGAAAGAAGGCTCAATTAAGACCACCAATCTGGGGGAAACTAGACATGTGTCTACTTTGGTCAAATTTTTAAAGAAACAGTGATCTACTAGTATTTCTTATTACTGTATTAATGACAATATTTATTTTAATACCTACAGAAAATTATTTAGTTCTGTTACAAATCTTATGGTTTTTAAAAATATATATTTTATTGATTTTTACAGAGAGGAAGGGAGAGGGATAGAGAATTAGAAACATCAATGAGAGGGAAACATCCATCAGCTGCTTCCTGCACACCCCCTACTGGGGATGTGCCCGCAACCAAGGTACATACCCTTGACCAGAATCGAACCTGGGAACCATGAGTCTGCAGGCTGACGCTCTATCCACTGAGCCAAAGAGGTTAGGGCCAAAGCTTGTTTTGAAATATTAATTTGTTCCATGCTATTGGTATATTTGAGAACAATTTGAACATAACATAAATTTTTCATTTGAATATGTGTGACTCCATTTGTTCAAAATACTAGATGAAATAAGCCAGAGAAAGACAAGTATCACATGATATCACTCATGTGGAATCTAATGAACAAAATAAACCAATGAACAAAATAAATCCAGAGACATAGAAGCATGGAACAGACTGTCGAAACTTAGAGGGAAGGCAGGGGTGGGTGGGAAGAGATAAACCAAAGAACTGTTATATATGCATAACTCATGGACACAGACAATAGGGTGATAAAGGCCTTGGGTGGTGGATGGGGGCGGGTTAGAAGAGGTCAATATGGGGGGACGGGGACATATGTAATACCTTCAACAATAAAGATTAAAAAAATACTGAGTCTAAAAAACTGCATACAGCTCAATAAGTCATGTAGGAATACACAAAATGAACATATACGTACATACACCTGAAACATACACCAGCTATCTTAGTTCATCGCTTGTGTTAGGAGTCTTATCCACATCCACTGTTAGAGCTTTCTGTCTGATTGATAATACTCCTTCCACCACTTCACATTAACTCATAAGTTCTGACACCCACTTTCACAGGCAACTCCAGGTCATATGTCCCAACTCCATTTTCCCATAAGCCCTTTGCAAATGTGTGATGATGCATAGTACCATGAATATTAGAAATGCAAACATCGCCTTACAGATAAATTGACTATGTGTGCTAATGAAATGAAAGGGGCAAAGAACCCTGATTGACACCCTGATAAGTTCCCACATGATGTTTCTGAAAGATATTCTAATTTCTGGTTAAAAGTTTATCTGACACGTGATCTAAAATAAGGTTTCTGTGCAAAAGAGAGAAAAAAAGGAAAAGCTGTACCGGACAATTTGCTTCTCGCTCTTACCTTTTGAAGACAAAGGTAATGTTTCTGAAGACTTACACTTTTTGAACAGCTCTGGCACACCTATGCTTTGGATTTGGATATTGTTTGGAGGAATATCTCCACCTTCCCACCCTCACTCCCCAGGATAGGTTTTCTTACCAAGTTATTTTAGGACCTTAAATCTGAAACTGGCTCCTATCCAAGTATATTATTTGAATTGGTCCTTTCCATCTGAAAACTTAATTTACTTTCAAAAGCTTTATAACTGTGGATATCCACATATGCATAATCACTACTCCCCCTTCTGCTTTGCATCTTTCTTGGGCACAAAAACATATGGTTGCCAGATACACTTGGAAGTGAGTGCATGTGACTCTTTACCCTTATAACTAGTGTTCTAGAGCTCCTGACACTGAACCCTAATGTATTTTTCATTAGTGTTTAATGTTGGGAAATCCCATTTCATGGAGCCCAAGGATTGAATTACTTCATTTGGGAGGAAACAAGTGCATTTTCCATCTTTTTCCTGAGGTGATAAAAAAGAATGAAGCTGAGATGATTTGCATTTCATAAGGGCTTAAGGTCCTTAAGGTATTCCACTCAGTGCAACAATCCAATATTGTGAAAGCTTTTAAAGACAGTATTAACAAGTAGGGAAACCGCTGCATATTTAAAATGTGGAAACAATAATACACAATAAAATAGGTATAAATAAACACACACACACACACACACACACACACACACATACACACACAGAGAGAGACATATATAATCAAAATTACTATGTACAGCATTTTTACCTGCAGCAGAAATGGCATAGTATTTTATAATAATACCATGATTGTACCTTTTGATAAAGTAGAATTGAAGTAGAATTTTTATCTCTCTTTTTTTCAAAATATAAGTGAGTTGCAAAGATTTTGAGGAAATCCAGCAGGCAGTAAATCCAGATGATATTGACTGATTCTTTCTTTTGAATAATTTTAATGAATAGAAGCTTTCTTTCTTTTGAACAACTGTACTCAGAGAAACATTACTGATTAGAATAATAGATATATAGATAGCATATATATTGTATGGAGGTGTTCTGAACCCAAGACCTAAAATTGATTTCTTCTTCTAACTCTGGACTCCCACCCTTTGCTTCTTTTCCCTGTGTTGTTAAGTTCGTGGATTTAAATGGCAAATCTGCAGTGTTTCACAGCTGCTCTTTTTATATCTCTGAGGGGAATGATCTTAAGCACCCTCTTCAGGGTATCATTCTTCTTCCCCATGACGCTGGGATACATTTCATGGAAACCTCCCAGGCAAAAACCTACTGCTTTGTGAACTATCAAATAGATATCCAGTGGCTACATTAGAATGAAAATGCCAAAGGACCATAGAAGGTGGTACTCTAGGTTCCATGGTAGAAGATCTTGCTTTAAGAAACACAGAGTCTGTTTTGGAACATAGACAAAAACATGATATATCAATGGGATACTGTAATTTCGCAAACTATGAAGCCAAATTTATAAGAATGGTAAGTGTTACATTCAGAGAATAGAGTCATTTATTTTCTAGAATAGTATAATGCAAAGAGTATTGGGCTGGGAATCATCAGACATAGGCAGGCAAATTTATACATGTTGAGTGACTGAATGAGTTATTTTATCTCTAAGCCTTGGTTCCTTGTCTCTAAAATGGAGAAGGGCAGACCCCTATGGTCATTTCCAGTCATACTTCTACTACATTCCAAGAACAAATGGCCACTGACACACTGTGTTCAAGCACATTTTACATGAATTAAATGTAATTGTTAGGAAAAATACTGTATCCATTTTACAAAGAATGGGTTAAAGTTTCAGAATGGCAGAGGCATAACTCAAACATAGATTTGTCATTCCCCCAACTTCTGTGTTCTTTACACTCTGCTGTGTTGCATAGCATTACACCACCCTGCCTTTTCCCCTAAATTTAAGGAGATATGATCTAAGTCAGTGGTCAGCAAACTCATTAGTCAACAGAGCCAAATATCAACAGTACAACGATTGAAATTTCTTTTGATGCCGAAACCGGTTTGGCTCAGTGGATAGAGCATCGGCCTGCGGACTCAAGGGTCCCAGGTTCGATTCCGGTCAAGGGCATGTACCTTGGTTGCGGGCACATCCCCAGTAGGGGGTGTGCAAGAGGCAGCTGATCGATGTTTCTATCTCATCGATGTTTCTAACTCTCTATCCCTCTCTCTTCCTCTCTGTAAAAAAAAATCAATAAAAAAAAAAGAAATTTCTTTTGAGAGCCAAATTTTTTAAACTTAAACTTCTTCTAACACCACTTCTTCAAAATAGACTCGCCCAGGCCATGGTATTTTGTGGAAGAGCCACACTCAAGGGGCCAAAGAGCTGCATGTGGCTCGCAAGCTGCAGTTTGCCGACCACGGATCTAAGAGATAAGCTCTCTTATAAACAAATCACTGCAAAGCAAGGTGGCATGTCATAAGGGAAAAATCCAGAAAATGTGGAGGATTGTGTCTCTAAATCTTAAGGAGGTGAGAAGAAAACTCATCACAGAGATCTGCAATATAGTAAATAGAGCACTGGCCAGAGAGTCAGGACATGTGAGTTATAATATAGACCATACCACTCACTTAACAAGTATCTCTGGACAAGCAGTTCTCTGGGTGTCAGTTTTCTCATCTGCAAAATGAGAAGATGTCTAGGGTCCTTTGGGTTCCAGCATTCAATGCTTCTTTGATTCCCAAGGATGGAAAGCATGCTTCTGGTTATGGTTATAAGTACAAGCCCAGGAGTTTAAAAAAATTAATGAGATGTTAAGTACCTGTGATGATTTTTTTAGTGGATAAGGGATTTGGGCTGGGCCTGGAATAATGGAGGTGATTTGGAAAATTCATGAAGCATTTTAGTTCATTTTAAATATATGAGGGTAGCTAACTATCTAAAGAAATTCTTTCTATAAAATGAATCGTCTCCACTCCCTTCCCTATCTATCTTTTGTACAATTCCATTTTTCATATAGCAAGTTCATTTAAAGGGAGAGCCACATATACTAGAAAACACAGTGAGGAATTTGCCATGCTCTTGGGGCACTAGTATCATTTTTAAATACGAAAACCATACAAATGCATTCAAAATTCAAGTTTAAAGGGGAAGGACTGAAAAAAGTCTTTTTTTTTTCTGTGATCAGCCACTGTAAAGTATGTCTCCCCACAAACCAGCTGAGCCCTTTGCTAGGCATCAGAAGCCTCTGGCATTTTTCTGCCTTTCAACTCTCAGTCATTTGGGAGGTGAGGCAAAGCCATTGCAGTCTGCAAAGTTTATCTGGAACATGCTGGTGCTACAAGAAATCATTTGACATCTATTATGTTTCTCCTGTAGAAGAGAGGTGGCTATCAGCTACAGTAGCAATTTCTTTTCAAAGGGGTTTAATTGGGGTATTTCTCATGGGCCAAATTCTAACTCACTGTCTTTACGTGTGCCTACCAGGAAAACAGTGGAAACATACAAAATAATAGCAACAACAGCAGTCTGTCCCAGGCTGTCTCCTCTGCAAATAGGCAGAAAAAAACAAACAAACAAACAAACAAAACAAAACAAAACAAAAAAAAACAGTGTCCCTGCTGCCTAAGCTCCTGCTAATATGTCATAGCTCCTAGAAAGGTGTGGCAAGGGAGCTTGTGGGTGCAGACTGTGCTTTGGGTGACCATGGAAATATATATAATAACCTGAACAAACTCTTTTTAGCCTATATTTACAAGTAGCACTCTGACTAGGGGGGCTGGCAGAGAGATTAGTTTCACGCAGTTGAGTTACACACTTGTGAGCTGCTTTTCTGAAGTATGGATTTGCTCTCTTGTAGGCAGGCTAGCATCCTTTTTTGAGGTGAGCCAGAAGGTAGCCTTATAGTTTTATTGGAAGTGTTGAATAATTTTCCTTGCAATAAATTTGTGTCTTTCGCTGGTATTTTCCAAAGTGCGACTTTTGCAGCTGATGGAAATTGGCTCACTTCTGTTCTGTAACTTTGTGTCTTGTTGATGATTTATTTGTTCAGTAGCAGAAACTATGACAAATTGTATAAGGCGGCCTCATTTACTTTTTTAGCTGCAATAGCCCTGAAGAATTTATATGTAAATGCAACTGTGAATGTTTTACATTTCATGAGCATGTGGGCACTTGTCTTTGAAAGTCAAGTGACATTTTTACAGATAGACTGAACTTAACACTCACCACACCTCACAGGTTATATTATTCTGAAATGTGAAATCTGACAGGCTGTGTTTTCCTGACTGCCAAGTGGGAGAGTAAGTCTCTATTTTGTGTTTTTCTTCTCTCCTTTTAGACATGCAGAGCAGCCCACACAACCAATTCACCTTCAGACCCCTCCCGCCGCCACCGCCACCTCCTCATGCCTGCACCTGTGCCAGGAAGCCGCCCCCTACAGCAGACTCTCTTCAGAGGAGGTCTATGACTACCCGCAGCCAGCCCAGCCCAGCTGCTCCAGCTCCTCCAACCAGTACACAGGATTCAGTTCATCTGCATAACAGCTGGGTCTTGAACAGCAACATACCATTGGAGACCAGGTACTTGAACTATTACCGTTCCCACTAAACTTAAGGATTAGCAGACAATGATTCCACTGAGTGCAGAAACTCATCTTACCATAGACATCCGCAAAGACACTCATTGGAACACAGAGATGCAGAGCCCTTCACAAGCACAGATGCACACACAGGAACACACATCTAGATCCAGGCCCACCAGCAGACACAGGCCAGAGCAGATACACGTGAAAAGATGAAACCACAGATGCCTAATCACCCCACAGGCAGACACCCACAAAATCATAGGAAACAAAGCCATTACCTAAGACTATCATTGCTTCCTCAATCTACTAAAAGGCAATCATCCCTTGTTTAAAGAAACTGCAATATTACAGAAAAATCCAAACACAATTGGAGGAACAGCAATAGTGGGCATTTTATTTATTATAGGATTCTTTGAAATAGTAAGTTGCCTTCCATCATTTTAAGAAGGGACTTGATGCATGAATTGGAAGTCCTTGTGTAATTTTAAAAACTTGATTCTGCCTTTAGGATGAAGTTTGGTCTTTTGAGCAAAGAAGTTTGCCTCTATTTTTCTGTCACTTCATGTATTTAGTTTCCAGAGTCACTCCTCAAATCTTTGTCATGTGATTAAAATTCTACGCCTCCACAGCTCTAGGTCCCTTAATCATAATACATTTTTAGCGCAAGCTGCGATTAACTGAGAAACTGTTCATCATTTCCAGTCACTATCTTAAATAGAAAATTACAACTTTCTATTAATATGAAAAACATTACCTAATAAAACACAGTATTCTGTTATCTTACAAATTCAAGGACTCCCCCTTGTCTTCTCTATGCCTTATTTAGATCTACCACCAAAACTTTTTCTAAATACATTTGCATGTAAACAGCAGGTGTAATATATCACTTCATAAGCAATGTCTGGTGTCAATTCTGATCAATTTCTATCCCACTATCTGGTAATGGGAATAGAAAGGGGAGGACTAATAAACCCACATCATAAGGCTAGTTATTTTTTTTCCCTAAGCAGCATATTAAGTTAAATGCCAGGTATGGCATCACAGAATGTGTCACCACCAACGAACTGAAAGCACCTTGGCCCGAATCCAGGAAACTCTATATCATCCATCACTTACTAGATTACATAGTTTCATAAAGTGATGTTTCTGCTATCTTCCAAGAGAAAATATAGCAGTCAGCACATATGGTGAAGATAACCCAATTAGAACTGTGCTAGTGATAGGGTTTGTATAGTGTTCTTTTTTATTTTTTAATTGAAGTCAGGGAGGTGAATGAAGTGAGCAAAGCAGCGATTAATGTACAGAATATCTTCAAGGAGTTTTCACTAACAGTGGTGATTACTCTTTCTTCTTTTAATTCCTTTGCAGGGCTTAGTGACAGAGAGCTAAGGAAACACTGGGGCAATCTGGCTAACTAGCAATCCTGACAAGCAAACACACTCCTTTCCTCTAAGCCAAATAACAGGAAATCTGGAAGGAGGATGGGGAATGGGCTCTGGCAAATGGAGAGATAAAACTATTCTTATTTGAAATGTACATCTAGGCATGTTTGTACAAACTACACCCACGGACCTTCTGTATCTATGCAAGGAATGTATTAATTGCTCTCAGTTTCATAAGACACAGAGAAGAACATAAGTTTTCATGTGAGACTGAGCAGAGAGTACCTTTTTAGTATATTTGAAAATATATTCTGTATCACAAAGATGCATTTTTTAAAAACCTAGAAAACCTATCAGTCTAATCAGCTGGGATTTTCCAAATATATCATTTAAAATGTTTTCATGTGTATTCAATCAAAGGTAACTGTGGGTGACCTGACACCTACTCGTGAGCTGTGTAACATAACTTCTCTGAGCCTCAGCTTCCTCATCTGTAAAAACGAATAGAAAAATGCCTGTCTCAACAGGTTGTTAGGAATATCAACATAGTATATCAGAAAGTGCTTCATACATTGTAAAGCACTATACAATTCAAAGGAAATATTGCTACCCAAACTAAGTGGTCACCTGCCTCTCTTTAAATACTATCGCCATAATAGGGAACTGACTCATTCCTAAGGCATTCCATGTCATCTCAAACAGCTACTACAATGTTCTTATTGAACCAAAATCTCCCACCTCTTAATTCTGCCAGTTTCTCTCAGATTTGGCTCCAGGGTCTCACAGAATAAATAAAATCCCTCTCACACCTGAAAGCCCTTCAGTATTCCTGATTCTTCTCTTCTTTGAACTAAATGTGTCCCCAGTTCCTTCAGCTGTTCCTCAAATTAACTGGTTTCAAATCCTCCATCCTGGTCTCTCTGCACGCCAGTCCCACACTCCAGTTTGTCCAAATTGCTGTTAAAGTGTCATGCCCAAGGCTGAATGTAGGTGTGGGTTCTTAGAAGGCTCTTTGGTTGCAAGGAGCAGAGGTCATTCAGGTTGCCTGGAGTATTTGCAAGTGTCTTTTTAAGTATATAGTCAGTTCCTGGGAACCCAGGAAATTTTGATAAATTCTCACTGGCAGGTAAGCCCTATGGGTCTCACACTAATATGACTCAGCAATCCTATAAATATTTGCCCCCTCTCTGTCTCTTCCTTTGTCCAATAGTGTGTCATCAGCTTATTATATTTTTTATCTACCACATAGTTTCTACTTTGTCATAACAGCGTCTGGTTTCCATTGCCACCACATGACTGACTCCACTGTACCCCCTGGCATCTCTCACTCCATCACTTCAGCTGCATATCCCATTGCTAACTATCTGATTATCTTGTAGGAAAAGAAAATTATTTTTCTTTTACTATTATAGGTTCTTGGCTGAGCCCACCCTGTAATAAAAGCTTACCAGGGCAAAAACAAACAGAAGTTTAATAATATGTATACCTCCTGTATACACAGAAGACACCCAGGAAAACTGAGTAACCTGCTGAAATGGCCCAAGCCATCACCTTAAATACAATCTTTAGATAATGACCAAAGAAAGATGTTGGGGGTGGGGAGCCAGTTATGGGAGATTATCAGGAAAGGCACAGTGAAAGAGAGTAAGTTTGTTATTCCTTCTCAATTGTTAAGAGTCTCCAGAGAGCCCTGGCCACACTGTCTCAGTTGGTCAGAGTGTCGTCCCATGAACCAGAAGGTGGTGGGCTTGATTCCCAGTCAGGGCACATACCCAGTTGGGACATATACAAGAGTCAACTAATTGATGTTTCTCCCATTAATGTTTCTCTTTCCCTCTCTTTCCTCCTCTCTCTCAAAAAATCAGTTTTAAAAAGAGTCTCTAAGGATTGACTCCTCCTCCTCCTCCTGGTACAGAGAGGTAGACACCATTACAAACAGAAATTTCCCATATACATGTAAACAACTCTTGCAAAAGTTAATTTTTACTTGGATTTCAGAGCTTCTCCTATGTCTGCAGTTAATTAAAAATAATCGTCCCCAAATAAGAAATATGCCAGAGGAAAATATGGGTGGCAAATTCTGCTCCCCTTCAGTTCAAAAACCTAAGAGAAGGAAATCTATGAGCGCAGTTCACCTCTTTTGTGCTAGGCTGCATTTAAGTTTCTTGTCAAGCCCTGTCAGTTATTCCCTCAGTCAGCTGAGGCTGAGAGGAGACAAAGGTTCTGTGATTAATAAAAGCACCAGCATGGCCATCTTTGGCCACCCCTTGAGCAAGGACTGGGAGTAAATCTGAAGTGCCTTAGATAGAACTCTTCCCAGACAATCACCTTGATTGACTCATTTAGGAATGGCCAGCAATCAGTTGTGTCCCTTCTAACTATTTCCATTAATGCTGTTCACTTCAATATCAGCTTTTTCTGATAGCCACATACACTACTGATACACATTGAGAATACTTTTATCTAAACTCTTAAAACTTTTTAACAAGTTTTGAGGCTAAGCCACACTTTATTTAATCCATAATTATATAGTTGAAGCTATTTTAAGTTGTGTGTTTGGGATGAAGGGGGAGTGCAGGTGGAAATATGTTTAGAGGCTTGATTTTACCTAATTTGATTTCAGCTCGTTAGCCTGTGGAGATGTAGCTTAACTCTAATTCTGCCATACAAAGTATTTGCATAGTATTGCTATCATAATTGTGCCATCTGTAGGTTTGTTAGGTATGCTTTCTTCATTTTCATGTAGGTCATTAATAAAAATGGTACATAGGACAAGATCAAAATCAGAGCTCTGTGGCATGCCACTGGAACCTTCCTGCAGGTTGACATTTTTCCATCAGGTAGCATTCTTTTACTAAACAT
This sequence comes from Cnephaeus nilssonii, assembly GCF_951640355.1. Lineage (NCBI taxonomy): Eukaryota > Metazoa > Chordata > Mammalia > Chiroptera > Vespertilionidae > Cnephaeus > Cnephaeus nilssonii. Next base: position 115,257,684 of record NC_137071.1, read on the forward strand.
ACAACCCACATTTCTCCATCTTGTTCACAGGCATATCATGAGAGACCTTGTCAAATGCCTTGCTGATATCCAGATATAGCATACATATGTTTTCATTGATCTACCAATCCAATAACCATGTCAAAAATAGAAATGAAATGAGATTTGTACTACATGACTTATTCTTAGAGAATATATATTGCCTTCTCATGGTTACTATTTTTTTCTAAGTGCTTATAAATCATCCTTTTAAATAACCTATTCTAGAATTTTACACTCATTAAACATAATGTTTATTGGTCTAGTCTAAGGAGCCCCTGAACTTCCTGTCCCTTTAGAAAACCAAAGTCAATATTTGCTGTCTCCTTTCTTCTGACACATTTCACTATACTACAGTCTTGAAACTTTAGCTACTATGAGTAGGGAATCCAATCAACCAGACCTCTGAATACTCTGAGATATAATTTTAATTCATTTAGACCAGTTGAATGCCTTCTTATGAGCACATTGCCTCTCTTGGGCTTCCATTTACATTTATTGATAATTATTTTTACCCTTGTAAGTCAATATTATTCTTTTTACAAAGGAAATGAGTCATTGAGAAAGCCTCCCTAATCTTGGTCATCCAATAACTTTGCATGAGTTGCACATCTGTCCTAGCCTTGTTCTAAACATCTATATATATAAAAGGCTAATATGCTAAGTGTCCGACTGTTTGACCGTTCGACTGGTAGCTATGATGCTCACTGACCACCAGGGGACAAACACTCAACACACAGGCATGGAAACATGGAACAGGCTGATGAATCTCAAAAGGAAGGGGGTAAGGGGGAAGGGCGGGAAGAGTTTAACCAAAGATCTTATATGCATACTAGAGGCCTGGTGCATGGATTTGTGCACTGGTGGGATCCCTCGGTCTGGCCTGCACCCTCTCACAATCCGGGACGCCTCAGGGGATGTCAGACTGCCAGTTTCAGCCCTATCCCCGCAGGCCAGGCTGAGGGACCCACCAGTGCACAAATCCGTGCACTGGGCCTCTAGTAGCTTAAAAAAAAAAAAACACCCCCAAACTCTTAAGTCTCTTTTAGCAGTTTTATCAAGCTTCAGGCTCATCTGGGGTATGACCCTTCTTAGTTTTATTTTCATCACACCCTCTTATATGTATTTATTTTTATAAATCTTTATTATTGAAAGTATTACATATGTCCCCTTTCCCCCCATTGCTCTCTCCTCCTTTCCCACCCCGTGAGCCTTCATCACCCACTGTCTGTGTCTATGTGTTATGAATATATGCATATGAGTTCATTGGTTGGTCTCCTTGATTTTCATCCCTTTATTTTGGTACATGTTCTGTTTTTAAATTTTATTTCCAATTATAGTTTTCATCCAATATTATTTTGTATCAATTTCAGGTGAAAAACATAGTGATTAGATAATCATATACTTTACAAAGTGTTCTCCCAATATTTCCAGTATCTGCTTGGCACCATACATAGTTATTATAATATTATTGACTATATTTCCTATGCTGCACTTTATATTCCCATGACTATTTTGTAACTACCAATCTGTACTTCTCAATCCTTCACCTTTTTCACCCAATCCCCTCCCTTCAGGCAACCATCAGTCTGTTCTCTGTATCTATGAGTGTGTTTCTATTTTGTTTGTTTGTTGTATTATTCTTTAGATTCCATATGTAAGTGAAATCTATGCTATTTGTCTTTCTCTGACTGACTTATTTCACTTAATATAATACCCTGTAAATCCATCCATGCTGTCAAAATGGTAATGTTTCATTTTTTATGGCCAAGTAATATTCCATAGTATACATGTTTGTACATGTTCTTTAGAAACCTAAACTGAATGGTAAGCTCCCAGTACAGGCACACAGTTTTATAGGCAAAAACCTTCCCAACTTTAAATTCATCTCTTTTTTTAGAGTGTCTCAGGACATGGGATTATACCTTTTAGAGAATTTCTTTCCTGAAGTCTAAGTTTTTTGCTTTATAATACACTTAGGGACTCTAAGCTAAAGTGGTTGTTTTATCTAAAGATTTCTATCACCTTCAACTTACCAGTTTCTCTTGTTTGAGTCAGTGAGAGAAATATGTCTCCTTATCATTTTCTCTGCCTTCTGGGAGATAGAGTCATCAACAAGGGAGGTTTGGGACTTATCATATATTTGTCTTTAGTTAAATGATATATCTAGCAGATATCTTTGGAATTGAAATCACTCATGTTTACTACACTATTCTTAGGACACTTTTGTGATCAGTATTAGAAATGAGCATCCATTTACTCCATCTTGCCAAAAAACTTATTGTAGATTTCCTGATCCACCATCTATTAGCTATTTGACCTTTGTCATATTACTTGATATCACTATGCCTCAGTTTTCTCATCTTTAATGTAAGGGTGCTAGTAACACCTACCCATGAGGCTGTTGTGAGGAGTAATTAAATTAATGGTTGTATTGTACTTAGATTAGCAGGCACATAATAAGCACTTGATAGATGTTATAATAATAATAGCAAAAAAAATACACAAGAAACTACTCCGCTTTTTGTCCCTTTCTGTATCTATCATCATCTAATTAAAGATGTTTTTACCTTTATGTTCATGATTTCCCCCAAGTAAAAACATACATCATTTTACTTCCTCTCTTAGTGTTCTTTTAAATGGAATATACTCTTTCACCAATATATTAGTCTATTTCAGCTATTATAACCAAAATTCCCTTTCCTGGGTGGTTTAAACAAGAACACTTAACTTCTCACAGTTCTGGAAGCTAAGAAGTCCAAGATTAAGGCACTGGCAAATTCGGTGTCTGATGAGAACCCGCTTCATAATTCATATACTGCTATCTTCTCCCTGCGTCCTCATATGGCTGAATGGATGGAGTAGCTCTTAGGAATCTCCTTTATAA